>NC_090934.1:966363359-966666389 GCF_040938575.1 Ambystoma mexicanum
ACTCAAGACGACCTGCATTTTGAGCCATCCCACGGGTTCCTGCAACCTTGCGTTCTTGCAATACCCCAATACCCTGGGACTTCCTGCCACTGTGCGGTGCACGGTCTTCCGAATTCCGAATCTCGCTGAAACTTCGTGGGCATCTTGGTCTATCTCCAGAGACACGAATCGAGTCCAAAAAGTCCCCTCACAAGAGTGCTGGACCTTTTAAACGACGAGAATTCAACCGCGATTTTCTGTCTTCATCTGTGCTCCTTGAAAAGGCGCCAAACCCGCAGAACCGCATTCAGCCGCGAGAGAAATCTTGCCTAGAGCCTTCTTCATCGATCCCTGCTGCAAAGTCCCTTCTGAGGTCTTGTGTTCAGTCTCCAGGACAAGGAATCCAGTGACCGGGTATTTGGCTGCAGTCCCTGAAGTTCTCCTGCTGCAACCTCTTCTTCATTGCTGAGGTACTGTGTTGGCTTGGGTATATACTTACCTTAAGCCTGTTGGGATTTCTGTGTAGTCCTGGGGTGTTTTCTGTGATTGGGAGGTCCCTCGTCCAGTACACCCAGTCCCACTGCTAGAATCCTGCTGGGGTGTCTTCTGTGAAGCCCCTGGACCCTCTTCTAACCCTAGAAGTAAAGTACTCACTTGGTTGCCAGTTTTCCTAAGGAAACCCTGACTTTTGCTACTAAAGAACTTATTCTACCACTGCCTGTTGGTCACTAGTCCTAGTGACCCCCCTTCTGCCACTGAGAACACTCATGCTCAAAGGGAAAGACTTTGAAGGGATTGGGACTTCTGCCTAGAAAAGAAATCAAGTGTTTTACTTACTTGTAAAGAGTTGGTTGGTTGGTAACTGTAATTCTAAGAGTGAACAGTTACAAAAGTTCTTACTGATCTTGGATGTGTGATGCACTATTCTTAAAAGTATGGTTAACATCTTTCCTTCCTTAGCCACTGTTTTGCCAGTCTAAAAGAAAGTAGATGTGAAGGTATTTTACTTTCCTGTGATTAGGTTGTGCCTCTTTACAAAAGTAATGTGTTGGTATCACCAGGTTAGTCCTGCTAGGATAACTGTATGAGTGTCCCCCAACTGGGTCTTGCTTCCCCTGACTTGCTGCTAGCCTGTCTTTAATAAGTCTACAATAGGTTGTTGCCTACCTAGAATATCTATTCTGTAAAGTGTGACATTGGGTTTTACTTTCCCCTTCATTGTGAAGTTAAAGTAAGTGGGTTTTACTTACCTTGTGTTAGCTGTGTGCCATCCAAAACAAGTTACAAGAGTTATTGCTTATCTCCATCTGGGGTTCCCTGATTTCCAAAGCATCTGTAATTGTATATTACATCCATTAGGTTTTGCTCACCTGGTATAACTGTGTGTTATGTCAAAGGTAGTGATAGGTTTTTACTGCACCTAGAATAAGTGTTTCACTATTCACCAAAAGTATATTGTCCAGTTGACTGTTTATGTGATTTGTTCCAAGAGTCACTGTACAACTGGAAGGGCCTACTGTCCTTGTATTACCACCAGTAATCTAAAAAGTAACCATTGGTCTTTTACTCCCAAAGAATAGGCTTGGCCTATACTAAATGTGTATAACAAGGTTTTGACTTCCCTAGAACTACTGTTAGGTGTTCCAAATAAGGTCTATACTTGGGTCTGTGTACTTTCAAGTATAGTGTTGTGTTTTATATTGTGATTTCATATAATGTTTCAGTATTTACTTAACCCCTAGATTTATCTGGGCCTACTTGTATTTAAATAAATCCTTTATTTTTATAATACATAGTGTTTCAGTGTTTCTTTGGATCATTTGTATTACAATTTTCACTTGTACTGTATCTACTGCCCTCTCTCCCTCCTAAGATAAGCCTGGCTGCTCTGCCTACGCTACCATGTACTCAGGTGGTACAGTCTTATACTAAGAGTGGAGTCTTGTACTGCCTCAGTTGAATGGTTTTACTAGGCCCTTAACTGGACTTCAGAAAAACTGTCCTAACACTGTTGGCATGCGCTGGGATCAAGGTGGATTGCATTACATTGATTATTGATATACTTTGTGTCCAAAGGAAACCATCCAGTAGGTTTGGTTTAGCCAAGGTAAAGTGTACTTATTTTATTTAACACAAGAACCAACACCATGGCCTGCTTTAGGCCTGAGGACTCCTCTTATGCTGCAATAGAACATTTGGTCATAATGTGTATAGAGAAGGGCCTCAATTGTGAAGGAAGTAAGCTTGAATTATTACAAAGGTTAGGGGACCATATGCATGGTTCCAGTGAACTTGTGTCCACTTCTTACAATATTGCTGGGAGTGAGGATGATGAGGGTTCAGACAGCTGTCCAAACTCCTCAGAGGAGGAATATGAGGGTTCTGATGAGGAGGATGTTAGTTCACCCCCCTCTCCTTCTCCTGCCTCTACCTTACTGCCTACCATGTGCTCTGAGATATCTGAGGCACTGAATATAAGAACATTCCTGTGGGAAAACAATATGAAGATGTGGGAATATGAGAAAAAGTATAACAGGTCTGTAGAAGACCATTTTCTGCACCCCTCTTCTTTTTCCAGGTCTTCTGTGTCTACAGCTTCCATGTTCCCAGAATTGGTGAGTCAGTATGATCTGAAGTGTGACATTGTTGTATGGCTGAAAACGTTTGACCTCACTTGTAAAAGGTTTGGTCTGTGTGAGAGTGATAGAATACCCTGGGTTCTTTTTAGACTTCCCAAGAGGGACTACCATGTGCTCTTGGATTTACCTGAAGTAGAAATAGGTAACTGGGATAGGGTAAAAACAGCTCTCATAGATAGATATAAGAAAAAAGCTTCTACATATCTACACTCCTTAAGGGACTCTAAGAATAGAGGTAGGTCAACAAGTGCTGTCTCCTCATCCCTTAAGAAATCTGTCAATACTGAGTATAGCAGAAAAGCTGTGGTCTTAGACTCAGCTGAGCCCCCTTGTAAAAAGGCTGAGGCTCTTAACCTTGAAGTAAGAGAGGTCCCCCTAGGAGACCCCGCTTTAGAGATAAAAGGCATTAACTGCCACTCTGAAGGGCACTTGGGTGTAGCACCCATAACTTCAAATAGGGACAAAGCCCCTAGGCCCACAAAGCTAGAGGTCACTCCTGTGACCCCACCTTTAGCTGCTGCTAAGGTGATAGAGCCTCTTGAAAAACCACATGTAGTGGAAGTGGTTCAACTAGTTCCCAGAAACTTAAAAACTTCTGTCCTAGTACCCATATGGTGTAATACCATTAACCAGGTCACTGCTGTGACCCCACCTTCACTTAACACTGAGTTTATAGAACCTCTTGAAAACCCACCTAGAGTGGAAGTGGTTCAACCTGTGGATAGAAACTTATGTATTCCTGTCCAATCTATAACACTGTGTAAAAACTTTGTTGAACCTGACAAGAACCTTAGTGTTCATGTCACACACCCTGTGTGGTGTATGTCCTTTAGATTAAAGGCCCCTTCAGTTAAACCTGTAGTGGATGAAACATTTGAAAACCCACTTACAGTGGAAATGGTTCCTAAAACTCTAAACATGGATACGCCTGAAAACCCACTTACAGTGGAGGTGATCCAGATGGATGTACAAAGCTTAGGTGTTTTTAACAACCCTAAGAGGGCAAGGAGTTTCCTTGATCCCAAGGTAGGAATTGAGTTTTCCCCTTTAGTTCAGAGTGCCCAGAATGTAACTTCTAGGCCTGAAAAACTGAACACCAAAAAGAGTTATAAGAAACCTAAGAGTAGCTTTCTTACTAGGCCTTCTAATAAAAAGCCTGTGACTCCAACTACTCCTACAGGAGAGATGGATAGGTGTTCTGACAAGGCTAGGGTCTCTGTTTCAAGAGACCACTCTAAACCAGTAGGATCCTCTATAGCGAATCCTACTGTAAGTCCTAATGTTAGCAGGGCAACCTCTAACAAAGGCAAATCAAAATCTAGACTATTAGGGAAATGGGAGCACAAACCATGCTCTACCATTTCAGTTCCAATTCTAAAGTCTTTGACCCACACTACCTCTGAGGAAGGGGTGGATAGACACGATGGAAACCTAACTAGGCCTTTGAGGACTGGTAAACCTCAAAGCTGGTGGAAATCCAGAAAAGATATGTCTAAGGCTAAACCCCTTGACATTGTGGGCTCTTCTGCTGAAGACCCCCTTGTAAATCCTAGAGTTAGAAGGGAAAACCCTAACCAAGGTAAAAACAGATCTAAGAGGAAGTGGAAGGATGTACAATGCTTTGCCACAACCCCTCCAACTAGGATACCTGAGACCCAACCTGCTCATGTGAGAGAGGTGGTGAGGAATCATGGAGACCCCTCTAGGTCTAAGGGATTTCTTTATAAGAACCCCTTTAAAAAGCCTATTGTAGGTTCAGAGGTTGTCACAACTTCTGAGGGACTGTTTAAACAGATCCCCTATACCTTAGACAAGAGTAAAGTGCCCAACACTACTTGTAGGTCATATAGTTTGCAAATGATAACTAATATAAGAAAAAGTAGCACAGAAAGGGTTACAAAAAGATTGCTAGTTGACTCAGCAAACAGTTTAACCAACTAGAAACAAGAGATCTATCCAGGTGAGGATTAGCTTCCCCTGTTCCTTAGTCTGGGGGGGACGAGTGTTAGGTAAGATTTCCACAGGGCTGGTAAATCTTCCTTGCCTGGTTCAACTCCAGAACTTTTTGCTTTCTAGTGAGATATTTTCCATTAATACCTCAGTGAGTGGGAACCTTTTTCCACACTCACCTGTCTTTAACTCTTTTTATGGGTGTCATTTTTAAGACTCTCCATAGTGTCTTTTTAAAGTTATCATGTCTAACAACTTATTGGCAATAAGTGCCTGTTGTTGCTGGGTTGCCCTAGGGGCTCCCCATTTAACTTTCTTGTGCTAACCTTGAGTGAACTACAGTTCCCAAGGGTAGAAAGGATCTTTGGATCCCTTTTACATTTACTTCTGTGAAACCAGCACACCCCACCTTATGTGGAGTGCTGGGGAGATACAATGTATCCCCTTTCACATTTAAACTGTAACAATTCTGTTACAGTGACAAGCTTACCTTTAATGGCTGGTGGCAGTGATACCTTTTACTAATTTGGTGCACCTTTACCGCGTGCTGTAATCACAGCTGCAGTAAAGGCACCAAAGGGTGCTCATTTTTACCAAAATGGCCCCTGTCTTCTTTTTCTGCCATTTTAGTGTTTCTTGTCGTTTCTTGTTCCTTCCCCTGACATCCAGGGCGGGAAAATCCTTTGTTTGAGTTTTGTCTTCGGCGGGAGTCCCCTGGACACCCCACCCAGGCTCCAGTCAGTCTGTAAGCACAGGAAGTGGGGGAGGGGTCCCAAACTTCCCCCTCCTTTGTCTTAGGTCTTCCTTCAACTGGGCCAAATCCCAGTGGGGGGTTGGCTGTCCTGATTGGACAGCCAAACGCCCCTTTCTTGTAAAATGCGGGGAGAGAATGCAGAGGTTGTGTTGCAGTTCCTGATAAATACTGGAAACCTGGAGGCTGAAGTCATGTCGACCACTGGAACTGAAAAGCGAAGAGGATGACGAAGGAAAAGCGGCGGGAATGATTTCCAGCGGCCGAAGAGCCTGCTTTGTAACCGGAGCCTGCTGCAGCCCTTCCTTCCGATCGACCTGGGGTCTCCGAAAACGACGACCCGAACCCAGAGCCTGGTGAGACCCACTAGACTCAAGACGACCTGCATTTTGAGCCATCCCACGGGTTCCTGCAACCTTGCGTTCTTGCAATATCCCAATACCCTGGGACCTCCTGCCACTGTGCGGTGCACAGTCTTCCGAATTCCGAATCTCGCTGAAACTTCGTGGGCATCTTGGTCTATCTCTAGAGACACGAATCGAGTCCAAAAAGTCCCCTCACAAGAGTGCTGGACCTTTTAAACGACGAGAATTCAACCGCGATTTTCTGTCTTCATCTGTGCTCCTTGAAAAGGCGCCAAACCCGCAGAACCGCATTCAGCCGCGAGAGAAATCTTGCCTAGAGCCTTCTTCATCGATCCCTGCTGCAAAGTCCCTTCTGAGGTCTTGTGTTCAGTCTCCAGGACAAGGAATCCAGTGACCGGGTATTTGGCTGCAGTCCCTGAAGTTCTCCTGCTGCAACCTCTTCTTCATTGCTGAGGTACTGTGTTGGCTTGGGTATATACTTACCTTAAGCCTGTTGGGATTTCTGTGTAGTCCTGGGGTGTTTTCTGTGATTGGGAGGTCCCTCGTCCAGTACACCCAGTCCCACTGCTAGAATCCTGCTGGGGTGTCTTCTGTGAAGCCCCTGGACCCTCTTCTAACCCTAGAAGTAAAGTACTCACTTGGTTGCCAGTTTTCCTAAGGAAACCCTGACTTTTGCTACTAAAGAACTTATTCTACCACTGCCTGTTGGTCACTAGTCCTAGTGACCCCCCTTCTGCCACTGAGAACACTCATGCTCAAAGGGAAAGACTTTGAAGGGATTGGGACTTCTGCCTAGAAAAGAAATCAAGTGTTTTACTTACTTGTGAAGAGTTGGTTGGTTGGTAACTGTAATTCTAAGAGTGAACAGTTACAAAAGTTCTTACTGATCTTGGATGTGTGATGCACTATTCTTAAAAGTATGGTTAACATCTTTCCTTCCTTAGCCACTGTTTTGCCAGTCTAAAAGAAAGTAGATGTGAAGGTATTTTACTTTCCTGTGATTAGGTTGTGCCTCTTTACAAAAGTAATGTGTTGGTATCACCAGGTTAGTCCTGCTAGGATAACTGTATGAGTGTCCCCCAACTGGGTCTTGCTTCCCCTGACTTGCTGCTAGCCTGTCTTTAATAAGTCTACAATAGGTTGTTGCCTACCTAGAATATCTATTCTGTAAAGTGTGACATTGGGTTTTACTTTCCCCTTCATTGTGAAGTTAAAGTAAGTGGGTTTTACTTACCTTGTGTTAGCTGTGTGCCATCCAAAACAAGTTACAAGAGTTATTGCTTATCTCCATCTGGGGTTCCCTGATTTCCAAAGCATCTGTAATTGTATATTACATCCATTAGGTTTTGCTCACCTGGTATAACTGTGTGTTATGTCAAAAGTAGTGATAGGTTTTTACTGCACCTAGAATAAGTGTTTCACTATTCACCAAAAGTATATTGTCCAGTTGACTGTTTATGTGATTTGTTCCAAGAGTCACTGTACAACTGGAAGGGCCTACTGTCCTTGTATTACCACCAGTAATCTAAAAAGTAACCATTGGTCTTTTACTCCCAAAGAATAGGCTTGGCCTATACTAAATGTGTATAACAAGGTTTTGACTTCCCTAGAACTACTGTTAGGTGTTCCAAATAAGGTCTATACTTGGGTCTGTGTACTTTCAAGTATAGTGTTGTGTTTTATATTGTGATTTCATATAATGTTTCAGTATTTACTTAACCCCTAGATTTATCTGGGCCTACTTGTATTTAAATAAATCCTTTATTTTTATAATACATAGTGTTTCAGTGTTTCTTTGGATCATTTGTATTACAATTTTCACTTGTACTGTATCTACTGCCCTCTCTCCCTCCTAAGATAAGCCTGGCTGCTCTGCCTACGCTACCATGTACTCAGGTGGTACAGTCTTATACTAAGAGTGGAGTCTTGTACTGCCTCAGTTGAATGGTTTTACTAGGCCCTTAACTGGACTTCAGAAAAACTGTCCTAACAAGCGCCGCTCTCTCCAGTAATGTCAACGGGAGCGGTACCCAGTGTCCGCGATAAATCTCCCTGTAATCGGGTGCAGGTTCCTGGTTACATATTCTGAGAGATTTGCAGTGATTTGGATTCCCGGATAGTGGAAATTTTCTAATTCAATGCGGTATGGGCAACTCAGAGGGATAGCTTTTGTTGCTCCTTTGACTGGAAAAAGGATGGATTTGTTCCACTTCACTCTTAGCCCGCTAAAAGGACCCATATTGTTCAAGTAGTTTCGTGACTTCCGGACAAGAACGAACCGGATCTCCTAAATATACCAGGAGGTCATCTGCATATAGGGAGACTTTATCCTCAACGCTCTCAGGACAGCAAAAACCGTACATATGGTCGTTTGTCTCGCAATAGGCAATATTTTTGGGGGGGATAATGTGTGGGAGCAGGGGTTGTGGGGGTGTACCCCACACATTTAAAAATAATGGAGGGGTTGTGGGGGTGTCCCCCGCAGGGTCCATGGCTCAATATAGCTGCAACAATATGGCAATATTTTTGTATCGCCATATTTTTGCAGGGATACTAACACATGGAGCCGCAAAAATCCTTCCACAAAGTTGTATGATGTAATAGTATGGCTAGGGGTTCGATGATTAATGCGAAGAGTAGTGGAGACAGGGGACACCCCTGTCGTGTTCCCTTGCCCAGTTGGAAGACTTCTGAGGGCCATCCATTCACTCTAACTTCTACCACTGGAGATTCATACAGAAGTCGGACCCATCCCATAAAGGATTCCCCAAATCCCATTTGTATTTGTATTTGTATTTATTTTGTTTATATAACGCTTTCATCCAAAGTGCTTTATATTAAAACAGCAGAATACATAGAACAATATAACAGTAGAAGCAATTTACAATCATGAATCGAACCAATAAAAACAGTAAGTAGAGCAATTAATATGCAGGGGAAGGGGGAAGGGGTGAGGAAGGAAGGAGGAGGGAAAAACAGGAGGGGACTAGGGTGAAAATGAGGGAAGATAAAGGGAAGGGTGAAGGAAGAGAGGATCATAGGGAGGATTCAAGGGAAGGGTAGAGAATGAGAGGTGGGGAAGGTTTCATGGTGGGGAATGGAGAAGGAGAGATTTCACGGAAGAGCGGAAAGGAGGAAAAGGTAGGTATGGAGCGGATTGAGAGAGGTAAGGCGTTCCATTGCAGTGGGGCTAGGAGCTGAAAGGAGCGGAAATGGGAGGAAGCACATGGGGAAGGGGAGAAGGAATTTGCAGCATGATTTCCCAGAGGGCCTCCCAGAAGACAGAGTCAAAATCCTTTTCAAAATCTATAGCCACTAGTGCGAAGGGGTCCTGGAGAGTAGGAACTTTCTCTAACCCCAGATAAAGTCTGCAGAGATTCATGCGTGTGGACTTTTGTGGCATGAACCCCTACTGGTCCGGATGGACCAATGAAGTTTTAACCCTCTGCAACGTGTTTGCCAGCAGTTTTGCCAAGATTTATGTTTCGCTGTTGATTAAAGAAATCGGTCTGTATGAGCTGCATCACTCTGGAGGTTTTTCCGGTTTTGGGATTACAATTATATTGGCTTTTCAGAGATCAGGGGATAGAATCCCTTGCTCTTTATAGTGCAGAAACATCTTGAGTTGGTGCAGAGCCATCTCATTCCCTCCCAGTCTCTTCCATGTGTCAATCAGGAAACCGTTGGATCCTGGTGTTTTCCCTGACTGCAATTGTGATATGGCTGTCACAATTTCGTCTTCTGTAATATCATTTTTCAGAAGCCTTCTTTGTGTTGGGTCTAGACAGGGGAGTGTGATCCCATCGAGCACAGTGGTGCTGATAGGCTCATTTGGGGGTTTTGGGGGTATGTATAGGTCAGCATAATAGTCCGCAAAACCTTCTGCAATATTGCGGTCAGGTTGTAATAACTTCAATTGTGTTGTTCTGATTTTCATGAAATGCCGGTGGCCAGTGTCCCTACGTTCCAGCCAAGTGAGAATCTTATCAGCCTTATCACCAATTTCGTACAGTCTTGTACGCATCTCCAAATGTGCTTGCTTGGCGTTGTCCAGAGCAACATTACGGAGACGTTCCCTAGCCACTAGGAGGGAACAATGCGTGTCAGGCGAAACCACTAGCTATGTGCTCTGCTTCTTTTTGCAGCACTTCCCGCTCTGCCTCCACCATCGTTAGGTGGCAAGTTTTCCTGTGAGCCGATGTCCAGGAGAGAATCTCACCCCAGAGGACTGATTGTAGGCTTCCCACATTGTTGCTGGCCTGTCCACCGTCCCGGTGTTCAACTCAAAATATGTGGTCATAGTCTGCTGAATATGAACAATACCAGGGGTGTGTCTATTAAGGAGCTGTGTAACTAAACATTGTTTAATCTCATTGCCTAAGCCATTAACGTTCCATGTCAGGAATTTCAGGGTTTTAACACTGTCTCCGGCCACTGCCATTTCAGGTGATCAATGGGCGTCTGTGCATTGGCCGATGTTTAGAAAATGGTTTGTGTATGGAGGTTGGATTGGTGGGTTGAGCGCACAAGATACATTTATAATTCAACTGGCGGATCTGAGAACAAAAATCAATTTCACAACCTTCCCTTCCCCCCTCCCTATACTCCATCCCAACTTGAAGCATCTGTCACCCAAACTTTTTGATAGACTTGTTGATAGATAAAACCGTTGGCTATCAAACGGTCAAACAAGAACCATAAAAACAAGCTGCGTCGTCGGTCCCAAAAACACGACTGAGTCCAGCAGCACAGGTATAACGTATCTGCGGGGTGGGGCAGTGTGCTGGGCCGCACAGCTTAGATTCCAAGCGTGGCTAACGCGGGCGCTTCTCAGTAAGCTCTGCAGAAGTTCCATATTCCATAGGCATACATCTGGTTAATAAGGTGACTCTTCCGCCCTGGAGGTCGACACTCTAATAGTCTACCATAGGTGGTGGTGGATCAGGCTCATGTTCCTGTGGTGGCGGATTTGGTTGGTTTTGACCAGGTTGAGCCCAGCGCTTTTTATTCCTGCTAGCCTTTCCGATCTCCAGTCCCCTTCAATGTGTTGTTCTGCCCATCTCCATGCGTCTTTGGGGTCCGTGAAGTGCACTGTCGTACCTTTGTGGTATATCTTAAGTTGTGCTGGGAACAAAAGGCTGTATTTGTCACGCTCACCTGATTCCCACGGAGGCGCAGGTCTGGCTTCGAGTGCTGATGCTTCTTCAATGGTGAAGCGCAGGACTCTGAAGATGGACAGGAAGGGCCCCTCTACTCTGGCTTTTCTGGCTCGCAGGAATATTCCCCTGTGCGTGAAAAGGGAGTATTACCTACTGACGGAATAATGCTCAAGCCTCCCACTCCGTTCCAACCCTCCACGATACCCTTCCTCGATTCCCCGTGAAGTCTCACCTTAGGGTCTGGAAGGATGAGTTCTCCATCCTGCTTCTGATGCAGGGGCGCGTTGAAACCCAGTTACTTCACTGGATTGAGGTTTGATGGGAGTCCAAAATAAGCTTGACTATTCAGGTGAGGCGCTGTAAGAGTTCTGTTGCAAGTCCAAAAGTTCAAGCTTAATAATAATGTTCATTGTCTTATGGCAGCAAGCGCTAATGCTTATGTCTTTTCCCCTTAGGGGCCGGGGTTCGGAATGCCGGAGATAATGCGCCGACCCGAAGTGAAACGTGCAGTTCCAGTAAATGACAGGTAAGTTCTGGATGAGCGTTCAGGTAATGTCTTTGCATTCGCTCATTCAATGTCTTTGTCTTTTTTCCCCATAGGGGCCGGGGTCCGGAATGCCGGGAAGCGGCAGGACCCGAAATGAAATGGGAATGACCCAACAGGTAAGTCTTAGAACTGAGCTTTTCCTATTCCCTTCCTTCTCTCACCTTGTTTTCATGTCTTTTTCTCTCTAGGCTCTGGGAAGTGGGTGCGGATCCAGATGATCGCAGCTGAGATGGAGGCGCCCAGGAAAGGTGAGTGAAATGCAGCGCTGCAGCGATCGAAGCGAAATGCTTTTAAAATGATGTCTTCCCTTTCAGGATCGTTGGTGTGATGTCTCCGTGCTGCTGCTTTAGCAGGTAAGGTCTTCTTTCTCTTCAATTCTCTCTTATCTCCCTTTGCAGGCGACCCAGGATGCTGACAGGCGTGGCTGAAGTCCAGATGCAGGAGCTGACACGGTGAGCGTCCAGCTGCGAGGAGCAGAACAACGCGAAGCGTGATTTGCTGATCGGGTGTGGTTTAAATAGCTTTGGAAGAAGTTCCAGGTATGTATCCTTCCACCGATCACACCCAGGTGGAAAGTAGTCCCACAGGTAAAGTAGTTCCATTCAGGCCTCAAGAGGGCCTGGATGTAGCAGCATGGTCTGCATCAGGTAAGTGCACATTAAAACACTTGAACACATGTCTAGCTTTATGAGCCTGGCGCCTAAGGCGCCAGGACAGGGGTCCAACATGAGCCTGGCGCCTAAGGCACCAGGACTGTGTCCAAAGGGCCCCAGCTTGGGCCCGCTGGCACTTCCCTGGGGGGAATGATGCCTGCCTCTGGGGTTGCTCGGTCGGACCTGGCTCCTTGGAGGTAGGCATCATGACAGTATTTCACATACAGGGATTGTAGCTGCTTTTTCAGTTGGTCGAAGGATTGTCTGGCCCTTTGGACTTCTTTTGTGTAGTCCGGGAAGAAGGCGATCCGGGATCCATTGTATGTTATTGCTACTTTAGCGCGGGCCATCTGGAGCAGTGCATCACGATCCCTGTAGTTCAGTAATTTTTCAATCACTGTACGCGGTGGTGCACCAGTTGTTGATCATCCAGTCGGCATGCGGTGGGCACGTTCAATCCGAGAAGAACTTGGAGAATGTTTTTGGCTCAAACATGTCTGTCAGCCATTGTTCCAGAAACAGTTCCATGTTCGGCCCTTCCACTTTCTGCGGCAGGCCCAGGATGCGGATGTTGTGACGCCTCGATCTTCCTTCCCCCTCATCCACCCTTTCCTCCATTATCTTCAGGCGTGCCATGACTATGTACATCTGTTGTTCCATGCTTCGTATCCCTTCCTCTGCCTCAGATATATACGATGTTCTGCCTCACCCTTGCAGCACGTTAGTTTCTGAAGGTCGTGTCGGAGAAGCGAGACATCCATGCTAATGCCATCCATCTTTTGTTCCATGGAAGCACGCAAGTTGGCAATCACATTCATGGCATCTTTCAGGGGTATGGTTCCTTCTGTTTCTGCCAAGCGATCTGTTTTTGGCCAGCAGGGGCGATTGCTGCGGGCGTGGCATATTGATTCATTTTGCTTTGGGTGGACATCTTTTTAGGTTTATCCTTGACCATGGTGGGGCGCGGTCCCGGGTGGGCCGTTGCCTAGTGTCCTGTTGCCCAAAACAAGGTAGGTGGTTGTTGTGGGGTAGTTTATTCCGGCTTTGGGCGTAATATGGATTGCAAGGCCATCCCTCGTCAGCCTCTGCAGCCAGTACATATTACGTGGCCCACGTCGCTACAGTGTCAGTGCATGCTGGTGTTGTGCAGGCCCGGGACGCCCGCGGTAGCAACCGTTTGTATAGTTAGCTATTTACTCTGCCCTCCCCGATGTCCGTGACATGCCATGTTTGGGTGGATTTGTATGGCCACCTTGAGTTGTGTGGTATGGTTGAGGAGTGGTTTACTTTTTTTGGGCTCCAGTACTTCTTTGCCTCAGGTTTAGCTTCCCCAGCTGTTCTCTCTGTCCGCCCTTTTACCCTGTTTTTTGTTCCTTTTATGGGAGACCTCGCCGGGTCCACAGGGTGCAGACACTGTGTCAGTGTTCTTTCAGTGTCAATTGTTCTGTTCTCTGCTGCACCACTTTCCCCAGTCGTGGGAGGTGAAAATTAGCACCACTACTAGCCGCCGTGGTGCAGTGAAGATTGTTTGCGTCCGTTGCGCATGCCAGTGTAGTGAGCCATGGTTGGGTGGGTTCCCTTAGATGGTGGAGATGTCATCCACCACCCTCTGGGTTCCCAGCCTATGGTACAGGGCCGTCACCGCAATTTCTCTTGCGGTCGCGAGGGAGTACCTCCCCGCCTGCCATTGTAGTGCTCTCTTACGTGAGTGCAAGGGTGAGGCAGTTCAAGGTTAGAGACAAGTAAGTTCCCTGTAATAGGTAGCAGAGCTGAGATGTCGGGCAGTAGTCTTGGTCCGGTCTGGTAGCTATCGTTGTCAGGGAGTAACTGTATGGCTGCTACAATTGTCCTAGTGGTGGTAATCCCTTATCAGGCCCTCCCGCGTAGCAGGGAGGGAACTGCCCTGGTGCGCAATATGTTGGTTTGCGTATCCTTGTGTCCCTCAAGTAATCTATTCCCAGGTGTGGGCTCTTTCAGGATGGGGAGTGCTTCCCCCATGGCTGCCGTCAGCTGGACCCCTTGGCACGGGCGCGTTATGCCTAAAGCAGAGCTTAATGGTCCTAGTGCATATTGCTCTGTGTTTCTGGAGATGGGTGGGTCAGTGTTGGCCGGCAGATCATGATCTTGGTACTCACGCGTGGGTTGAGCGCCTGCTCAGGCTTCCCTCTGGCAGTGCCCCAGGACAGTGAACGTTGTGTCCCACTGCTGTATTGGGCTTTGCCCCCCAGCTGTGCTACCGCGGTGCGGGGGGACCCCTGTTGCCGCGGGGTATAGTAGTGCTGCGGGAGTGGGCAGGGTGCCAGGGGACTGCGTCGGCTCTCGTTTCCCGACGGCAGCTGCGGGGCTCTGTTGCACGCTCACCTCCAGTGCAGGCTCCAGTGGGTTTGGCTGTCGGTCACAGGTACAGCTTCTCAGTACATAGGGCAGTGTCCTCTACAATCACCCAGGGATATACAATAACAAGACTTTGTAGCACCTCTGCCGCTGTTTTATGCGGTTGTGGCCCCTGCTTCCCCAGTACGGGTCACAGCCCTGTGAGCAGGCAGACCTCGGCTATCGGTAGGTCGGTGTGTGCCATTCAGGGGCAGCCGCTCACAGCATGTCCGACGTTTCACTTAGCAGATCTTGGTTCCGCATTAGTTATCTCATTCAGCAGGTCCTGGGTCCGCCACTGCTAGCACTGCCGCCAGTTCGTCTTGGGCGGCGCTTCTCCTCAGCTCCAATTAGCTCCGGCCGCCATTTTGCGGGGTGTTCACGCCACGGGTAGTGCCTTCACATTTAAAAATCTTCTTCCGCAGGCAGATTTCCCAGCTCTCGACCGGATCACAGTACCCCTACTTGTTCTCTCTGCAAGTGTGTTTCTTTCCTTATTATATGCCACAGAATAAGGATGTTAACCAGGATATAGCTGGCGGCCACGGGAGCTCACAGACTTCACGTCCGCATTGCTCGCTGGCCAGCCATGCCCCCCCACCTGGGACATCTTGGAGTTGAGGGAGCCCAGTTTGTGGAGCGGGTGGCAGATGCTGTTGAGATGTTTCAGGGCCTGTTCGGGAGAACGAGCTCTGAACAGCCAATTGTCCATGTAGGGAAAGTTGTGAAGCAATCCCCCCCTTAGATATGCTGCCACCACCGCCTTCAACTTGGTGAAGACCCTCAGCATCCTGAAGATCGAGTGACACCATCCAGTCTTGGAGCTGAAGGGCCTGGAGGATCTGCGAAAGAGTGTCCATCTTCAATCTGTCCTTTTTGAGGCACTTGTTGAAGCGTCCCAGGTGCAAGATGGGCCGCAGTCCTCCTCCTCCGTCTTTCTTCAGATCCAGAAAATAGGTGGAGTACCAACCCTAGTATTGTTTCTGCAACAGTTACCCTTTCCACAGCATCTAGCATCTTTCTCCATCAGGGAAATAATATCATGTAGAAGGAGTGGATCTGGTTCCTGAAGAGATTGCTCACTCAGGGGACAATTTGGGGGCCTTTGTAGAAATGGGAAACAGTACCCTTGGGCCACTGTTTGTAGGACCCATGCATCTGAAGTAATGCAACCCCATTCTTGCAGATGTTGGGTCAACCAGTCTCTCACAGGGGTCCTGTGAGCAAAGTGCTCAGAGAGGTTTTGGGGCTGTGGCTGTGTCAGAGGGCAATGAGGAAGTTGCTGCCTTAGCACCTCCCCCCCACGGCCTCTGGGGGTACGTGTGAATCTTCATTGTCCTCTTTGGGTAGTTTGACTTCTTCCTCTTTGACCAAAAGAGGAGTCATACTGAAAGGACCGCCCTCTCCAAGCCTATGAAGGCGGGTGTCGTTGTGGCTGACGAATAGCTGCCCCTAGGGATTTTGCTGTAGCCTTTGATGCATGTAGCTTATCTAGACTGTCGTCAGCCTTTGGCCCAAACTGATTGAACCCATCAAAGGGCATAACCAGAAGGCTTGATAGGACATTGGGGGCAAATCCAGACTTGCCTAACCATGTACATCTTCTGGTCACTGCACCAGTGCCCATACACTAGCCGATGCAGCCTGACTGAAAGGACCTTTAAGAGGCCTCCTTACCATCATTTATGATGGTAAGGAGGCCTCATCTCACCTTCAGGGATGTTTCCTGCAGCTTGCAAAATAACATTCCACAATGTATAGGTGTATTTTGCTAGTGAAGATGATGCATTAATGGCTTTTAATGCCATGCTTCCAGCAGAAAATACCCCTTTTGCCACTGTGTCGTACCTTTTATCATCCCCATCTGGGAGGATGGTCGGATAAACCACAGCCTTTGAAGTGGAGGTAGCTGCCTGCACCACCAAACTCTGTGGTGTAGGGTGCCTGGAAAGAAAGTCAGAGACCACAGAAGGAGGTCGGGATTTCCTAAGCAACTCCCTGTTCAGTGGTGTCAGGTTTCTGCCAGTTTTCTATAATTATTTTTTAAAGCTGAATGAAAGGGCAACACATGCTGCTTAGGTGGGCCTCTATTCAGGATGTCTGCAAGGTCTTCCTGAGTAATGTCATTTAGAGGACGCCCCCATTCGAAGTTTTTGATAACCCTGTTCATGACCATTCTATAGGGCATTTGGGTGAGCATTCACATCTGGCGTGTCAAATTCAACCTGAGGGGAGGTATCTAGACCACTAGCTTCTTTCAAGCAAGTAGCTAGGTCTTCTCGACCAGATTGATCGAAGATCAACTCTTCTGGAACATTAGGAATTCCCAAATGTTCATAACCGAAGGGTAGTACGTCATCTTCCTCCTCGTCTTCCTCAAAAATGGATTCAACGGATTTGAAGAAATCCTTCTTTCGACTGAGTTTTGAAACTTGAAGTTGGATCCGTGGTTGACTTCAAAGGGCACTTCAGCTTCGACTCCTTTGACATGGAAGTCACCGGAGTCTTTGGCTTTGATGTTGTCTCTGTGGTTGACACTGTCAAAGCTACTTGAGATGACATCCCTGAGGTCTTCTGGCTCAGGGTTTTGGGGGTGCGGGTCGAAGCCTTACTCGATTCTCTGCCAGTCTTGGAAGACACAGTGGGCTCACTAGCCTTCTTTGCCTCACTCGAGGGACCAGGAGAGGCCACCTTTTGAAAAAATGTCCATCATTTTTTGACAGAACCTTTCCCATTCGGCTGCTGAGGCGCCCTTTTGGGAAAACATACCTGATGCTTGTCGGGGGAGGAGTCGGAGATGAGAAACGATGGTGTAGTTTCTTTGACTTCTTTCGTGAAGACAAAGAAGTAGAGTGACGGGACTTGCTCTTGAATCTCCACCGTTTGGCATGTTTAGAGCGTTCCTTGGGCTTTTCTGGAGACTTGTCTCCGGTAGAACTTCTACCTTTGGAAGATTTTCTCTTTGAATTAGTAGAAGATGGAGACTTTGAAACCGACTGACCTGCTCTCTTTTAAGGCCTTACTGGTGATCGATTGGCAGGAGCCACACTCGATGAATTTATGTTTTCTCTTAGCTGAGGCACCAGACACAAATTCTGTGCTTGACATCTTTGAGTCGCAGTCTGTGCATCTCTTAAAGACTGTCTTCGACATAGACATTTTCAAAAAGAATTTATATGTTAGAAACACTCGGGCGAGTCGAACCGTTCCGATAGCATGTTGTGCATGATGAAAACAGAAATGAGGCAACAGGTGCAATGCGTGCTATTTATACTATCATCGATGTCACTTCCCAATGTGAGATTGGTAACCATCGAGGGACATCGACTCGATGTTGCACAGCTCCCTCTGCTCATGAAAAAAATATCATATACTGCAAGCTGGCACCATATGGATATATCTAAGATAAGAAATCTATGAGAGGACACGTTCCATTCGAAATGGAGAATCTGATGCTGTCCTGTACTATGTGTTTTAGTCATGTTCTAAGTTGCTGACAGTTATCCATATTACTGGAAATGCTCTTACTTGTGGTCCCTTAGGGTGACTAATTTGAGTTTTCTTTCGGATTTGTCTTAATACATGTACACATTTGTGTCTATGATTGTATTGTATGTGAAGAAATGTATCCTTGTGAACTCCTAAATCACCATTATTACTGAAGAAGTAGATGCAAGAGCAATTACTGAAAAGGAAGGTAGCATGAGTTGGTTTAATCTTAAACAACACCCAAAGATGTTTGGTCACCATTGCTCATGTATTTGTGTGAAATGGCCAGACCAGATAATATTTCCAAACAAACTCGGAAGAACACTTCACTATATATGTTTACCCTGGTAAGACATAAATGATAATTTTAAAGTTTCCTGCACTTCCAAGATGAATTTACTTGTAGATGCAATTGTAATTTGCATATTTCATATGCCTTCTATTTGCTGTAATGGACTCTTATGTGCATCCTATGATAGTACCATTGTAACTGTGGACGTTGGCAATTAAAGACAGCGTTTGTTGTATTATTCACCCACGATGTGTCTGTTTGTGTATTTGTAACTCTGTCAGCGATCAATAAAGACATCCCCCCCCAAAAAATGTTCTAAGAACTTTTGTTATCTATATAACAATGAAAACAACTGTAAATATATATTACCTGTCCAATAGATTTCCGGACTTCATAAGGATCCAACCCAAAAGCACCAATAAAAATTAATGGTGGCATAAATACATGCAGAATCAGGTAGGTAATACTAGGTCCAATGTCGTGTGTGAAGTGTTGAACCTGGCAAAAAACACATGACTATTACACAACAATCTATTTTGTGGTAAGACACAAAGTTTCCATTTTGTCTTATTTTGTATTTAACTTTATTGATTTCTGAAAAGGATAAACAACAGTAAAATATACATAACAGGCAACAAAATGAGAACACATCTAAAGCACAAAGTCAACAGGCCTAGCAATATGTAAATGAAACAAAATGGGTTGGGGTGGGCCAGTCGTACAAATCATTAAAAGCATTCCAAATGGTCACATACTTATCAAGTTGTTGCTTACACTGGAAGGACACTCTCTCGCTGCTGGAGAGGAGTGACAGGCTGTGAAGCCAGTCATCAACAGTGCTCTTCCAATGCAACAAAATATGTTGCTTAGCCACCACAAGAGCTCTATGGACCCAGGAGAGTTTACCAACAGTTCAGTTAATGCTGGACGAAAATAAACCCAGTATGCATAACATAGGTGTGCAGGGGAGAGAAGACCGAGCACAAGGTCTATACATTGAAGGGCATCTCCTCAGAATTACTGGACTTTTTGGCATGACCAGAACATGTGTAAAGTGGTACCCACACCACTTTTGCAATTCCAACATAAACCACCTAGACTTAACTTACAGGACAACAGCTTCTATGGGGACCAGTAGATGTAATGATTGATCCTTTGCTGTGTGAAATGCAAATCCAAGTCAATCTTGAATTTGCCCGGACCAGGACAAATACGAGACCACTCAATAACAGAAAGTTTACAACTTAGATCTCGATCCCTGCCATACGAAGAAGAAAAGTTAAATGGGCATGGATTAAGAAGCTTATAGAGCACAGAGGCAGAGAGTGACATACTTTTAGCCAAGTAAAGAATAGTGTGCAAACCATGTAAACAAGCGTTAGGGGACGAGAACAGCATATCAAAAAGATTTGTCAAGGCCAAATAACGACGAGACTCAGACAATCACAGTTTGTATTTAAAACATAAGAACTCATAATCAAGGAGAGTTTGACCATCATAGACGTGTCCTATTTTCCGAATACCCTCCAGCTGCCTAGAAATCCAAGAGAGAGTGTGATTATTAATTTACACAGCTGGGTTCTTCCATAAGCAAGAATCTGCACTAAGCAAAAACGTATCACCACGGACCACATTTCTTTTCTTCCAAACCTTTATGGCATGTTTGATAAACGGCACAGTCGAGCCATTTGGAATTCTACTATCCATGTTAAGTAAATTATCAAGGGGGGTAGGAGAGACTCTCTCGATGAAGGTCCAGTTCAGACAATCAACATGGTCCAAGAACCAACTTTGAAGAGTATACAACATGAAGGCTGCGTGATACTGCCTAATTTTAGGAAAGTAAAAGCCACCCAAGTGCACCAGTCTCAAATGGACTTCTCCTGGAATTTTCTGTCTCCCACCTCCTCAAAGAAATCTACTAAAGAATGTATTAATATCCTGCGCCAATTTACCCAAAAGCAGAAGTGGGAGCATGCTAAATACATATAATAATTTAGGGAGCAGAGTCATTTTAATTGTGCAAATTGTACCACAGAGCAGCAAATTCAATCTTTGCCATTTAAGACACAACACCGCAATCTCTGTAAGTTTAAGCCCGTAAGTACATTACACAGTATCCAATACATGTAAAAAAAAACATCTAAAGACATAAAGATTTAAGAGATTTAAAATGAGAAAAATCCCCAAACAAATCAACCAGAGTGTAAATGCCTGACTAAAAGTTTAAGCCTGACGTTCAAATCAAGGAGCGAATCAATATCGCTAATTACCTGTATACCTAAGGATCCAAAATCACCTGCAGCCCAGCATTCTGTTCCACATTAAAGGGGGACCTGTGGCACAAAGACGAGATTGGGAAGATCAATGTCTTATCAATGTTAATCTAGTAATCAGAGACTTCACCAAACATCTGCAAAGACAACATCAACTCTCTATAGGAGCATTCAGAGTTCGAAAGCAATACCAAGAGATCATCTGAGTACAAAAGCACCTTGGAAGTACACTCACCAAATGAAATCCCCATTACATCCTGATGTGCTCTAAGCACAGCAGCCAATGGCTCTATAAACAAATCAAACAGCAAAGGTTACAACGGGCACCCCTGGTTTGTAACCCTCCTGATGGCAAAGATCTTAAAGGTGAAACCATTTACAATAACCTCAGCCTTTGCTCCACTATATAAAGCATTAAAAAGCCACAAGAATCGAGGGCCGCCTGATAGTGATAAATCCAGTAGACTCTGTCAAACGTTTTCTCAGCATCAATGCAGACAGCCGCATAAGTATTATCAGAAGTGTTCCTAAAATGAATAACATTTAATAACTGTCAAATTATCATACATATTTCTACCATAAACAAACCCTGTCTGTTTTTTATGACCCAGCTTTGGTAGCAGGGTAATAAGTCTTCTAGAGTATATTTTCTCCAAACTTTTGACGTCTGCGTTCAACAATTTTATCAGGCAAAAATTAGCACAAACAAAATGATATTTACTCGGCTAAGGAATTACAGTGATCAATGCGTCCTCCATAGAGTCTGTTACCGCTTCGTCTCTGATCATTTCCACATATAGCGGCATTAAAAAGGGAGAAAGAACACAACTAAAAGGTTTTGTAGAATTGAATCGGGAAACCATTTTGCTCTGGGCACTTAACAGATGGCATTGCCTCCATAGAATCAACAAAAGAAACGTCTGCATTAAGATAGAGCTTATTGTGTTCTTCAAGGCCAGGAATAACAACACGATCCAAATAATAAGATACCTTAGGTTCCGTAATGTGCCTGTCATCACTATATAGAGAAGCATAAAACGTATGAAAAGCCCCACAAATATCTTCATTCCTCCTCAGGATTGATCCATCATCACTTGCAATAAAAAGCACCTGTCTCCCCTTCTCTTTGGTTTTAAGCCGGTTGACTCACAGCGTTCCAGACTTCTCACCTCGCTCCCAAAAAATCCATGCCTACTGTACAACAGATCTTTCTGTGCCCTAGAATGTAATTCAGAATCAAGAGATCATTTGGCACCTAGAGGACATTTTAACAACAGATGGTGAACTATTGTAAATCTCTTTTGTCAATTTATAAGCCTTCTCCAATTTGTCAAGTTCCACCAAACTCTAGGCCTGATTCATGGAAGTGTTTTATAATGGCGCAATCTCATAGGAAAACGTTCCATGAATCAGGCCCTTTGACTCTTCTTGTAGGACGCTGAGCTAATAACTCTACCGTGTAAAAAAGTATTTAAAGTATCTCAAACTATGGATAAACTATCTACAGAACCCAAATTCTCTTCAAAAAACAATCAACTCACATATTCAACTTGTTTAACAAAATCAGACTTCAATAATAAAGACGTATTTAGCCTTGAATGTCTAAACCCTCTCAATCCACCATCCGATTTGTCTATAGTCAACTCTACATTTGCGTGATCCAAGATCACAACGTTGCCTATAGGTGCACTATGGACCATACCACAAACACCTCTTCCAACGAAAAAATAATCAATGCGCGAGGAAGTCCTGTGAGAAGATAAAGCGAAGGTGTACTTCCTACATCCCTGATTTAGACTACGGCAGATATCATGTAAGTCCCATTTACTCATAAGTTTCACCAGACGTTTCTTAGCCCTGGCCTCTGTATAATAGTGAAACTCATTGGACTTATCCATTACTGCATCCAACGTTGTATTAAAGTCACCTCCAATGATAAGCTCCACGTCGCCCATGCTTTAAAAAACACCATCTAATTTTTTTAAAAAGTTTGCCTGAGCCACATTTGGTGCATACATATTTAAAAGTGCGAAACACATTTCTCCACTCACAGCTTGATCCCAGTATATCAACCCTCTGAGCCTACATCCAATCCACCCTGTCCACAGCATACCTCAGATCTTTCTTGAAAAAATAGCTACAACCTTAGAGTTACTGGAAAACGTACTTGAGAATTCTTTCACATAAGCATTGTGCAATATGTAATCTGCTTGTTCTAATTGCAGATGTGTCTCCTGCAACAAAACAAGTCTGGCGTCTTATTATTTAAAAGGGTACGTATTTTCTTTTTTTAAAGGGTTATTTACACTTATACATTCTAACATAAAAATGATAAGCTGTCTGATAGCCACCTTGGAAAAATGAAAAAATGTTTGCCCCCAAATCGCACATAGCCAACATTTTATGAACTACAAAAAGCAGGTAAACTACACAAACGACTGAAAGTCCATCCGAGCAACGTACACAAACCCACAGCATACTTGAGAAGGAACACGAAACCAGCCCAGCACCATTTGGGGAGGGGGGGGGCGGAGCGCGGCCGATGCCGATGGATTCGCGCACAAACACACGAACTGGAACATGGTGTAAGAAGGGCTATGGAGCAACCAATAACCACCCATATCTAAAAAAAACAAAAGAATATATGCAAAACACCGGAAATGCGCATAGAATGGATAACCATGAAAATAAAAGAACACAAAAAAGCATAAACCCCCTCCATACAACTTTAACATAAACCATATCCCTCCCAATAAGGCATAACCGTGTTGGGTATGAGGAACTCTCCAACTGAGCGTATATGATACAATAAGAACAGTAATATAGTGAACTAAACCTCTGGATGAACAGAAATATGCAAGACGAACAGTGTAAAGAAAGGTGGGAAACAGGGACATCATTTGGGGGTTTTCAGGAGTCGCAGATGCGACCCCTGCTTTCTTGCTTGCGACCCCAGGCCAAACAACAACAAAAAACCATTGTTTTTTTATGTTTGTTTTTTTAATTAAAAGAACTGCCTGCGGGTGGCCCTCATGTCCTTTGCTATCCAAAGCGATTGCGCCACTGCACCACACCATTCTTTTTATGGGTTAGACTAATTGCTGTCCCCTAGCCTCAATGCCCACTTCAAGATGGCTGCTCCATTGTGAGCTTTCTCTTCATGGGAGAGAAGCGTGTGCTGCTCTTTAAAAAATAAAAAAAATTAAAAAAAATGTCATTGGCCACAGCTGATGAAATTAGTTATATTATGGGATGGGCCTATTGAGTAACAGGCAGGAAGGAGCAGCCATGGCATGTGCCCTCCAGCAGCTTCAAGGTAAGCTGAAGTGGACCTCAAGCCTCGTTGTGCATTCGCCTGTCCTGGCCCTCCGCCTGTCCTGGCCCTCCTTGTCATGCGTGCTTGTAGAGTGCACAGAATACTTTGACAATACTTGCTTGTGTCGTGTGTATTTGCATATCCAGACTTCACACAGTCACCATAAGGGACAGAAGAGAAGGCAAAGGCAATATATTTTCGTTCTAACTCGGAATGAAAATATATTGCATTTTCATTTTGTTGGGCCCTGAGTGGCACTGGCAGCCAGATACCCACCCTTCATTACAGAACGATAGCAATCACCAATTCGCAAATCACAAAACCAGCCTTCCTTACTTGTCTGTCCACTGAGTGAGTCATTGCCAGCCTTTGCATGTACACTCATGCCCCTCCGTTTCCTGGCAATCTTTGCTATTTTTAAGCAACGGGATAGACGCGATAGATTCATAAATTAAATTCTATGACAAGACAGGAGGCTCATATTATGCATTACAATCTTTACTCTGAAACCACAGCAGCAAAGAAAAAACTTTTACAAACAAAAAAGTTGTAAAGAACAGAACTAAATAGAGTTCAATGGCAATGTATGGGAGCTCCCCAATCCATCATGGAGGACAGGTCATGCCCTGCAGGCGACCAATGAGCAGGGACCCTTCCCCATATAAGTCCATTACTCCAATCCCAACCCCTCTTTCTTTGCTGCTGACACCACAGTTAAGTACACTCCTTTCAGTTTGTGTCTTACATGTTGTCAGTAGAAGTTAAACCTTAATTGGTTATATTATGGGAAAAATATTGTATGCTTGTAGCATTTCTTTGTGATACATTTAAGATATATATTAGTCCTTTATAGTTTAAAGTACTGTTTGTTTAACTTCCAACGCTCGCTGCGCTGGTTTGCCACTGGGCATTATGTTTAAGTGTGTACTGTTTTCTTTATCCCGTGCTGGTCTGAATGGAAGCTTTCTTTATGTAAAGATTTATTGGCTAACAGAAGCTAATGCTTTGTGCAGGTGTGCGTGCACGAGCAGTTCAAGGCCAGCGCATGCAAGCCTCTCTTTTGTGTGTTTGTTACATTAGCTTATTCAGGGCCTGCACTGCTGGCGACCTGTGTACAAAGCCCTTTGGTGGGCTCCAGTGTTCCTTTGGATAACACAGCCTCCAGTGGCTCAACAGCTAAGTGCTTGGTGTTTGGGAGGCTGGGTGCCAGGGTTCTAATACAATGTCCAGAACATCATGGATATTTTAAAAAATGTATGTATGGTTAATTTGGGCCTCTTTTTTTCTTTGAATTACACCTGGGACTGCCAGGTGCTGCGGGCGTGCTTGGTCCTATATATTTCCTATGTTTCCTTCTTTTCTATTATTTTGAAGCCAGTCTCTGTAGCACAGGCAGTAGGGGTTGTCACTGGTACCTGGAAGGTTCCAGGTTCAAACCAATACTCCAACTTTTAAATTCGGAACGTGTTGGGGTAAATAATTACAATTTTATTTTCCATACCGCCCAACCATGCAAATCCCAGAGGGGTTTCTCAAATGGAATCCGGGTTGCCTGTTCACCCTAGTTATGCGAGACCACTTGAGACAGCCCAGTCCGCATTTTTCCACTTTAACAAGATTATATGTAATTTTAATTACTTTTGAATATGAATGTTTATGTATATATATATATTTAAAAATTGATATTTTATTTTGTGTTTATATTGATATTTCAACTTATATTAACACTGGTTCGCCTACTGAAGAGCCTCATACACTGCCAATTCTGCAGTTTTTATTTTATTGTTTATTTATTTACTTATTTCTTAAATTAGGTGATTTGCCTTCACTGAGGTGCCATCTGTTCGGTTTCAGGTTCAGCCTGAATTCTATTGCGAGGTTACCCCCTCGTGTACTGCAGATTATCACGCCCTGCTCGGGTGAGCAGTTGGAGGTGCACTTGCTCAGTGTTTCCTACCTTAAACTTCAGTTTTCTTTTGTTTGGGGGCTGCTGGTGGCAGATGTCATTATCTTCCCTGGAAAGGTGCAGTCACCTGCTCGGTGGCAAGGTTGCCTGTGTTTTCTGCGAGGGGTCCCCTCGTATACTGCTGGGTCCACGCCCTGCTAGGGTGAGCAGTTTGAGGTAAACTTGCTCAGTGTTTCCTCCCTTAAAGTCAGCAACTTGGGTAATTACCTTAACTGGCATGCACCATAACCTGCTCGGTTTCAGGCTCTGCCTGAGTTCTAATGCGAGGTTACCCCCTCGTATACTGCTGATTATCACGCCGTGCTCGGGCGAGCAGTTGGAGATGCACTTGCTGAGTGTATTACTCCCTTAAGGTCGGCAGCTTTGTTTAAGTGCTGCATATGGCTGACGCCATTGTTTGTTCTGGTAGGCATGCAGTAACCGTCGGTTTCAGGCTTCGCCTGGTTTATACTGCGAGGTGCTCCCTCGTGTACTATAAGTTGCCACACCCTGCTGGGGTGAGCAGTTGAGGTGCACTTGCTCAGTGTACGCTTTTGATAAACAATATGTTTAAGTGTTGACTGGAGCACATTTGCGTTTTTCAGAATTGTCAGTGGCCCGGATAGCTCAGTGAGTATCAGCTTATATAAGGGCCTGGGGTTCGGACCCCTGTGAGGGCGTAACCCCTCTTCGTTGGATATATTATATATTTTATATATTATTTATTTATTAAGTACTTTGAAGAAAAGAGAGTGTGGAAGTGGTTGTAAACAGACCCATATGGAGGGGTTGTACCTTCGTCTCTAATCATCTCTCTGGTATTATCCTTCGTCTTTTAGTTAAAAATTCTGTCGCCCTTTACCTTAGTTAGTTCAGGACAACTCAGTCCTTTCCTTAGGTTTGCTTCGCCGACCTCAATTGCTCCACCCAATACCCGTGCTGATTAAGCTACAGTATTTTCTCTCAACATGAGGAGAAAAAAGAGTGTCTCTAGTGAGGTCTGCAGGGCTTAAGGCTCTTTAGTGGGGACATGTTTTTCTCCCCTATTTTTGTTCCATTGGACATTCATTATTCTATTGGATTTTGGTGGAGACAGGGTCAGCTCGAGGGTAACTGTTCAGTTTTTGTTGCATGACAAGTTGAGCAACCATGTTTTACTTGGATGGAATGTTTGGAAAGACTTGATGGTATCTGATAGATGAGTTGCCAAGTAATAACTTTATGGCGCCTGCCCCATGGTTTTCCTCCCAAAGCTTGGCCTATGGTTCAGCTTGCTGTCTAATAGTATATTGCAACTTCTCCTCTGCTCGAGGAGTACAAGTAGGCTTCTGTACCCTCATGAGCGTTGCTTAACCTCTTTATACATATATATTTTTCTAAAGTGCACCAAATAGAGTGCTGTTTTCATATCTCTGCTGACCCTACTGATGCAGGTTCCTAAATTTGGAAAGGTCTAAATCTGTCTTTTATCCTGCTGAGATCGATAAGTAAGCACCTCTCGTATACCTGAGGGTTTACTGTATAAGTACTGGTTTGCTATGGACAATGTGCTTAGTTTTTCATTCCCTGATTCCTTTAGTGGCCAGTCTGCCTCACATGAATACAGTGATTCAGTCCTCAGGGTTTGAGGGGACAGTGGTCCCAGTTTCTTTCTCAACCTTACATTTACTGGGCATTGATAATTATCCAGAGTCCTTTCCCCCTCATTCCCTTCCCGCCATCCTTGGGGGAGATTGCATCATATTATTACACCTATGGGGGTAACACCCGATGGTTTTCTGTTTTCCTTTTTTACAGGAGTTCTGACGCGTGACCAGTGCAGACTCGCACTGAGCATTTCCCTCCCGTCAGTTACTTTCCTTTCTGCTAATATCTGGTATTTCAAGAAGTTAAGCTGATCCTGTCCACAGTCAGGGGTTGGTTAGAGGTGCTATAGTGTATTTACTTCTCTTAAGGGTGTAAAGCGGTGCTTTAATGGGGTCCTCAGGGTAGCTTTCTTCTGGGTTGCAAGGTTTCCCTTGGATAAGTGGGGGAGGTTTCTCCTCTTTTGGGAGGACTCAATATCCTTTGATGGGATAGAGGGGTCTGGGAGTGATACTAATTCCCCATCCACGTTCTCATGACCCTCTATTGATGTGTTCTAGCGTCTATACATTCACTATCAGAAGGTGTCTGCCGCTACGATTCCCATAGGGCTGGGATATTTATATTTAGTTACTGACGTGGTTCTCATAGTCGCCTGCATGGCAGATGGTCCTTTTGGTTTCTTTCACAAGAGTTCATTTTTATAGTAAGGTGCCAGCTCAAGGTGCTGTGAGCTTCAAGGATCTGCAAGTTGGCTGAAATATTTGCTGGACCTATTCTGGTGTGCAACTTCAGTTTAACTGTTTAGTGATTAGTTCTTTGCAGTTTAGAGTCTTGCTAAGACTTTGGAATTTTGGTGCCCTCCTTCGGTTAGTTTTGATCCTCTAAGGGGTTTATCTCCAGGGAGGAGGGATCAAGGTTCAAACACCGGGCATATCTACAAGGGGGTTTACATATCACTATAATGGTGGCGATTGGATGTCAGATACATTTTTTCTCCTTGCCAAGTTTGCCCTCTTAAGGATCAGGTTTGTTAATATCTGCCTTTTGTCATGTAGCAGAGTCCTTCTGCAAGAGTTGGGGAGGTCTGAAGGTCTCCGTGTTGGCGGTTTGATGGGTTTAGCTTCTCAGGTGGGGCTCCTCTTTTCCATTCTGTTTCTGCCTCCAGAAGACATCCCTCCTTAGTATACATATATGTCTGAAGACAATTGTGGGTTAATTGTATTGCTTTTCCGCTCTGCTCAGGATGGGTTGTCCTATTACAAAATGTACTCCCATTTTACCTTTTGAAGATTTGTCTTTCCCTCTTGGTTCCCAGTGTAGTTCTGCGACATGCCCTATTCTAATGCGATATCTTCCTTTAATGCATGGGATGGAACCTACAAGACTTTCACCCCTATGGGGTACTTTTCTTTTCTTTATCTCCAGGAGAGCTAGGTGCTTATTTTCTTTGGTTTGCTTTCTAGGTTCCCAAAAAGGGTATGAATTTAAGTGTTTTAAATGTTTGATTGGACAACAGAGGTGTTTATTTCAGATGAGTTTTGTCCTAACCTATTAGTATAGGAGAACTTTGTTCAATGTTTTCCCCTCTTTTAACCAGTTGGTTTTGGTGGCTGGTAAGGAACACAGGAATTGACACATTTTCCTGTTTTCTTGCAGTGGATTTGTCTATGCCTTATAAGACAGTTTTTCGGGCATCCCAGTCTTGGGCAATTCTCTTGCGGTCAGCTGATTATTTAATGAAAACATTTAAGGTTTCCTTTCCTATTATTTTATTATTCATTATATTGGCTCTATTATGGATCATGTTGTGCTAATGAGATGCAAGGGCTTTGAACTTGCATAATATGAGCCTCCTGTCTTGTCATAGAATGACTAATCCCCCACACTAACGTGAGATGGGGGTTTAGATTCTATTAAAGACAAGGAGGCGATTATTATCCCACCCTCCCACCCTGGATATGATATGATGTCAATTGTGATATGCATGTACATAGGTGGTTCAAGTGAAAACATTCTTTGGTTTGTTGTTCTGCCCAGCCACCCACCCTTCTTGCTTGTTGTTTTTTACAGCTATGGTTTAAGGTCCTGATCAGGAGTGTGGCTCGCAGTTACAAGTTATTTAGTGCGTGGTACGAGAGCTTCATTGGATTGGCCTTCATCGTTTATCGTCTGATCTGTGCAGTGGACGTCTGGTTCAAGACAGCTACAGAAAGAGGGGTTGGGATTGGAGTAATGGACTTATATGGGGAAGGGTCCCTGCTCATTGGTCGCCTGCAGGGCATGACCTGTCCTCCATGATGGATTGGGGAGCTCCCATACATTGCCATTGAACTCTATTTAGTTCTGTTCTTTACAACTTTTTTGTTTGTAAAAGTTTTTTCTTTGCTTCTGTGGTTTCAGAGTAAAGATTGTAATGCATAATAATCGCCTCCTTGTCTTTAATAGAATCTAAACCCCCATCTCACGTTAGTGTGGGGGATTAGTCATTGTTATTTTTTTTTAGAAAGAATGTACCTTACAGCCCCTCAACGTGAGATGTTATCGTGCCTTTTACTTTTGGCTTTCTAGAAACGTGTCACGCGTATGCATGGGCTGATTAATACATAAACTGCAAAGAATAAAAGGCAAGTCCTCTCTGAAACGAAAGTTTACAGTACTGAAGAGTCTTGTGAAAAACGCCTGATATCTCAGCTGCTGCTGCCTGTGCAAACGGTATGGGGTACCAGATATTACATAACACTGGTAGTAAGGGTTGGGCATCCTGAATTGCAATTAGCCATGCAAAGAACCCCTCCCATCTCTGTTCTGCAGATTACTCAAACTGTGCCTGAGGCGTTCTTGGAAAGTGCTGTTTCATGAGAGATCCTTCACATGCTTAAAGGAATAGTGCCCTTAAAACTGTTATTGTCCCGATCGTTCAGGCATGTGGTTTTAAGCAAACTGTGATCGATCGTAAAAACATTTCCTATGCACCTTTCCTTGGTTTGTTGCACATGCAAAATCAATGAGCGGGGCACGACCATCTTGTGCTAATCTTATCCGTGGATCGATCATCCTAAATTCAAGTGCCCTTCCGGCCTAAATCATATCACCCACCCCTGTAGCTGACATCACTATTCCTAGCGATATTCTCCACCGATTTTCAAACACACCCAGTCATCACCTACGTCTTAACGTCAGTTGATGCAGAACCTGGAATATCAACACAAACATCCTCTCACAGCACAGCGTGTCACAAAAATCGGAATAGAAAACAGTATTTTTAAAGGAAACATCAATACTCTGCAATTTAAAATGTTTTATTTCACAGAAAACACTTGGAGAACCTCCAGTGATTTCAATTTACCAGCAATTATTGAAAGTCCTTGGGTTATAGTATCAGAACTTTATCATGATGCACACAGTGTTCCTTTCGGGATGCACATTTGACGCACCTTGAATCGCAAAGCTTCGGCATCAGCTTCTTGCTACACCACTGTAAACGATGACGGGTTGCTCCTTGTCACTGGTACTGTGAAAGGGCATAGCGGTCCCGGGCAATCGTCCCACATCAGTGCAATGGAAATCCATATCTGCAACTTCTGGCGGAAGTAACCATCTGTCGGTATCTGGAAGCGATGGCATTCGCAGAACGGCAAAATGTAGCTGTGTAGAAAACATAATAAAAATATATTTTAGTAGCCGTTCTTTATTCAAATGTACCCATTTACCCTGTCATTCTGCACCGGGTAAAACCTAATAACGAACACAAACCACAAACAATGGAAACCCACAGCTGCGGACACTCAAAGTGTGAAAAAAACACATAACAGGTTATCATGCCATGTTCTTTCTAGCGAGGGGCGCCTGCTACCTGTCATGATCTCTGCTTCCAAAAGGTCAGGGTTTTCCCAACTCCCTTGGAAGCAGATCCATAACCCAGGTTCCGAGTGCCAACCAGTCCCAATTGGGACCTTTTGGACCCAGTCCTGGCGCCAGTGGCACCAGGCTCATAAATATGCCCAGTCCCAGCGCTGGAAGCCCCGGGCTCATAATGCTTGGGTGGACTTACCTGCAGCAGACCATGCTGCTTACTTGCCTGCCAATTGAGCCTCTGATTCTCTTCTGTTTGGAACTACTTTTCCTGTTGTGTGGGGCAGGAGCCACTCCCTAGATTCAGAACACTGGAACTCTTCTGGAAAGCAGGAACTCTTTTCTTACCTAGGCGTGGCTGTGGAAGGAGGGACCTAAGCACTACAGGAGGCTATTTAAACCACACCCGATGGATGAATCTTGCTTTGCGTTATTCTGCATCCTCTGCAGCAGAACGCTCATCGTGTCTTCTGCATCTGATCCTGGGCCTAAGGAAAAAGGCTTACCATCCTGAATCCAGTCTTCAGCAACACCTATAAAGACAAGAAAGAACAGGTTAGCATTACGGTCTTCAGTGACAGCTCTTCACTTACCTGGTCCATCGGCTGTCACCAACGCATCTGAAAGACAAAGGCTTACCTACTCTTCGTGCGCTCCGGAGGTCTTCACACTGCATTCCGGCATCTGAAAGACAAAAGCTTACCAACTCTTCGCACGCTCCGGAGGCCTTCGGCGCTGCATCCCGCATCTGAAAGACAAAACAAGGTGCGTTTAAAGACATTGGGGAACTTTAATACTCACGTGCCATTACTCCTTTCCACATCTAACCCAGTGGGTATTCCGGCACCCTGCAGCCGCTCCGAACTTGTACCTGCAAAATAAAAAGACAGTTAGAGCACATCGTGAAGCAGGCAACAAGCGCTTACTTACGTGCTTCCAGGCGCTTCTATTCATCACACGGGCTCCATCTTCAACTCACTTCAGCCCGTCATCCGCCATCGCCGGAACCCTGCAAAACAAGAAACATCATTACTAAAGACTTTAAAGACATTAGAATTACTCGAAACTTACCGTTCGTGCAGTAAACGACGGACAGCAGTCCTCTGAAGTCAAGAGGCCTGCTCCCCTTATCCAGTGAAGAAACTGGTTACAGCACCCTGCCCCGAGGCAGATGGAGAGCACGGCGTTCACTTACCTAAGGTGAGAGCGTTAACCTTTGGGGTTCTACAGGAGAAGAGAAAGGGAAGAAGAGCGAGACATTCAATAACCCAGTTCCTTAATCCCATATTTTCTATCTGCAGACATCTTACCCTTCAAGTCAGACATACAGTGCACAGAGGTCCAGCCCAAAGAGCCAGCCGTGTGTTACACATCACCTTTGCAGATACGGTATACGCCCAGTCAAGACCGGCGCCTCTACGGGAATCAGGTGAGCGTTACAGAACGCAAAGCCTACCACAAAACTCCCGTCCAGGCGCTATGGAAACCTCGGATACCGACCAGCTAGCCCAGTTACTTGGGGAACTAAGGGCAGAAGTGCATGCAGCCCGTCAGGAAACGAACGCTCTAAGAAGGGAACTGATTATTTCCAAGGAGCGAACAGATGATCTCGCTAGACAATTGCTACAGTCACAAGCCGGACAGACCCCGTTACCCGCATCTGGGGGAAATCTTCCTTCTACATCCTCTATGAATCCAGTGCAGATCAACCTACCTGGGAATGTACCTCTGGCTCCGCCCGAACGATTTTCTGGTGACCCAAAGAGGTTTGCAGTATTTATCAATCAGTGCCGGTTGCATTTCTTATGCCGGCCAGCAGCCTTTCCAACTGATCAAGCTAAAGTAGCTTTCGTGCTTTCGTACCTTAGTGGCAATGCGGCAGACTGGTCGATCCCTCTAGTAAATCAAGATGATCCGGTCCTCCATGATTTTCAAGCTTTTCAGCTCAGTATGGAAAAACTGTTCGCAAGACATTCACAGGGGCAGGCCTTGGACAATGAGCTTCTTTCGTTGCGACAAGGTAATCAAGACCTTTTGGCTTATATTGCGTCTTTCAACAGACTGATAGTGGAAACTCAATGGCCTGAGGACAAAAGGATTACGCTGTTTTATAGAGTTCTACGTGGAGAGCTCAAAGATGTGTTAGCCCAAGTAGTGAATCCCCCACAAGATTGTTCGGATTATATAGACTTAGTTGTTCAAATAGATCACAGACTGCAGAACAGGAAGGCCGATCGTTCCAAGTTTGATGCCCGAGTATTTTCCAAACCGCCAACTCCTTCCAAAGGAGTAGACTCCGGGGAACCCATGCAAATAGGGGGTCTGAAAGGTCCTCTAACACAAAAGGAGCGGGAAAGGAGAAAACAGTTGCAATTATGCCTCTATTGCGGAAACTCAGGGCACTTTCTTCGAGACTGTCCGGTGAAACCTGCCAAGAAGGCAGTAGGAGCTGCAGTTACCAAAGTTACAAACTCTGAGCAGGGAAACAACCTCGCCCGACAAGAATAGAGGTCCTCTTGCCGAGCGTGAAAACCAGTTCCGTGACCTCGCATTTCGTGATACCTATGGTCCTCATTAGCCCTGATAATCCGGATCGATTACATGCAATTGAAGCTTACGTCGACAGCTGTGCCATCGGCAATTATGTGGATCATGAAATGGTTTTGAGAATGAATCTAACTCTTTGTCCCAAGGCTGTAAAGGACGTCATTACTACGGTGGATGGTACGGAGATAGCCTCCGGGCCAGTAACGCATACCACTCAAGAGGTGACGCTAGTAAGTCAAGATGGACACCATGAGAAGATCGTGTTCGATGTGATCAAGGCCCCTCAGTTTCAGATTATTCTAGGAATACCTTGGTTAGAGAAACACAATCCTCTGATCGATTGGCGAGCAAGAACGGTCCAGTTTCCAGAATGTGTCTCTACTTGTCACCCTCCACCTGGTGTTGCACTGGCAGCAATTTCTTCAGAGACTCCCCAGTTACCTCCCGAATACCTAGAATACCAAGATGTTTTCCGGAAGGATCAGGCTAACTCTCTACCTCCTCATAGGTCTTATGACTGCCAGATAGACCTGATACCTGGATCTACTCCTCCTTGTAGTAGAATTTATGCCCTCACCGAGCCTGAGAACCTTCACCTTCGACAATACCTGGATCAATACCTGGCAAATGGGTTTATTCGTCCTTCCAAGTCCCCTGCTTCTTCAGCTTTGTTCTTCGTTCCAAAAAAGGAAGGAGACCTTAGAACTTGTATAGATTATCGCTCCCTGAACCAGATCACCGTTAAGAATAGATATCCGTTACCTTTGATCCCTGAACTCCTGGACCAAGTCAGAAAAGCATGCATATATACAAAGCTGGATCTTAGAGGAGCTTACCACTTGGTACGAGTAAAAGAGGGCGATGAATGGAAGACGGCCTTCCGCACCAAGTATGGCCTATTTGAATATCAGGTCATGCCCTTCGGACTTTGCAATGCCCCGGCCGCCTTTCAATATTTTATGAACGATGTCCTCAGAGAGCTCATAGATGTGTGTGTTGTTGTTTACATTGACGACATCCTCGTTTATTCTTCATCGGAATCTGAACATCGGAAACACGTGAAAATGGTCCTCGAAAGATTGCGTCAACACAAACTTTTCGCTAAGTTGGAAAAATGTGTTTTCAACGTGACTGAAGTTGAATTCTTGGGATTCATATTATCACCTAGCGGAGTGCGTATGGATTCAAAGAAGGTCGATGCAGTTCTCAAATGGCCATCACCATCCTCCGTAAAAGGTGTGCAAAGCATGTTAGGCTTCGCTAACTTTTACCGCAGGTTTATCCCCGAATTCTCTCGAATAGTCCAGCCCATCACTGCTTTGTTAAAGAAAAACAAACGTTTTGAATGGTCTACCGAGGCGGAACAAACTTTCCAGGATTTGAAGACTAAATTTATCTCTGCACCAATCTTAAAACACCCTCGCCCCGAACTCCCCTACATCGTGGAAACTGATGCTTCAAGCCTTGCCATGGGGGCAGTTCTATCACAAAAGGACCCAGTAACCAATCAGTTGCATCCCGTGGCATTTTGGTCCCGCAAATTCTCGCCTCCTGAAATCAATTACACGATTACTGACAAGGAACTTCTGGCTATCAAGTCTGCCTTTAAGGCTTGGCGGCATTATCTGCTGGGGGCCCGACACACCGTTACTGTGATTACGGATCACCGAAACCTGCAATATTTGAAAACCGCAAAAGCCCAATCCTCTAGACAACTCCGTTGGGCATTATTCTTTGCCGAGTTTGACTTCATAATTACCTATCGACCTGGTACAAAGAACGGTAAAGCTGATGCCCTTTCTCGGATGGGAGTGGAAGAACACTTGATCAACGCTAAACCTGTACCAATCATTCCCGAACAAAGAATTCTGGGTGTAATCGCCACGGAATCCATAGAGGAAGTTAAGGATAAGGCCAGGCAACTTGTAACTCCAGCAGACATACAGAATTGGCATCTGCAGGGAAAGGACTTTGCAGTAAAGGACAACTTATTGTATTTCCAAGAACGATTATACCTACCCAGCACAGATTTACAGAAAAAAGTAATCTCTTGTTATCACGATTCTTTAATGGAAGGACATCCCGGTATGGCCAAGACCTCAGAAAAGATCAAGCGCTACTTCTGGTGGCCGTCTTGGAAAAAAGATATCAGAGACTTTATAATGTCCTGTGGAGTATGCGCCCAAAACAAGAGTCAAAAGGAAAGACCAGCAGGCCTCTTACGCCCTATTGACATCCCACCTCGCCCTTGGCATACGCTTTCTATGGACTTCATCACCGATCTACCTCCATGCTCCGGATACAATACAATTCTAGTAATCGTGGACTTATTCTCCAAGATGGCGCATTTCATTCCGCTCAAAGGCTTGCCAACAGCAGCAACTCTGGCCCGAGAATTTCTCGAAAACATCGTCCGACTGCACGGTTTTCCTTCGGTTCCAATTTCGGATCGAGGTAGTCAATTTATTTCTCATTTTTGGCAAAGTTGCTGTCGGTCGGCTCAAATTGATGTGAGACTATCGACCAGTCACCACCCTCAGACCGACGGACAAACCGAGAGGACCAATCAAACTCTGGAACAGTATTTACGCTGCATGCTGCAACAAACTGAAAAAACTTGGAAAGACATCCTTTGGATAGCCGAATATGCCTACAATAACTCTGTCCATTCGGGAACTGGGAAAACCCCGTTTTTTCTTTTGTACGGCAGTCACCCTCGAACCTCGGAGTTGGATCCCCTCCAAGATCTTGAAACACCGGCAGTAGACTACCTGCATTCTACAATCACCCAAGCCTTTAAGGAAGCTGTTTCTCACCTTCAAAGGGCTAAAGAACAATACAAGAAAGGAGCAGATCAACATCCGAAGGAAGCCCCTCAATATCAAGTAGGGGATCAAGTCTGGTTATCCACCAAATATCTACCTCTAAAAGGGCCACGCACATTCAACCCAAGATACCTTGGTCCCTATTCCATCACTACCATAGTAAACCCAGTAGCGGTCAAGTTGGACTTGCCCCCGCACATGAAGATACATCCGGTCTTCCACGTCTCTCTATTAAAACCCGTGCAACCTCAAACCCGACTAACTAAATCTCCAAAACCTATCCTAGTTGATGGAGAACTCGAGTTTGAAGTCAAAAGCATTCTGGACTCCAAGATCTCCAAATCTAAACTATTTTACCTAATTGACTGGAAAGGCTACGGCCCCCAAGAGAGATCCTGGGAACCTGCTGAATATGTCCACGCTCCTCGCCTAATCAAAAGATTTCACCGAACATTTCCTGACAAGCCAAAACCCCCGGAGAAGCCCGGTTTGGGAGGGGCCTTGAGGGGGGGTACTGTCATGATCTCTGCTTCCAAAAGGTCAGGGTTTTCCCAACTCCCTTGGAAGCAGATCCATAACCCAGGTTCCGAGTGCCAACCAGTCCCAATTGGGACCTTTTGGACCCAGTCCTGGCACCAGTGGCACCAGGCTCATAAATATGCCCAGTCCCAGCGCTGGAAGCGCCGGGCTCATAATGCTTGGGTGGACTTACCTGCAGCAGACCATGCTGCTTACTTGCCTGCCAGTTGAGCCTCTGATCCTCTTCTGTTTGGAACTACTTTTCCTGTTGGGTGGGGCAGGAGCCACTCCCTAGATTCAGAACACTGGAACTCTTCTGGAAAGCAGGAACTCTTTTCTTACCTAGGCGTGGCTGTGGAAGGAGACACCTAAGCACTACAGGAGGCTATTTAAACCACACCCGATGGATGAATCTTGCTTTGTGTTATTCTGCATCCTCTGCAGCAGAACGCTCATCGTGTCTTCTGCATCTGATCCTGGGCCTAAGGAAAAAGGCTTACCATCCTGAATCCAGTCTTCAGCAACACCTATAAAGACAAGAAAGAACAGGTTAGCATTACGGTCTTCAGTGACAGCTCTTCACTTACCTGGTCCATCGGCTGTCACCAACGCCTCGCGCTGCATTCCGGCATCTGAAAGACAAAGGCTTACCAACTCTTCGCACGCTCCGGAGGCCTTCGGCGCTGCATCCCGCATCTGAAAGACAAAACAAGGTGCGTTTAAAGACATTGGGGAACTTTAATACTCACGTGCCATTACTCCTTTCCACATCTAACCCAGTGGGTATTCCGGCACCCCGCAGCCGCTCCGAACTTGTACCTGCAAAATAAAAAGACAGTTAGAGCGCATCGTGAAGCAGGCAACAAGCGCTTACTTACGTGCTTCCAGGCGCTTCTATTCATCACACGGGCTCCATCTTCAACTCACTTCAGCCCGTCATCCGCCATCGCCGGAACCCTGCAAAACAAGAAACATCATTACTAAAGACTTTAAAGACATTAGAATTACTCGAAACTTACCGTTCGTGCAGTAAACGACGGACAGCAGTCCTCTGAAGTCAAGAGGCCTGCTCCCCTTATCCAGTGAAGAAACTGGTTACAGCACCCTGCCACGAGGCAGATGGAGAGCACGGCGTTCACTTACCTAAGGTGAGAGCGTTAACCTTTGGGGTTCTACAGGAGAAGAGAAAGGGAAGAAGAGAGAGACATTCAATAACCCAGTTCCTTAATCCCATATTTTCTATCTGCAGACATCTTACCCTTCAAGTCAGACATGCAGTGCACAGAGGTCCAGCCCAAAGAGCCAGCCGTGTGTTACACATCACCTTTGCAGATACGGTATACGCCCAGTCAAGACCGGCGCCTCTACGGGAATCAGGTGAGCGTTACACTACCTTTTTAAAAAATGTAACGGAACTGGCAACATCACATGTCGACAAGCGAACCAAGTCACCTTGGAAAATGCTCTGCACCGGGCTCATCAAATAATACAACGTTGATAGCACACACTGATATGCCATGGGAAGAAGTGGTTTAGATATCACTAGCCTGCATACAGGTTGTGTTTGCGGGTCGTCGATGAATAATCGTCACAGTATGCTCCAACTAACAACCCATAACAATGTAAGCAAGCAATACTTATAAACTGGTCTTTAAAGTGAATAGTTAAGCTTACATAATATTTGGTATTTCCATTCTCTTGGCGTAACGCTGAGTGTCCGCTCGGAACAACGGTTTCCATAGAATGAAAATAAATGTTCCAATGTCCAGTTTTAAAATAGTGAATCTTAACATTTTTGTGGGTATTCAACACCTTCTGCCCTCCAAGCCATAGCGAATCCTCCCTTTCGTTCAAAGGTCACCAAACAATTGAAGCTCCTTTCGAGCGTGTGTGCCAGGTCTGTTTCGTTTTTGTGAAGTAAAGCCATAAATCTAAAACATACTGTACAAGACGCATCGGTGTGAACTCCCCAAAAGCAACATCAAACGAAGGGACCTTCACTCCATGGAAGCGATGAGCCCGGCCGACAATGTGGCATTCGAAACATGTTCGAAAGATTTACGAATTGTTTGCTGGCATCCACCAGCTACACTTAAGGTCAGTAAAACAGATAATACAAGTTACTGAAAGTCTGGTGTAAACTAAGATTCCATTTGTGTCTGTCTGAAACAGAACGTGATAGTATATGATGATAGTATATGATGATATTATATTGCATTTATAACGCACCAATGCACAAATGTTTCAAGATGCGATGACGCAATGCAGGGGGAATAGAGGGAAGATGGAGACAACGATCTTACTAGTGTTGGGAAGTGACGATCCTTGCCTCCCTCCCACTCGTTCGTCACTCTCGAAACATATCATATATAATTACCAAGGGGGGAGGCGTAGCCAACCCCCGCAATATTCTGTTACACCACACCCCATCTCAAATAACACATACACTAAAGTTTCAAGCCCCGCATTAGGAAACCATTTTGAGATAGACCGAATGACATAGCCCGAATGACATCTTTCTACTAGTCCTGAAAATCCATCTCTCTGTAAAAATGCAGCTCTCCCATCCACAGCGGCTCGCTCAGCCAGCCCAAACCATCTCCTCACCATTGCCACGTATGCGCGTGCCCTGTTCTAACGGAGGGATGTGGTCTGCGGATAAAGTGAGACACTGACAAGTCATAAATCCAAGTACCCATTCATCTCCACTGAACTTCCCGTGCACTAACAACCTCCACCCACCAGGCCTGAGCCCACCAGCTCAGCCCCCACAGTTCCTTTCATGCTGATATCCATCTGACCCTCCCGTGCCCTGATCAGTCAAGGTCCCACATCACAGCCCTTATCCCATGTAGTAATATATTCTCCAGAAAAGCAACACACGTCTACCTATATCCTGAGGACCCAAGCAGGCAGATGATCGAGCAAGTACAGTAGAGGGGGAAAGGGGAAAAGAGCGGGGCAAAAAGTTGACAAAGAGGGTACATTTGAAAAGACAATTTAGGCCATCAATGCCAGCGCTGTGCACTCTGAAACATGTCCCTTGGGAGTGCACGGCCCCAGGTGCGAACTGCCATTGATAGTGGAGTGGGGATGGATGGGCAAGAGGTGTGCAGAAAAGGGCCGGAACACTGCTGAAGGGAGACACACTTATGTGGATTGCAGGGGCGCAGTCTGCTTCAGGGGAGCCTGGAGACACTGGGTCTGGGTAGGACATGTGAACAATGGCCCCTGTGCGGAAGATACCTTTGAAGTGTACATGGTGTGTGACACCTTGGCCGTTCACACCCTGCCAGCCCCCTTGAGAGCGCATGGCCACAGGTGCAAACTGCCTTTGATAGCGCAGGGGGATAGATTGTTGCAGAGGAGGTGAGTGTAAAAGGGCACCAACCATTCTTTCATGTCCCTCATAGACAAGTGAGTGTGTGCTTGATGCACTGAAAAATTGAAACAACTGTTCATTAAAGCTCTTTTGTATTTTATTTTGTTGCTGATGTTGATGGTACAAATATACTACACATTGTATACTTCAGGTTGCAGCACAGTGTCGGAAAATCCCCTGTACTTTCCGCTGTTACTGGGGAATTTGGTGCGAATGGCTCCGACACAGGCGGGCATTACCCGTCGAACGAGGAATCCAAGCCTCCCATAAAGCCACCATGTAAATGAACGGGAGGCCACTAGGCTGTACCACCTGTGGAAGAGAAACACACATACTGTATTTAAATGAACCTGATAAGTGTACTAACCTTACTTGAAAATGCACCCTGTATCCCATGGCATAGTTGCCCTTACAAATGTTACTTCATGGATCAATGCACTTGGGCTTTGAAGTGTAGAAACATTACAAAAGTGAACACCCATGTAATCCATAATGTTTGGGGCACAAAGAAATATTGCTGATTAGTTGAGCGTGAAAGACACATAACATGAACACTCTGATTTCCCCTAAAGCGCGAGAAATGTATTCAGTTGGCAGACTACATTCATTTGGCAGTGATAGATCAAAGTTACAACAATATACGAGACAAACAAGAAATGTTAGTGGCCTCAGTGGTTAAAGTGACATCATATCTAGAGTACACTTACTTGTTACGTGGATTTTGAGGGCAAACTCTTGCGTGAAGTTCGTGCATAAGCACCATCATAATCCTTAACACAGCGCTTCTGTGGCAGGCTGCCCCGAAGTCATGCAGCTCCGTAACGCATAGCGGCAGTGTGTCTTCGATATGTAGGCCAAGCATCCATAGTTTTCTCTGCAGCAGCAGTTCTCCTCCTCGGTTGTCATGACCTTGGACCGATTGCAGGTATACCAGGTGGAAACGTCTTCTATATGACTAGGCCCTGGCTCAAGATGCAGTGATTCGTCTTACCAACTGTTGTCCCATGCCCCATCATTTCTGCATCTTTCTCTATCAACTAATTCTGCATCGTAATACTCCGGCTCGTACTGGTATAGCGGTATTGTTGCCATTATAACACAAGTAACGATTGAAAATCAATAGTAATGCTAGTATAAGTATCTGTTTGCAGGGGCTCCGTGCAATGAAGATAGCTGAACAAAGCTGAAACGAGTCACAGGAAATCCAAAAAAAAGACAGTGAAACGATTGGAAAAGCAACTCTGATGTTGTCTGATGAGAAGCAGTGTGTTTATACGTATTGAGGAAAGAGGCTTTCTGCCATTTCCATGGAGACACGTCATTAACTGGCGCACAGAGAACATTGACACGAGACGTACATTTGCGCTGTGAAATGGGCCGTACGCGTCTATTGATGTCAGCTTCAGGGGCGGGTGATATGATTTAGTGCCGCAGGGGCACTTAAATTTAGTGCGATCGATCCAGGGATAAGATTAGCACAAGATGGCCGTGTCCCGCTCATTGATTTTGCATGTGTAAAAGTGCGAAAATCTGAGGTAAGGTGCATAGGAAATGTTTTTACAATCGATCACAGTTTGCTTAAAACCACATGCCCGAACAATCGGGACAATAACATTTTTGAGCGCACTATTCCTTTAAATCGTGCTGTGATTGCAGTCCTACTACCGTTTTTGCCATCCTCCTAGCAACCAGAGTCTACACAAACAGCAAAGTGAATGTGAGGTTGTGTTCCAGCCCTGGCCAGAAAACATTTTTATTGTACTATGTGCCTTCCCCTAACATGGGCAGTCGGGTACCGCTCGGCCCCCTCCTTCCCAACCAGTGAGCTACCTACCAATTGTTACAGCTCACCATGTCTCAATAACTGAGAGCAGACCAATTTCTCCGTTTGTGGCATAACAAAGCCGCAGTTTTATTATCACACATCCCACACTGTCACTGCAATACCGACAATAACATAATCAATACTTTATTACAATCCCAGACAATCGGCAGCACCTTTCACGCGTTCCTTGGCACCCCCCTTTAAACCTTCATTTGTTCCTTCATTTATTTCCAGCAAGCTCTTTTTTTACTTGTCCATTCCCTTCAAGCATACTTAGGTCACCACTCCCTGAGCCTCCCAGAGCCTGTCAGTCTGGGCGTAACGCATTGGCGTCCACGTTGATGGGCTGCAGGGGTTGCCGTTATGCTTTTCTTTTCCACCGGCACAAGCGAAGCTGACGACCATGTGGGGTGCTCCTCCTCTTTATACCATACAGGCCCCCTGCCGTGTGAGGTTAGTTTAGGCTCTGCTCGATCGCCTGAGTTACCGCCTGGGACAAAAACACAATCATTAGATAACCTGCAAACAAATTACATTTTAGGGTGGGTTAGGTGGAACAAAGTAGACTTGCTGCAAGGGGAGCAGGCGAACAAGTAGGCCACCCCCCCTGCGTGTTCCATACTTATAGGGCCATCTTTATGGCCCCATTGCCTGCACATGGCTCTTGAGGTGGCAGGGAGGGTGGCGGGAGTTCTCCTCCTCCGGCTGTTATGCACTGGGGCAGCGATCCCCTGCGGGGCTGCACCATGGGGAACCCCCAGATACTTATTACTTTCAGCAAATTAGCACTGTGATCGGCAGACGTCGCAAGGAATTCGGCGAGCTTTGTTTGCGCTCGTCGCTCTAAAACAAGCAACTTTCCGGAAATTCTGATTGTGAATGGACTGGTGGGACTACTGTTGCCTGAATGGGGTCCCTATGCAGGAGTTCAAATCAACCCCAGAGTTTATCCAGCCTTGTGGGAGCTAGAAGCCCTGGGTGGGTGCAATCATACCTCCACTTAGAATGCTTGGCTTTGCATTAAAACTTCCAGGTGGGATTGCAAATGGCAGGCCCATGAGTCTGAAGGACGACTGCAAACACTGAACCTGCTTTAGCGTTATCTTTCTGCTAAATTCATGTTGCTGAAGCATAATGAACACTTTAGGATTAGGAACAGATAAAGTGGATGGTTCTGCAGGACCTTGTCCCAACCGACCTTACTAGCAATGCTTACTAAATCCTGTAAACAAGGGGACTACTCCAAGGAGATTTCTCAATAATCACACCCTTTGTGATCACAGAATTTTGATAGTCCAAATTCCAGGCTAAATGACCCTTGGCCTCATTATGAGTGTGGCAGATTTACAGGAAATCTGCCATACCCCATTGCCATTGCTGCTGCTGGCACTGGAATTACCACATTGTAACTAGAATTTGATCCTCCAGATTGTGAGTCAGTGTAATCTCCCATTTTGGAGTGTCACAGGACCCAATTGTGGTTTGGAGGATTACTGTGGCAGTAATTCTGCCGGCAGTAAATCCTCCATTTTTCTGGCAGTTAAATGCCTAGCAAGTGCTGAACGTTCCTCCTCCCATTTACTTGTAATATGGTGGTGCAATAAAAATAGTGGTAAAACCTGTTACTGACATGTGATGACTCTGAGTGGGCCGGGGAAGCATCCGGGAAGTCTGACCAAAAAAAGGCACCACCAGGGTTCCCTTTGTCACTCACAAATGAGCACCCAAGCGCTTTTGCTTTCCCGTGTGCCCGTCTGAAAGCCTTCTTCAAGAACTTCAGAGTAAGTGAGAATTTCAGGTACAAGCAAGTTGTGAAAGGAATGCATTTAGGAAAATGAGAGGACAGATGTTCCGTGCTCAAACATGACAGCCCAAGCCTCGCATTCAAAGGTATAGTTGGTTCGCTGTTTGCAGGCCTGCTACTGTTATCAAGTATTATGACAAATGAAATCTGCACCAAGCTCACTGTGCGGCAAGAAGGGTTTCATGCTTGAATCACTATTACAGACATATTTATGAAAAATATAAAAACCTTTTGTAATTTTATGTTCCCAAAATGCTTTTTGAGTTTATGCAAAGCAGCAAGGAAACTACAACAGTGTTATTTGTTCTTCTCCTCTTTCTCCAAGTGAGTTATTTACAAAATAATAGTGATTTACTCACTAAATTAATGTTTATATACAGAGTGTTTAATTTACAGACTCTTTATTTACAAATAGAGCCAAAGACGTAAATTCAGACTGGATGTAGACAAGACCATCTAAGACAATGCTTTAAGAGCCAAAATACATGTTTTGGGGGTGTCGTGATTATTATTTATTTATTTAATTATATTTAGTTTTTTGCAAAACATTTTACAAATCTTTGTCATTCAGTTACATCAAGTATTCGATCACAAAGAGACAAAAAGACAAACAAAAGAACCGAGAAGAGCAATGAAAACAGTAAACCTAAGGACAGCCAGATAGATGATTGAAACTACTGCGTTTCTCAACTGATGATCTGCATTTTTTAAGGTTCAAACAGACACATTACTTCCAAAAACATAGAATATCAAAATATATAAAACATTTAGGCTTCTACATAGAAATAAAACATCAAAGGCGTGTCAACTGTCTCTTGCTGGGGGGCGTGGCTTGGGCAGCCATGGAGTAGGACGTGCTTCCCGTGCAGTTCCGGAGGATCCGACAGATGATCCGTGAAAACTACCTTTAAAAACGCGCCACTGGTTCCAGAATTGATCACACATGCATGGGAACGTGTGTTCTGCTCACTGTATAAAGACCGAGAGAATCGTAAGTGGGATTCTGGAGGAATTGCTCGGCGTACGACGGCGGCTGTTCGGTCCATTGTCACACAAGATGGCCGAGGACAAAGGAAACGAAACTAGAGCCCCCGAAGAGAACCAATAGAGGCGGCGGCCACGGGGAAAGAATGACGATGGCGAAGTGGAGACGGAGCGAACTCCTGTGGCGGTGAGCCTTGGGTCGCGAAGGCTTGGGTGCTGACCCGGACGTCAGGAGCCCGAGGGCAGCAGAGGTGTGAAAAGATATGCCGCACCACGACAGGCACGAGAAGCGCTCGCTCGGCATTGATGAGCAACAAGCTGCGGCGAGAGGTGGCGGATGGCGCGACTGCTTGACGATCATCACAATAGCCGATAATAGAGGAAAAGACGGTCGGGGAGACACGCGGACGCTGAATCGCGATAGAGAGGCCCAACGAAGGCTGGAAAATGTCGGCGCGAAGGGCCGCGGGCAAGAATAAGAACAAACAACCCACAATGGATATTTTTGCCAAAACACAACAGTCTCCTGCGGCCATCGCACCCAAAGGCCCGATAGCACCAGCTGAGGGCACCATAGCGGCTGATAATCATCAGATTTGAGATTTTAGAGGCCATTACAGAGCTGAAAGACTCTTGGGGGGGTTGCAATGTTGGACCTGCGCACTTCCCTGGAGGCTAAAATTGAAGCAGTGGGCATTGAAGTCTCCCTGCTGAGACAAGATGTCAGGGGGCTGGCGGAACATACAAGCAGCCTGGAAGGTGCAGTGAAAACTAACACGGACACCAGCACCAACAATGCAAAGGAGATCCATGTCCTTAAGCAACAGGTGGCTAACTTGGAGTCTCGTGCAGAAGAAGCGGAAGGGAGAGCGAGGAGAAACTATCCGCGTGGTGGGTTTGCCGGAGGGTGAAGAGGGCCAGGACCTGACTAACTACATCGAGAACTTGCTCCTACAAGGAATTGGGGCTGGCACACTCTTGCAGGGATTTGCAGTGGAGCGCGTACACAGAGCCCTTATGAGGAAGCCGAGGCCAGGGGCACCAACACGAGCGATAATCGCCAAAATATTGAACTACAAAGACAGCGAGAAACTACTTCCGAAAAGGCGGAACAATCGAAAGGGCCTCGAGCACCATCACGGCGTACCCGGATTATACTATGTTGGTCCAGAGGCAACGGTACAGCTATGTAACCATCAAAAGGAGGCTGCGGGCAGCTGGGATAAAATATATGCTTCTGTACCCTGCGAAATTGAAGGTGGTGAACAAGAGCAAAATGTACTTTTTTGACACTACAGAGGAAGAAACGACATGGCTGGATCTGCAGGGCTGTCCGGAACAAGACACGGAAGAGACCCAAGATGGACGCGATAAGTGACTGGGATACGGTATCCATACTGTTAAGGCGGCGTGTGAACATCCCAGGGGTGCCTAGGCGAAGGCTAAGAACAATGGGCGCGGCTGTAGGAGGCCGATATTCGATAAAATACAGCTGATTGTAATGGACTCGATGGACTGGAATATAGCGGCGGGTACATATATTTAAATTGTATAGCAATGTGTAGTTATCCGATGTGCTATAGGAGCGGCGGGACGAAAGCACCCTACCCCCCAAATTATAGTTGTAGTTATAGTAGGTTGGCCACTAAGGCGGCCTCACCCTGCAGAGCTTCGAGTACAGGCGAGAGCCAGAAAGAGCTAGATGCGGGGGAGCCTGAGATCCAGGGATGGAGCTGGGCAACAGTTGGGGGGTGTGATTTTGGGGAAGGGACGGGTGGTGGGAGGGAGGGGAAGCGGGAAGTTTGGTGTGTTTTTGGTTAAAGGGAATTTAGAATGGGATGCAAGCCTATACAGATTGGATTATAATTCAAAGTCAAACTGCACCTGGGGGAGAGGGAATGGGACTACAACAGGCCATGGGTGACCTTAAAATACTTACATGGAATGTGCGGGGGCTTAATAGCTACTTAAAAAGGAACAAGGTTATGTTGTACCTGCGCAGGCAGAAAATAGATATTGCATTGCTCCAGGAAACCCACCTTACACGAGAGAGGATGGACATGATTGCGGGAAGGTGGAAGGGGGTGTTGGTTGGCTCATCGTACTCTACCTACGCAAGAGGAGTACTTATATGGGTGGGACCACATGTCCTGTTTCAGCGATTGCAAGTGGTGACTGAGACAGACGGGAGGATGGTAATGCTGAGGGGACTGGTGGAGAACAGGGAGATAATTATTGTTAACACGTATGCCCCGAACCAGAACACAGTGATGTACATTAGGATATTGAGTGCGAACCTGAGCGCATGTGTAGGAAGCGCGGTGATCTGGGGAGGGGACTTCAACTGCGTATTGAACCCAAGGGTGGACAGATCGGATGGGAAATTGGATAGACCGGCCCCTGCAGCCAGGGCGCTACAGACATTGCTGGATGACTTTGGGTTGGAAGATGCATGGAGTGTGGCACCCCCAGGAAAGGCAATATTCACATTATTCTGCCCAACAGCAGTTGTCAATGAGGCTGGATTATGTCTTCGCATCCCCTGAAATGATAGCGGAGATTGCACACATAGAGTACAGTGCCAGGGTCCTCTCGGACCACTCGCCCCTGATTCTTGCGTGACAATACTGCCCCCCCGAGAGCAAGGATCCCGACATGGCGCCTACGAGCGGAGGAGTTGCGGGACCCCTTCTTTAGAGAGGATTTGAGGGAGGAGATCATAAATTATTTTGAAACGAATACTGGGAGCGTGGACTCTGCGGGTACACTATGGGAGGCCTTCAAAGTTGTTATGAGGGGTGCGGCCATAGCAAAATCCAAGGGCCTACAAGGTGGGGTTCCGGCTGAACTGCGGGAGACGGAAGTAAAATTAGAAGAGGCCTTAAAGGCCGGAGACGATACAGCAGAGAAGCTAGAATTGATACTTAAGCTACAGCGAAAATGTGCGGAGTATTGGGAGAGATTGTGTAACCTTAATTATAAAAAATACATAGACAGACAGCATGCAGGAGGTGATAAACCGGGGAGACTTTTGGCGTGGTTATATAAGAGTGAGACCCCCAGAGCCACAATCAGAACTATAGAGAGAGAAGACGGTAGCATAGAGGACACCCAGGAGGGAGTTAATCAAGCGTTTGTGGATTATTATAAAGTATTATACGGAGAAGATGGGGAAAGTAGTCGTGCTATGATGGAAGAAACGCTTGAGGATATGGGGTTGCCCAAGATAAGCGAGGAGGAAAGAGAGGAATTGGACACCCCGATCACCCTGGAAGAATTGGGGGAGGTGGTGAGGCAGCTGCCTACTAGTAAAATCCCAGGAACAGATGGGCTCCCAAGCGAATTTTACAAAGTATACATAGAAGAGGTCCTCCCCCCGCTGCTAAACAAAGCGTTCGAGATGGGACACTTACCGGAGTCACTGAGAGAGGCTGTCATAATACCTCTCCCCAAACCTAATAAACCTGGGCACAGCTGTGGTTCCTTTAGACCCTTGTCAATGCTCAATCAAGACAGCAAGATATTAACTGCTGTCCTAGCGAATAGACTGAAGAGGGTCATTAGCAAATTAATACATCCGGATCAAACGGGTTATGTCCCCCATAGAAACATTACCAATAATCATAGGCGACTCCAGAGAATCATTGAGTTTGGCAGAGAAAGTGATGAGGAAATGGCAATCGTGTCCTTGGATACGATCAAGGCCTTCGACTCTGTCAAGTGGCCATGGCTGCTGGCGGCCCTGAAGCACTACGGGTTAGGGCCTGGATATGTAAGGTGGGCCAAGATTTTATACAGCGAACTGCTGGCTAGAGTTAAGACAGGATCTGTGATATCAGAGAGGTGGCAGCTCAGCAGGGGTACTAGACAGGGATGCCTGTGGTCTCCTATGCTCTACATACTGGCCCTGGAACCTCTGGCAATATATCTGAGGCAGCAATATGACACCATAGGCATCGAGGTGAAATGGGAGCAGCATTTGATCTCCCTATGTGCAGATCACATGCTGCTGTACGTGCGATTCCCAGAAGAAAACCTCCAGTACATTCTGGAAGTGCTCGGGAGATACGCTGTGCTGTCCGGCATAGCGGTGAACCCCCAGAAGTCTAGCTTGTTCCCATTGGGGGGGGGTACATAGGGATTCCAGTGGAGAGGTCACCGGTATTGCAGGTACCGTGGGTGGTTAGTACATTTCGGTACCTGGGGATAGACATATATCAAACCGTGGAGGAAGAGCATAGGTGTAATACAGAAGTAGCCATCAAGAAAATTGAGAAGTGCATGCAGTTTTGGGCAAAGCTGCCTTTGGCGATGATGGGGCAGGGAGCAATGCTAAAGATGGTGGTCCTACCGAAGCTCCTAAACTACTTCGGGAACATACCGTACCTGATTCCTAAGAAGTTCTTCACCAAACTGAATAGCATGTGAAGGGACTTTTTGTCGCATGGCACGCAAAACAGAGTGGCGTTATGGAAGCTTCAGACCTTCCATGACAAAGGAGAAATAAAGCTGCCCAACTATGAGGCAGACTATGTGGCAAGCCAGTTGCAGTATGTTGCCAAATGGCTCTCTGATGAAGAGACCTCTGAACTTAGGCTGTTTGGGCGTGATTGTGCACCTTTTTATTTGAAAGAAATGATGTGGGTACCCAGGGGGAAATGGTAGGGGCGCCCTAAAATGATGCTACTGGGGTGGAAGGTGTGGCGCAGGGCATGCCAAATGATGGAGGACCCGTCACCATGCTCACCGCAGATACCATTGGTTGTATTGACGGGGGCAGACGCTCAGCTGCGAATGATACTCCGGACCCACTGGGAACCGGCTGGGGTGGCAACGATGGGTGATATTTGGCAGGAGGGCTCAAATATTACTTTTGAGGGGCTGCGGGAAGAAACTGGGTTGCACGAAGGCCAGTACATCACGTATCATAGAGTGGTACAGAGGATTAAGAGAATATGGCCTGAAACTGTGTTGGAGGAAGAATTAGACGCCACCATGGACGTGATATATGACATAGCGGAGGGGGGCCACGAGATTTACAGACTGTATGAGATGTTGATGTCTAAAGTGGGGAAGGAGGTAACGCAGTTGAGACTAGACTGGGAAATGGAGGTCGGGGCTCCAATGGGAGATGGGATGTAGGAACGGGTGCAAGGGTATCACAAGAAGGTGTGTAGAAACGCGAAGCTGAAACAGATACAGCTGTACATAACACACAGAGCCTATATGACGCCTTGGAGGATATCGAGGTTTGAAAATGCAGGACGGCAAGCATGTCCCAAGTGTGATGAGGAGAACGCGGGCATGGTGCATATGTTCTGGTCATGCCCGATCATAGAGAGATTCTGGAGGGGACTGAAAGAGAAACTGGAAGAAAGAGGGGTCAAGATAGTAGTGGATACGGTGTGGGCCTGTCTGCTGGGGGGGGTTCCTCAGACCACAGAAGCTCAGGCATGTAAGTAAGCTGAGGGACCTGGTTTATGTGCTCGCAAAAAGGATTGCCATGGGATGGAAGTCATGCCATGTGCCAAAGATAGAGGTGTGGTGGAAAGACTTGCAAAAATGGGCGGAGGCCGAAACCATGGCATGACAAGCGTGTGGCACTGGGGGGGAGGTGGAGAATGAGTCCCTGATGGCCTCGAAATCACTGATAGCTGAACTGTTTGGGTCATTAGCTGACCCGGCTGAGCCTGTAGAGGAGGAGACCGAACCACAGGATGCGGAAACTGAAGGTTTAATGCAATAGATTCGCAAGGGGGGTGGGTTAGAGGGAGTAGTGGTTAGAAATTAAGAAAAGTGTAATGAAACTGTTGGGACATGCACTGTTTGTTTGGTTTATATTGTTTGATTGTTTGTAAAATTCAATAAAATCTTTTTTTTTTTAAAACTGTCTCTTGCTAGTAGTCTATCAAGATAGTTTACTGTGGCGCATGTCAACATTTTATTATGACCAACTAAAATTGACCACCACCAATCGTCCATGTTGTCATTGAGAGGTGCGAACTGGCCCAGAGCGACAGTTCGTTCCGATTTTAATGCTGATTATATTGTTTGGGGTAGGTGCCCTGCTCTTTTATGCCACACCTTAAGACACTTCCCTTGTTGGAGGCACCACCTTGATTTTGCATCCCACTTAAAGCACTGCTTGCAAAGAGTCCCCCCGGTGTAAGGTGTTGGAGGGCATGAGTGGGTGCCAGACATTTAAAGTTGTTGACGGAGGACCCTTAGCAACTTGTAGTGAATGGTGGGGTACCCGTGGTGAAAATGGTTGGTGGATATTCAGGCTCTGGGTGACTGGCGGGAGTGGGCTGCTCTGCAACGGTTCAAAGTGCACTATTGAAAATATAATCCCTGCACGTATTATCCAAGTGTAAAAGCATTAAGTGGTACAGCCTCCAACGCAAGTCCAACCAGATGACAATTGGTCAGTTACTGTTTCCTGTCTGTGGCCAGACACTTGGCAGGCATTCGATATCTGCTTTTGGGGTTATGGCTTCTTTGAGATGCTCTGCCTGTTTACAGTTTAGCCCGAGTGATGTAGAATAGTGCAGGTTGTTGTGTTGGAAGTCTGCTTACATTCACAGTAATTTGGTAATATGGGCCTATACACACTGATATTAACGCTACACGTGGTGCTCCTTTCTTGTATGAAATGTATATCATATTACAGTGATATTGTAACCATATTTTTCTTAGTGTACTGAGGAACAATGATATGTGTAATACAACGTCCTGTTTTGTCAAGGGGTGAAAGGTCATGTGCCATCACTTCCCATGAGGTCATGTGGAGTGCGCTCAAATGACATCACTTCCTGTGATGTCATCGGAGGTCAAGGGTTCTGTAACCACTCTTTTGCCACTGGCTCCTTCCCTTCACTGCTCAAGCAATCCCTCATGCACCCACTCCTAAAAAAGCCACCTGCGGACCCTTCCTGCCCAGCTAGCTACCGCCCTATCTCTACTACCACCTTCTTGGGCAAGCTCCTTTAGAAGGTGGTTATCTCCCAACTGATCCTTCACTCTGAATCTGTTGGTTGTCTCCACAATCTACAGTCTGGCTTCAGAGTAGCCAGAGGCAAGGAAACTGTTCTCCTGAACACTTGTGATGGCTTGCTCTCAAATCTTGACTCTTAACTCCCCTTCCATTTTCATCCTCCTCGATCTGTCTTCTGCCTTCGACATGGTCTATCATTCCATACTCATAAATAAGCTCACTGATACCCTGGGCATTAAGGACCTGGCACTGGATTGGCTGACCTCTTTCCTTTCAAATCGGCCCTCCCAAGTACAACTGGGCCATTTTCTCTCCTCCACCTCACTCTCTACGTGCGGCATCCCTCAGGGCTCCATCCTCCCACGTGGCTTTTCAACATTTACCTTACCCCTCTGGCCCACCTGATTACAACCTGCTCGCCTCATTTCCATTGTTACTGTTACGCTGATGACACACAGATCTCCTTTTAAGCTTCCCTCCTCAACCTCCTTTTCTTCCTCTCTCATTCCTGATTGTCTGACTGCTATTCAGGCATGGTGTGCTGCCAACGATATCTGCCTTAATGCCAGTAAGACTTAGATCCTTCTTATTGTGACCCCAGCTCCCTCCTTCTTTACTTCTCTTTGGCTGCCCTCCTTCGGCCCCCCGCTTCACCCTTGTTTGAAGCAAAAAACCTGGGTGCCATCTTCGACTCCTCGCTCTCCTTCTCTCCTCATATCACTGACCTCCCCAAAAAGGCCCACTTTCAGCTTCACCTCCTCAGAGGCGTTCTCCCTTTCCTCACCTTCCCCCAGAAACTCAATGGTTCTAGAGCTCTGGTTCTCTGCAGGCTGGACTATTGCAGCAGCCTCTTACTTAATCTGCCTCTCTCCTCTCCCTGCCCTCTTCAACTAACCCAGAATAGGACTGCAAGACTTATCCTTGGTCTCAAGCCCAGGGACCGCATCTCTCCAGCCCTTAAAGCCCTCCGCTCGCTCCGGTGGCTGCAAGTATCAAAATCAAGATCTTCTGCATCAGCCACAAGGCTTTCTGGGGTCTGGGACCCCGCTACATCCAACTTCCTCTCCCTAAATACCTCCCGCTCGAGTTCTTCAGTCCTCTAGCTCAAACTCTCTGCAGATCAGATGTTTCTCTAAGCAGAGAGTGGGGGATAGATCACTTTCATCGACAGGAGCCTCCTTCTGTAACAACCTCCCTGTCCCTCTCAGTCTTGAGCCAGATCTCCTTAAGTTCCGGAAGCTTCTCAAGACCTTCCTTTTCTCATCTTCCTTCCCTCTCCCCCCTATCTTGCTAAATTTTCCATCTGCCTTTTGAGACTGATTGCCTGTGTCCTATACTGTTGCCTTACTGCGGCCAGGCCCTCATTTACCAGTCCTCTCCATCACCCCTACCAGCACTTGCCCTCGGGTACCCTTTCCTGACTAGCCTCTAAATCTGGTCGACCTCCTCCATTGCACTAACTGTCGCCTACCCGGCTTCCCCTGGCACTTGCCCTTGGGCTTCCCCATAGCACTTGCGCAGTCCCTGGGGGCCCCCTCGTCCTGCACTTCCTCACTTCTCCCTATCCCACCCCATCTGCCCCCTCCCCTCTGCACTTACCGTTAACGCACTTGCACAATGCAAATGTCACAAGACCTAGTAGGACCGTTATTGTGCTTTTTCCTCCCCTGTTCCCCCTCCCATTTTTGTCTTGTGGCACCTGGAAACACATTCTGCTGTATAGGTGCCATATAAATGTGCAATAAATAAATACAATAAAAACACAAGCTGCTTAGGTGGTAAAAAACAAAAGCAACTAGAAGAGGGTGAGACACAGGAGTTTGCAGAACACATATACTTTCAGTCTAAAACATAAGTCATGGGAAGCAATGAGGCCACAATAAAAGGTATATTTTGAAGAAACCTGCATAAAAATCTACAATGTAAATTCGGTCAACCTGAAGATCCATGGGATGAGGGGAACAATCCCACTAGAACCCCCAGCACGGAAATCTTGACAGAAGCTTCTCCACAGGACAATGGCTGGCCCAGGCATTCAACACAACCTGCAGAGCTGGCATTGTTGAGAGGAGAATGAAGAAAGAACGTCAAACCTCCACAGGTCAAGGCAAGGGCGGCATGAAGACAGCAGGCCTTAACATCAATATTCCAACAACAACGTCATGGGCCTGAGACGGAAGATGCAGCGTTGGTCTGACATTGAGGAAAGGACCTGCAAGAGAGTTGAGCAGAAGTAAAAAATTATGAACAGAGAACAAGTAAAGTTAAAAAAACACAATCAAGGAGGCCAACAATACAAAATGGTACTGGAAACAAACCATCCAATAAAGGTCAATTCTTGGCCCTTAGTGAACAAGCAACTTTAACATGCTCAAAATTCAAGTCTGTCAAAGGAAGAAGCATTCAGATGATCCGTAAAGGAGTGTGTGGAGCCATCCATCACGATCTTGAATAGGCAGGGCATACCATCTATTAAGTGAGGCGATTTTCTTTAGCAAGATGATTTGAATTGGAAAACAATTTTCTTTGAGTGATAATTTCTATGCTGTAGTCATTAAACAGCTTGAACTTGCAACTGTCGCCCCACTTTAGCTCACCAAGATCCCTGGCCTTTTTCATCAGCATCTCTTTCACAGGGAACCTCAAAAGCGTTACCAGGAAGGCACGTGGGGTGACTAGCACCAGGCTTTGGGGATAGCATACAGTGAGCTCTCTCAATCTCCAACAACTTTCCTGGTGGTAAATCCAGCAATTTTGGCAAAACATTTTGCAGGAAGTCCACTAGGTGACCATTTTCAATTCCCTCTGGAAAGCCAGCAATCCTAATATTAGAGCGCCTCGAGTAGTTTTCCTGTTCAGGGATCTTTTTATGGGTAGCGTCCAACATTGTGGACAAGTGTGAGATTTTATCCTTCAGGTCTTTCGGGTGGTCTTCAGAGCCAGAGATCCTAGATTCCAGTTTATCAGTCCGCTTTTTTACCTTAGCCTGATCCTCTCTCATTTCCCAAACTGTCTGCTTGATCTTCCCAATAAAGAGTACAACTTTGTCCATAATCTCAGTCAAATAATCCTCAACAGATTGACCTTCAGCCTGGGAGACAACCAATCCCTCTTCTCTGATGTTCTTGGATGGCTGAGTTTCACCTTCCAAAACCTCAACCCCAACCTGGATCTTCTTGAAGAAGGGGGGGTTCTGGCATGTTGATTAAATTCACCATTGTAAATATGAAAAAGATACCTTCATGGTGATTCAGGTTCTTAGTCCAGGCTCTCCCTCCTTACCAATTTCTCGGGACGCCTGCAACCATGGGCGGGCTGGAAAAAGCTGGATACAAAAGATAGCTGCCCCTTTAAGAACGAAGTTGGTGAGGCTACATCATGCATGTGGCACTCTGTGTGCCAGCCCCACATCTCACCCCTACGTCACCAACGTTCCACTCCCTGGTTTCCCCTATGACGGTTGAATTCCAGTATATGCTTAAAAGGGCGATGGATGCGTGTGCGTTGTGAAGGATAGAGAGCCTGGACTAAGAGAACCTAAATCACCATGAAGGTAATTCTTTCATTTCTCTTACGTCCTGGCTCTCCCTGCTTCCCAACTTGTTGGGACCAGACTAAAAAGCCTTAAAATGAGTAAGGGAGGAGGAGACAGCATGTACGTAATTCACGCAAACAAGTTGCGTAGCAGCTGTTGGCCAAATTTTGAATCTTTTCTGGAAGATGCATCCATAGCGTAGTGTTTGCAAAAAGCAAGTGGAGTAGCGCAAGTAGCAACTCTACACATCTCTGCGATGCGGACATGCCTAAAAAAAGGCTACTGATGCTGCCTTGGCTCTTGTGGAATGAGCCTGTAGTCTCGGCGGAACCACACGCCCTTTCATGTCATAAGCCTTTGCGATACAGGAAACAGCCCACATAGCAATAGAAGCTTTTACAGCCTTATTACTGGGGGAAGGACCACCATAATTAATGAAAAGCTGGTCTGATTTCCTAAAAGCTCTAATTCTCTCTAAATAAAATTTGAGAGTTCTAGAAACATCCAGATTATGCAATGTTTCTTCAGCCAGGGAAGCATGCGATCAAGGATTAAAAATAGGAAGGAAGATTTCCTGATTTAAATGGAAATCGGGCACCACCTTTGATTACAAAAAGAGGGAACTGTACGAAGGACAACCTTGTCTTTGTGAAAAATTAAATACGGTTCTTTTCATGAAAGAGCTCAGAGATCTCCAATCCTTCTAGCCGATGTAATGACTATTAAATAGGCTGTCTTTCAAGTTCAAAACTCTAAATCGCAGGATGCCATAGGCTTGAAGGCTTTGTGCATTAGAGCCGAAAGGACTATGTTTAGATTCCACTGAGGCAGTGGTTTGCGAAAAGGATGATGCAAACGAAGAAGGCCTTCAAAGTGCCTTCGAATAGCCTCATTTGAAAGAGAAAATGATTTTTGATCCCTATTCAAATAAGTTCTGATAGCAGACTAATAATGTGTGCAGGTATCAACCATAGCTCCTGTAGTTAATAGATAGGACATAACATTAACAATTGAAGCCTGTAGATGGCTAAGGCTGCAGTCCAGAGCCCAATAGCAGAAGCACAGCCATTTACTGCAATATTGTTTTCTTGTTGAAGCTTTTCTGGAGGCTGACCTAATCTTCAGAATTTGTTCTGATAAATAAAGATGAAAGAAGGTTAGTTCCTCAGCCTTCAAAGTCAGCAATTGAGTCAATAGATTGTCCGATATTGAGATTGGAAGGTCTATCTTGGAAGACCCCACTAGTTCCAGGCGATCCGGGAACCAAATCTGGCGAGGCCAGAACAGGGCTACAAGAATCATTGTAATATTCTCTGACCGTCTGAACTTGAGTAACGCTTTGTGAATCAAGAGAAGTGGAGGGAACACATAAAGTGTTCTGTTCGACCAGTTGAGTGGTAGGGCATCTCTCAAGGAATGAAGACCCAGACCCTTCCTCGAAGCAAAGTGAGGGAAACAAGCATTGTACTGTGTGACAAAAAGGTCTGCTGCTGGATGGGCCCACTTTTGAAATGTTGTCTTTACTACTGGCCACTTCATTTCCCATTTGTGTGGAGCGAATTCTAGCCTACGTAGCTTGTCCGCTAAGACTTTCTTCTTTCCCTTCGGATGGGAATCCAACAAGAAAATGTGGTTCTCCATGGCCCAATATCATAAGTTCTCTGTGAGGAGACACAGCGGAAGGGAACAAGTCCCCCCCCCCGCTTGTTGACATAAAACATTGCAGTAGTATTGTCTGTAAGAATTTGAAGGGAGGGAAGAAAGGGTTTTAGACCGTGAAAAATGGCTCTTAGTTCTAAGACATTTATATGATCTCTTTTTTCCTGGACTGGCCAAAGGCCATGAGCGATCAGATGTTGACAGTGGGCTCCCCACCCGTACTCCTGACAAGTCTGTTGTAAGTACAATCTGATGATGAGGAGATCAAAAGTGGGACCCAATCAACAGGTTAAACTGAGAGTTCCACCAACTCTGGGAATCCTGAATCTGACTCTGGATTTTAATTTTCATATCCTTTGAATCTGATAGTTGGTTCCAGTTGATGGCGAGGTGCCACTGAATGTTTCTCATTCAAAGCCTTGCGTAGAAGACTAGATTGATGCATGAAGCCATTAGCCCCAAGAGTCTTTGGAACCACCATGCTGACCAGAGTTGATGTGCTTTGAATACAGAGATGACCTGCTGAATTGCCACCACCCTCTCTGAAGGTGGAAAGGCTTTCTCTTGAGTAGTATCCATTACCACCCCCAGAAACTGAATCCTTTGAGAAGAAATGAGTTTTGACTTTGCCACTTTTACTGAAAACCTAGATTGTAAAGAGGGTTGCATATTAATTGCATCTTTTGAAACAATCGCTCTGGAGTTTGTCCCTTCAAAAGCCAATTGTACAGGTATGGATATAGATGGACCATCTTCAACCGTAGGTGGGCTGCTACAGCCCCACGAACTTTGTGATTGTAATTGATCATTTTATAACGCGCTTAATACCCAGAGGTTTCTAAGTGCGGACCCGGGGATAGAACCTGTGTTGCTCTGCATCGTCTTGCTTCCAAGGCGAGCGCATTGCTCCTGAGCTATCCTCCCGAGACAATGGTGAAGACTCTGGGGGCTGAATTGAGTCCAAAAGGGAGGCAAGTGAACTGGTAATGGGACATCCCCATGGTGAACCTCAGATACTGGCAGTGTTCTTTTAAGATGGGAATGTGAAAATAAGCATCTTGTAGATCTATAGATGCTATCCAGTCATTTGGTTGGAGAGCAGCAGGAATTTGAGTTATAGGGACCATGTGGAAAGTCTCAACCATTAGAAACGGGTTTAGATCAGAAAGATCTAGAATTGGGAGAATCCCGCTTATCTTTTTCAGGATTATAAAATAATGGGAGTATAACCCCTGACCCAATTCCCCCTCTGGTACCAATTCTATTGCTCCCAGGGAGAGATGTTTTTGAATCTCTGCTAAAAGTTCCAGAGATGATTTTGGAACTTTGGAGGATTACATGGAAGAATACTAGGGGTAACTGTGGTGAATGAAATTTAAAACCCATTCTTTCTGGGTGATGTTTTCCCATTGAGGAAGAAAATAATAAAGTTACTCACCATAGTCCCCTTTCCTCCATACTTGTGGGACTTCCGTCCTTCGGGACGGGACCAGAGCACTTTTGTAAAAAAAAGCATCAAAATTGAAATTGCTGTCCTTCTATTTTTCATGGGGTACCGCACATGGCAGTAACCCCGCCCTCCTGAGCTTCGCCCTGCACATGCCCTTCAGTCCTTTTCTATCGCCAGGTCTGAGAGCATTTAAGGAATACTAGAGGATACTTTTTAGAGGGGATGGCGGGCGGGCGTATGGAGGAAAGGGGACTATGGACTAGGTGCAAGGTAGTCACTACGGTGAGTAACCTTATTATACTCCTACATCCTGTGAAACTGATACATTGTGTGTGCACTCCGCAGTGTGACAGAAAGTATGAACAGGTCGCGTGCCGGTTATACAGTTGAAGAAAGCAAGTGGGACAGTTTGTAGTAAGGCTGCAAAATTGCAAAGCTGGTGCACCTTCCTCACGCAAATACTAGTGCATGTAAAGGCAAGTAATGAAACAGCAGAATATGCAGAGCACAAACAATCTTACTGGTGTTATAAAAGCGCTGTATGTGCATTTGTTACACAGAATAAATGGTTTTGTGGTATACGTAAAGAAGCTGTGGTTGGCGTTGTTGTAAACATTCTTGTATTCCACAATGTATGTATATCCGTGAATGGTACAGCGAACAGTAATGGTGTAGCATAAAGTGTTTGTATTGCATGTGACGACAACTCAAATTTAAGGACAATGGAGCAGTGGGCCGGCTACCGCCTTTCGAAGAATGACGCTGGGTACTTGCATGTACAGCATTTGCCACATCTGCTGCGGGCAACAAGAGGGGCACTCCAGTAGGGCAGCAGAGCTGTAAAACAACCTTTACAAAGCATACGCTGTGCTATAGACCCTGAGCCTGCAAAGTGCATTGTATTGTACATGTAGTGCAATGCGCTACTGTACACAGGGAAGGTACTTGGAAGTGCATTGCAACAGTCGTTACAGGAGCATTACAATGAGTGCCGCCTATATAGGTGAGGGACATCCAATAATTCTGTCTACCGTAACCTCCCCTATAGTATCTAGGCAGGTGCTGCCCTCTCTGTACCGGACCTTTCCTGGCTTTCCTTCTGTGGCGTGTGTGAGAACATAATAATAAATAAAGATGCACTGGGGAACGAAAAAAGGTAAAAAAAAGAAAGCACCTTTCACAGATGAACAACAGAATTGCCAATGCACGCATGCAGGGCGGGAGGCCTGGCATTGTGGAGAACACTATAGTTCTGTCGGTTAGAAAGGAGTGCGCTGTACAAAGAGATTTATTTACCTGTTGCAGAGGGTTTTCAAGAGAGTCACAGTGCAACACTTACTACAAGAAAATATCACTACTTGCAAGAAAGACACCAAGGCAATTTAGATTGGGTATGCATAAATCGAGATAGCTGGCACAGTAAGATGAAAGTTGTGGCTAGGGAAAAGTATTCGTGCTGTGAAAGGTCATAATGCCATGGGCGAAGTATGCCATTGGCACACGACAAAGAAATGCACGAATACACTTCTTTGCAATGTACCGCGCTGTCTCCATTGACGGACCAAAAAGAACATGACGTTGCCATATCGGTAGCTGCATACTGCGATAGAAAGATATGCAAGAGATCGGATAGAAACACATGAACTGGGCAAGGGCCACCTTCAACGTAAACGGCACTGAAACTCGTGTAACATGCTGTGCAATGTTCCCTGCAAAATGAATAACAATGATGTTGTCATGGTTGTGTATCACACACACACAAACAAAAATCGGGCACTTCATTGTACCTAGTCCATAGCACTACACATGCACATCATAGATTAGTAAATGAGTAGCGAGTGCACAGTGTTTTGCGTTCATTTTCACTGAATGTATGTCGGCATACTCTAAAATCCGCACGCTGTGCCTCGTAAAACACAAAGGCATAACAGCACCCTCTGCATTTCTGTGAACAAATACACAATGTAGCACCGTCGGTCCGTACACACCACACCCACAAACTTTATTGCCCAATCCCGTAACCTCTGCAGACCCATTTCTATGGGCGTCATCTCCAAAAGGGGCATATGTACCACGTGCCGCCCTGCAACTATTGCGATATTCGCAGACTTTTTCGTGCTGCACGCGCACGTCGTTGGTTGTGGTGGCTCTAAAAAGAACCTTTGTTTTTTTTTGTGTATTTTTTTTTGTTGAAAGGTGCTTCCCTAGAAACACTTTTTTGGGGTTTTCATACGTGAATGTGTGTTTTCAGCTTCATCTCACATTCTTACAGTAAGTTCTTCAGTGCAGTCTGCAGAATGTGAATGAACATTTCACTGCCACTGGCCGACAAAGACATGCCATTTGCCTTGAAAAGGTTTATGTATTGGGAACAAATGTTCTCATTCTCACAGCAGAACATCCCAGCAGCACTCAAGAAGTCAAACATGCTTCTGTTGATGAGACCCCTTCTGACCACTGGCTGGCGACAGGAAGCATTGGAATAATGCCATGCGATTCTCTGCAGTATACATGAGAAAAGCACCTTGGCAGTAGGAAAAATGCGCTGCACTGCTTTCATCAAAATCTTCAGTTGACTGAACACACGGGAACACGGCATGTAACCCAAAAAGAAGCCTCCAAAAGTGCACGATCTCAACATGTACAGTTGCCGAAGAGGCCACGCGTCGACATTCTAGAAGCAGTCTGCCAAAACAGCACGATTCCATGCCACTCCACAAAACGTCCACTCCCTCCAAACCTAAATTACTAGCCAAGTCTTCTTGGTGGGCATACACGCACAGATCTTCCACAAAGTAATCACCCATGACGAAAACTGTGCGTCTTGCCATGCTTGCCAGCCGCTGTACACAAAGTTGAGGAAAAGTGAATGCCTCCCTTTCCTGTGACGCAGACCCAGAGCACCTGATTGGCCAAAGGCCATAGTCGCATTTCCATTGGCCAGCATGGTGAGAAGGGCAAAATGTGGCATGTGCCTTTCCCCAATCACCGCGAGGCAGGCGCCCCGGTGAAGCATGAGGACTCCTTCTCCCTATTGGTTCTCTTTTCTGTAACGTACACCCTGACCACCTGAATGGCCAAAGGGCATAGTCCCATGTCTATTGGCCGGCATGCTCCCAAACGCAGAACGTGGCATGTGCCTTTCTCCAAGTACCGCCAGGGCTGCACCCCATTAAAGCTGTAGGAGTCCTTCTTCCTATTGGGGTGCTTTCCTCTGACACACACCCTGAGCAGCACATGATAGGACAATCGCTACAGTCCCATTTCCATAGTCCAGCATGGTGAGGAGCGTCGAATGTGGCACGTGCGGGTCCACAAGTACATCGAAGGCCGGTCCTCAGTGCAGCAGGAGTCCCACTTCCTACTGCTGCACATCCTAAGCAACTCATTGGACAATCCCCACAGTTCCATTTTCGTGGCCGCCACCCGCAAAATCCCTGCATGTGACTTTAATACTGCTTGCGGTCGTGGGGGAATAACGTGCAACCCGGGCAGGGGGAGTTCGCGGTAAAGAGCTACTCTTAACAGTCTGTTTTTTTGTGTCTAGATCCTTCTACAAAACACCTTTTTTTTTGTCTGTTTTCAGTAGCTTTTGTTTTCTTCTACACGCATTAGTTCAGTAAACTCTTCACCGCATCCTGTAGACGAGCAAACAAAACTGCTTTGCTACTGGATGACAACAAAATGTAATTTTCTTGGAAACACTCTGCATTTCCACAAGTAATAAGGTCATTGTTGCAGAAGAACATTCCACGAGCGGACAGAAAAGTGTGCATGCTTCTGTTGATGAGACACCTTCCTTCGTCTGGCTCGGAACAACATCCATGAGCAGTAGGCCATACTCTTCGCTGTATTATAGATGTGAAAAGCACCTTGGTGGTGGGAAAAAGCATGCTCACGACATTCAGCAACCTCCTCAGTTTACGGAACAAATGTAAGCAAGGCAGGTAACCCATATGCATGCCGCTGTAATGAATTACGTTAACATGTACTACTGGAAACGTGGCGAGGTCTTTGCAAAGTTCATGCATATTGAAGAAATGGCACTTATGCACAGCGTTCCACAATGCGTCCACTCCTTCCAAACCAACATTGCCGTCAAAGTTTCTTTGCAGAGCATAGTTGTGCAGATCTATTACAAAGGGATCGCCTACAGGCAACACAATACGTTTCGCCATGTCAGCCACTCTCAGTACGCAGAGTATAATGTGCAACCGTTTCACCTCCCCTTCCTGTTAACCACACCCACACCCACACTACCTGATTGGTTAATCCCCACACTGCCATGGCAATTGGGCAAGGTGCTGTAAAGGGCAGATTTTGCCAAATGCGCCTCCCAAAGTAGCGCGTGGGCCGCACCCCTGTAAAACTGGAACAGTCCTTCTTCCCTTTGCACTATCTTCTCTGCAGCTCTACTTCATTAGGTTACTGGTAAATAGGCACACACGCATCCACCAATCGCATTAAAGCTGCCATCATTGAACACTGACACTGCTGTACAACACTTGAAATGTACCATTACACATTTGCAGTACAAATGTCGTGCCATTCCAAAACACGTCCAATACAAAGTTCAATGAAAGTATGCACAATTTCTCCATCCGCATACATCCATATAGCCACCCAGGATGTGGCACGTGCCATCCTACAAGTGCTGCGTAATACACTACCTTTTCGTGATAGGGAAGGTTGGGGGGTTGTGGGGTGGGTGGTAAACAGTATGAAACTAGGCGGGGGATTCAGTCTTCCAGCGTATATGTATAAAGTGTTTTATTTTATTTTTTTACGTGCGTGCAAGCAATTCTTTTTTGTATTTTTTCTTTATATGTGTTTCTTTTTCCCTGTCCTCATATTTTGACAAATTCTGGTCAATGCTTCTTGTACAGTGTGAAAGAAAACGGCATTGCCAATGGCGCTTAAATAAATGTAATTGCTACAGAACCATTGCATATTTTGAGACCTCATGATCTCATAGTGGGTAGAGAACATGCCAGCAGTCTGCATAAACTGACGCATAATTCTGTTTATAACACACCTGCCAACCGCTGGCTGGGGACAAATTACACAGTCACGGACCCACACTGCTCTTGTTGTTATGCATGAGAAAACCACCTTGGCAGTAGGAAAAATACACATCACTGTGGTCAGCAACCTCATCAGTAGACAGATTAATCGTCCACCCGACATGTAACCTAAATGTGCACTTCCATAGTGCACCACGGCACAGTCCACGTTCGTGGCGGACGCCACATATCTGCAAAGGCAAACCATCCTGCCAAAACTGCAGTCACCCTGACAGGCCCAGAAATCGTCCACTCCTTCCAACCTGAAATTACCAGCAACGCCTCTTTGCACGCAACACCTGTGCAGATGGTGCACAAAGATATCACTGACGATAAGCACTTTGCATCTCTCCATGTCGAACACCCTCACGACACAGTATTGTGACGAAATGGTACCGCACCTTCCTATGAACCACGCCCTAAACTCCTAATTTGCTATTTCCCACAATTCCTTTTCAATTTCCACCCTGCTCATAATGGGAGGATGTGCCCATGCGCTTTCCCTTCTACAGTGAGGGCCACGGCCCAGAAAAGGTCTGTCAATACTTCTTCTCTTTGCACAGTCACTTTTTGCAGCACTCCCCAAATTGGGTGCTGTCACATTTCAAAACATGCATGCACCAATCACATACAAAACCTCTGCATTGCACATAGTCATTTCTATACACAACTCCTTTTTTACCGTTAAACACCCTCAGTACACTTTCAGTTTGATTGCCACTCCACCAGACATTTCTAAAGAAGGCACTATTGCAGCATCCACAAACATCCTAACACGCCCCAGCACACCTTTAGGTATGCACACAACATTGCAACCCTTTCCAAACTCACCGCAACACTACACATCCAAGCAAGCGACCATGTGGGCACCTAACATTATACACAAACGTTACATACGTAGCAGCAGTTCTACCCATGTCCCCCAAACCATAAAACACCCATTCACGAAAACGTGTCACACTTAACAGAAGCCACAAACATAGCTCAGCCTGCACCACCTCTACTCACTACCATTCACACGCTTTTGTGTCACTGCTAACCTATGCACACCACCTTCACGACATTGGGCCTACTTCAATAAATCTGCACACAGCAGAGTAACCAACCACATATAAACTGCCCTTCAACCATACCCACTTCCATACTCACATTACGTACGCACTGCACCCTGTGGCCACACTACCCAACTTCTCACTGCACCATCTCCTGCCTTGCACCAAATACTGTAGCATGTTCCAACTATCACCACAACCATAGAATGCACAATACACTCTTTGCAACTCACTTGTGCTGCTGTTGCACGTCAACAATGTGCTCCACACGCATTCTACAAAGATCACCACTCTGTGCATAATACACTGCCAAACCTGCATTGCTCCAGTGGGTCTGCTCCTTGCACACATTCCCCCCACCGTAATTCAACAATACATGTCCGCATATCACCAACTACCACTATGCACATATGCACGACTGGCACCAGCACTCCTAATCAACCTCAGCACCGCAATGGACATACACATCATTACATACAACTGTTACCATAATTTATAAACATTGCACTGTCTCTGGCACCCATATGCCCTTTCATTCACATACTATTGTCTTACCCACTCCCACTTACAAAGGATTGTTTCACTGGCAACGTAAACACATGTTTAGAACATTGCCCATACTGCAAGCATTGTGCACACAGCACACTATCCAAGCACATATAAGCTGCCCTTCAACCATAACCTGTAACATACAGACATTGTTTATGGCGTTTCGCCGAAGACTCAGCCGAGTCTTTCTTCCCTCTCGGAGAAAACTTTGAGGATTCCTCCGCCACCGCCAGTTTACCTCTTCTTTCTTTCAAGGCCTTATGGGTCATTGACTGACAAGAACCGCAGTCGTCGATTCGATGGTCGGCACCGAGGCACCAGAGCAATTGCGATGAGGGTCGGTCAGCGACATTTTTCTCCCACACCTTTGGCATTTCTTAAAACCCGTTTTCGGTGTGAACGGGTTCGAAGAAGATGACATAATTAGTTATAACTGAAGTGCCGTTTATCTCGATCCAAAGCAAAGCTAACGGAAAAACGGAACTGAGGCCAACGGGCGCGCTCCAGGCTTTTATACAACAGATGACGTCAGTGCTCGACGGAGGCTGCCGAGGGACATCGATGTCATCGCCTCGAGTGGAGCGCCCTCTGCTGGTGAGAGGAAACATTTTCCAAAGCGGAACTGAAGAAGATGAGGAATACGTGGGAGGACACAATCCATTTGAAAGGATTGTTTTACTGGCAACGTAAACACAACATGTTTAGAACATTACCCATACCGCAAGCATCGTGCACACAGCACACTATCCAAGCACATATAAGCTTCCCTTCAACCATACCCTGTAAGATGCTGACAGTATACATGCATTGCACCCAGTGCCCACACAGCGTGACTTTTCACTGCAGCATCTCCAACCACAGGGCACCGCCATGGAGGTATGCAGTAACAAATTGCAACAGTTACCATAATGTACAAACAAGACACTGGGCCTCATTACGAGTATGGAGGCATCCATACCCTTAATAAGAGCATGGCTGCCTCCATACCGTGTTCCAGCACCGGGTTCCTTCAATGAGGAATAACCCGTTATTAGCTCCTTGGCCCTCTCGCGTGACCTGGAAAAGATGTCTGGTTTTACCAGACGTCTGTTCCGGGTCCCGCAAGGGAACCTCGTAATTGTGCATCCCGTAATGAACGGTGCCGGTCCCGTACCGGCACCCTTCATTACGGGAGCGCAAGCCTCGTAATGAGGCCCACTCTCTCCTGCATCCCTGTGCACATTCAATCACATACTATGGACGTACCCACTACCATTCACAAAGTATTGTGCCACTGCAATAGTGGCCAATAACGGCTTAAATGTGCTCCACAACCATTCCTTACATGTCACCACCCTCTCACTCATGCACATTGTAAAATGCATTACTGCCATGCGTGTCCTGAAGGTCTAGACTTTTGAATGCATGGCCTACGCCTACACCTTCGGCCATGCATCCAATACTCTAGGCCTTGAACACACTCACAGCAATGTAATGCCATCATGCATGTCTCCATATCAGCAACTGCGACAATCCACATAGACACCACTGCCACCAACACTCCTACCCAACCTGTACACCGCCATGGCGCTACACAGCAACAAATGTCAACAGTTAACATAATGGCCATGTGGGCAGCTACCATTTTGCACAAACGTGCCACACGTAGGTCACAGCACTTCACCCCAACTCCCCCACACCATAAAACACCCAATCATGGACACAGGTCGCACTTACCAGAATGCACAAACATACCACATCCTCCACCACCTCTACTCACAGCCATTCACAAAGTATTGTGTCACTAACCACAAAATGTTCACAACATTTGGCCTACTTCAACATTTCTGCACACAGCATAGGCCTTGAACACACCTACAGCAACATAATGCCACTATGCATTTCACCATTTCACCAACTACGACCATAGACATACACACCACTGCCACAGCAGTCCTACCCAACCAGCGCACCACCATGTAGTTATTCAGCAACAAATTGCAACAGTTAACACAATGTGCAAAGAAAACACTCTGTTCTGCACCCCTATACACTTTCATTCACATACTATAGGCGTACCCACTCCCATTCAGAAGTACTGTGTCACTGCCAACCTACCCACATTCACTAACGCTATTACAACCAATCTGCACACATTGCACTATGCAAGCACCACCCTGTACCGGATGCAGACTCAAACATGCCTTCCTGCGGTGTGTGTTTCAGCCCTATGCTCCTCAGTACATGCCCTACAGCCTACGTGCTACGGGCTTCGGCCATGCACCCAATAGTGTAATCCTTTCACAGACCCACCGCACCTTCATTCACCCAGGCATGCCTCCATGTGCCCAACTCCCGCATTCCATCTGCAGTGCACCACCACCCACGCTCCTACCCAACCTATGTCACGTGGAATTCACTCCCCATCTGCAAACGACCTGCCACCACTCACCACGAAAAGAGTTTGCTGCAAACAGGTCATGGCAGAAGCTAAGGGACCGTTACGACAGCTGCCTCCAATCACCACAGAAAATATTAGCCTACATATGTCACATATAAACCACTTCTCACTCCCCCAGCCATTCCCTCCGTAATTGCTGCCAACACAATACGTACGGTACATTTCCCAGAGCCTTCCGCCGCTGCACTGTCCTCCGATAAACCATGGCGGCTTTCCCAAAAAGGGTTACGCACAACAACTTCCCTCCAGCCAACCAGCGGCCGCGTCCGAACTTCTCCAACACCACGCTGTACTGCGATCCAATGACGCTTCTGTCCGCGGAGCGGACCCAGATATCACACCATTTTGGGATGTACCTTTAAGTGTTTTGCAAAGAATGTACCAGTCCAATTTCCACCGAACACACACAAGCACGCTTTCTGACCCAGGTCCCCGCTCCTGGTGCAAATTTGGTGAAAATCCGTCCAGCCGTTCGACCTGTAGCCGTGCGCAAAGTTTTTCCCCAATCAGTCTATGGGAAAAAAAAATGGAGACCCCCTGTAATTTTGCCCCCACACGAAACCTCGCTCAAGTTGGCGAAAAAATTCAGAGCCGCCTATATGCATTTTTTGCAAAGTTTGGTCCGAAACACCAAAGGTCTGCATTTGTAAACATTACTGAACGTTCTTTCCGGTTGCCGGAAAACACAGAGGCCAAGAACCCCTAATTCAGTCTTTCCCCACATATCGTAGGAAATGTTAACATGAAGCAAGGTGCTCGCAAAACATTGCCTCTGCTTTTAGATACACTCATAGTATTCACAACATGTAATAAAGTACTTAGCTCTTGGTCCAGGTGTCCCACGGGACTACCCGGACTGAAGAAGCAGCGTGTTGTCAGGAGCCTGTCTCGGTCACCGCCGCATGGCCCGCGGTTCTTCTTCCCTTCAGTAGTAGTTCTTCCACGTGCGAGGAAACACGCAGGGGCTTCGCCAGCAGCGTCCGTACCGAGCAAAATAATCTGCACCTGAGCCGCGCAGTTGCTGGCTGATGAGCTCACCCCAATCATAATCAGCAGGTGATGCGCACGAGGAACAGAACTATGTTTGTCTCAGGGGTTGCTGGGAATTGAAGTTCCCAGGCTAGTTGGCCTGATTCACTAGCCTGATGATCCTGCAAGCTCTGTTACCGGGCCCACTGCAGCACCCCATGTCTGCCCCAGCCCCTATTCCTGACACGTGATGTGCGTCATACTTTTGGGTAACGCCGCCATATTGTATCCGAGGATAGTGCTGCGCCGAAAGGGGCTGGAAAACATGCTTTATGGCATCTGGTAGTGGGAAGAGGGGATGAAAAGAGTGGGGGAGTGAGAAGTGGTTCATCTGATATATTTCAGTAGGTGGAATAAGAAGAAAGTGGTGTGCCAGCAGTATCCGTGCGTACTGCACCAATTCGCGGGTACCTCCACAGGCGAGTACCTTGTGTGGTGGCTGCAGGCAGCCTTCCTTATGGCACGATAGGTCCAGAGGCGACCTCTTCCTGTAGCGAGTGATGGCAGGCTCAATTGCAGATGGGTAGTGGACTGCACATGACATGAGCATTTTTACATAGGGTGTACTAGGCTGTGTTGTGTGTGGTAAGCCCCTAGTCCCCTGGATGCATGGCTGGAGGCCTTGCACCAAAAAGTATGTCCACTGGTTGCAAGTAGGTTTCACATTGTTGCCTTGTGTGTGTGGTTTGTCAGCATTGTACACATTGTTGGTTGCATGGGTGTGGTGATTGTTAGCACATCCTACAGTTTTGGGTGCATGGCTAGAGATGATGGAGTCAACAGTCCTGCAGTGTGTGCACTGGGTGAAGTGTTACAATACTGTGTGTATAGAAGTGCACAGGGTTCCAATGGATGTTTTATGTGGTTGGGTTGTTGCCATTGCACACATTACTGAGTACTCTACTGTACTATGATGTATTGGTTCTGTACAATTAATGGAGTGCTGGGAGCTGGGGCAATGTTCTGCAAATTTTGTGGTTTGTTGGCAGTAATAAAATACTATGTGTAGGGGTACCGGAGGCTGTGTTATGGTGCAGGGGTTGAGTAGGAGTGCCAGTGGCTGTTTTACGTTTGTAGATTGTGGTACTCAGCCACATGTTTGCATGCATGGCTGCATTACATTGCAGTGGGTGTGGCCAAGGCCTAGGCTCTTGGGTGCATGGCCAAAGGCCGTAGGCCATAGGCCGTGCAGCCAAAAGCCTAGGTCTTGGCCACACCCACCGCAATGTAATGCAGCCATGCATGCGAACACTGTGATACTGGTATATGGCTGCCGCAGATACGTTTGTGGAGTAATTTTTATTTTCCCTTCACTCCTTAGGATAAACTGTTACAACCATACGTTGCTGCATCGCACACAGTTTTAACTGTGCATCTCTCCGAGGGTAGTTACATTTAAAAATTGCACATAGAGGACATTTTAGACTTGGTACAGCACCAGAAGTGAGCTGGTATGCGTACACTACGATATGGTGTAGGTCATTGCACTTGTTGCACATTAGGGAGCCACATGCCACCTGATAACACCCTTTCTTTAGGAACTGAAGTAAGAATAAGAATACATTTTAGTAGCCATTCTCAGTGACAGCAGAAAGGACAAGTGCTCCGAGGGAAGGATGTCACACAGGGCCCTAAATGGCCGGTTCATGCACCTTAGTGTGAGCTACTGTGTGTTAATGAGTACCGTTGGATATTCACCCACAGGCTAGCTGTCTGCTTTGTAGGTGCCACTCTCCTTACAAGGCTACACACATGCCCTTTGTCCCTTCTTTCCTGAGTTTGCTTTTCACAACAGATGTCACTTGCAGCGAGTGTTGTCAGACCCACAGCACATTCTCTTTGTGTGTGACCAAACCAACATACAAAACAACAAACTGCTCCTACAGGACTGCTCCGATTGCAGGACAATGAAGGAGGTGTTTTTCCAAATGATTTAACAGTAAAATATTAGCTTTTGACGTCTGTGTGCCAGCCGAGTGCTATATGCGCCTCTGACCGTTAATATTTTCAATACAATTAAGGCGCGTAAAACAGTTAAGTGTTTAAAAGGTCATTGTAAGGACAATGCCGTAAATCCTTTAGCACACGCTTGAACATACAATGTTCTGTTTTAGTGCAGGCGTTGTGTTTATTTTCACTGTTGTACTCCATAAATAGGTTTGAATGCCTGGAGACCTGCAGTTACTTAGAACTTACTTTTACATACATGGCGATATGCTGGTACCTTATAAATGGCGCAATGCATGTACAGGTGACACAATATATAAATGTACATTTATGGGCCCTATTTATATGTGCAGTGTCTCATGAATCAACAGTGTATGATGGCAGACTGTGTGCAATGGCTGCCCATAAGTCGGTGGCAGGGCCATCTTATGTACTTTAGTGCCTTTGGGGAAGGAAACAAATTCCTTAACAACTAATTCAAAGATTGTACATGCTTTCTAATGTATGTACTATAGTGACCTGACTTGGTTGTGTCGCCTGTGTGGTACATTTTGGCTATTGGTGTGAAGGTTTTGTTGCCATGTAATACATGTCCGTCTATGAAGGTACTAAGCTTGCACTTTTTTTTTCCGTCTGCATTGTATGTTGACAACATTCATATTACATATTGCCTATGCGATTGTATATGTAAGGTGGAACGATTATCAGAATTGCACGACCTACACAATATGCTACTGTTTGCATTTTGTACCACTTGCAGAAATGGAATGGAATCACAGGTAGGTATAGATACATAGGGAAAGCATTTGTTAGGGTGGTCTTCATGAATGACATGATTGCACAGAGTGCATGCATGTTTCCACATGTAGGAAATCTGAAAGATTTCATTTATGGGTATGTTTTTGCTTTCCAATACTTGTAGTAAGTACATTAGAACTTCCTATGGATTGCCTTGTCTGTTCGACATGAATTTATCATTCAAGCACAGTAGTCCAATTCCTGCCTTATTCCTCAAACTGCAACTGCTTCCACGATTGTGTGCAGCATTTCGGTGCTGGACTATTATTTGAAAGCACAACTTGTCTGAGCCGTTTAAATGCATGTTTTGAACAATTGCTGGCATTTGCAGTACACCATTGGCTTGCTACCTTGGCATAGTAATTTAGACCACTTGTATCGGAAAATTTGAATGGACCAGCCAGTTTTGTGTCTCAGTACTTTTTGCTTAGTACAGTTTGTAAATGAGATTTCTTACACTACAATGGTGTGTTGCTAACATTGTCATACGGAGGAAGGTGCTTTTGCAAGCAAGTTCAGAAATGCATGCTAACGAATGTGCTCGTACTCCTGTGCATTTGCGTACTGGACAGGAGTTCATAGTCTCTAGTATTTTACTTTTTCCTTTGTCGTTGCCTTTCCCATGGTGTTTCAGGAACTGCTGCAACAAGTTGATACAGTTCTGGCGACCGTTATAAATTGATGTGCAAGGCTATTTGTAGATGCAAAAGAAAGACCCTCCTGTCGCGCTTCTCAAAGAAAAGTTGGTCAATTTGAGTTTAGGTAATAAGTGAAAAATGTAATCCCTTTTGGCAGATTGAAGCAAATGTAAATCAAAAAACAGGTTTATTGCACCCATAAGGTCAAGACAATGTGACAAACTAGAAAAAGCAGGTTTATCGCTCCAAAAAGGTCAAGAAAATGTGACAAACTTGATTTCAGTTGTCGTGATAGGATCCAAATAGAGTGAGATTCTTAGATCAGTATTTGAATAACATAAATTGGTTGATGCTAAGTTTGCTTCCACTTAGTCTTGGTGTCCTGAGTTGTCAATCTAGTGTTTTTCTTAGATCGAGGTTACACACAGTACAAATTGGTTGTAGACTGAATTGCTCCACGTATTGTCCTCAAAAGGACTTACTTCAACCACAGAGCCAACTGCTCTTGAGATCTATTTCTGGAACTCCATGTTGCTCTTAAAAGGACTGTTTTTTTTACAACTGAGGATATTAAGACCAAGTGGTTTAGATGTAAAATGTACAATGTATAAACATACTCCTACGTCCCGTCCCCTCCCCCTTTCCTCCATACTTATGGGACATCTCTCCGTCCTGTGGAACGGGACCAGAACACTTTGGAAAAAGCATCCAAAAAAATGTTTTTCGAAATTTTGTCCTTCCTCTCTTTCTTATGCAGGGCCCGGCACGCAGCCGTAACCCCGCCCACCTTGGCTCCGCCCCGCGCATCGCCCATCAGTCCTTTTCTCGGCTCGATTGGGACTGGACACACTTGCATCCGCTGAAGATTTTTCTTCCCTTTTTTCCTCTCTGGCTCTCGCTAGCGATCGTGTACTAGTCTGTCTATGTCGTTCAAACTAGACTTTCCTGATTGTTCATCGTGTCACCGACGCTTTGCAAGGGCGGATCCCCATCCTCTTTGTTTAGAGTGTTTGGTTCCTTTTTTACTGTGACTCCCTTTCGGTCAGGGCTCTTCAACGTCGGTTGGAGCTGTGGGAGGAGGTGTTCCGACGAACTCCCCCATCGCATTTTCAAGAGTTTATCGACAAAAAGAAGCGGCCGGTAAGTTCTTTACTTTTCAGAGCACACCGGCCGGGAGACACATTTCCGGGTTCTTCCCGAGCCGGGAGGGGCGTTGATCGCTCTGTCACCGGGGATTGCCCCGAGGTGCCTGTGGTGCCTAATAATTCTACCAGAGTTTTCTCTGAGGGTCTCTGTAAGGGGCCTGTGAATACCGGAGTATGCTCCGAGGCCCCTCCTGTGGGGGCTGCTTGTAGACCCAGTTCTACTGAGTCGTGGGGTACCGGAGCTCGCTCTGCGGCCTCTCTTTCGGCTTCCGTCAAAAATAAGACCGGGGTGCACTCCGAGGTCTTGGTTGGGCTTGGTGTTACCGAACGGATGTTCGAGGCCCACGCTAGTAAGGCTGTCACCGGACAAGGGTCCGAGGTCCCTCGTGCAGAGGCTAAAGTTAACAACTCTTCTGAGAGGTCTGGCAAGACCTTATCGGTGAAGGCTGTTTCTCACCGTTCCCGCTCTTGCGGCAACACCAGATCTGTTCAGGGGGCAAAGAAGGAAAGTTCTTCTTTTACCGGCAGCGCCGAGGTCCTTTCTGGGAAGGCTAATTTGGCAGTTGGTATGTCGCAGAAACATTCCAGGCCTCATAGTACCGGCTCTGCCGAGGTTCCTTATGTTAAAACTAAACTTAAGACCCCTAATCCACCGACGGGGACTCCTGCCTCACTTCCTCATGTGCTGCAGTTCCCCTCAGGTGAGGCAAAATGGCGGCCGTTCCTGCCACAACCGCGGTGGCCATTTTGGGTGCTGCCCCTACAACTACGCCATCGGCTTCAGGTGTAGGGCTTAGCCCAGCGGGTGATCATAGGGTTCCTTGTGCACATCCTTATCGGCCAGTCTATGATTGGAACACTCGGATGCCCCTTCCGCACAATGTTTTATTGCCTGCGGGGTCGGCACCTTTGATTTTCGTGGATATGTCGGGTGATGGGCCTTTGTGGCAACCTTCACCGTTACGTCCCTGGAATTATCCTCCTCATGAGAGGCCCACTCCGGTTCCAAAGCAGTCCTCGGAGGAAGCCTTTTTTGGCAAATTTCAGACGCTTATGCGTACCGACCCCATGAGGGAATATTTCAAAGGGCTTTTCCGATAAATATGTCCACCTACCCCTCCGGCTCCACCCGTTCCTCCGGTGGTTCCGCCGGCGCCCCCTTTACCTACGGTGCCTTCTCCTACTCTCCCGCCTTTGCCTCCATTGTCCCCTGTGGACAAGGCTGCGCCTGACACGGCTCAGCAGGATCCTTACTTGTCGGATGACGCGCAGGGCGATCAGGGCAACAAGGACCTGCCCCGCTCTATTAGAGCTTTTCATGACCGGGTACTGGACATGATGTGCTTCTTGGATGTTCCGGTGCCCGAGGCACCTGCTCCGTAGGGGGGCGTGCTTTCTGGGACGTTCACTCTGTCTCCTCTGGAGCGTACCAGCCTGTTCTTGCAGAAGGACTTTCTGGCCGAGGTCCGCAGGGTCTGGGAAAAGCCACACTCTGGACTTTTCGTCAATAAGAAAATTGACGCGCGATACAGGCTGCATTCTTCGGAAGAGGTGGCCCTGTCGTCTTGTCCGCCCCCCTCCTGCACAGTGGTGGCTGCGGCCACGTTACAGTCCAGGCCTGCTGCATTCTCTTCAACGATGGCTACTCAGGTTCTGGGGAAGGAGGACAAGCTCCTTGACTCCCTTGGGAGGAAGGTTTTCGCCAACTCGGCCTTGCAGCTCCGGCAGGCCAATGCCGAACTGGTGTTAGCGGGGACTAATATGCGGATGCGGAAAGGTCTGTCGGAGTTTTAAGAGTTCATCCCGGTCGAGAAGCTGGAAGACTTTAACGCGGGGTTATCCGACGCCAGGGTCTTGGCCCAGGATCTCCTGGAGGCTGCGGCTCATCACGTAGACACCTCGGCTCAGGGCCTTATGCTGGGGGTTGATACCTCATGTCATGCGTGGCTGCATGCCACCAAATTCTCAAAGGAAGTACAGGAAAAGGTGGTAGACCTTCCGTTTGATGGTAAGGAGCTCTTTCATTCTACAACAGATGTAGAGCTGACCAAGACGCAGGATAGCATTCAAACAGCTAAGTCCTTGTTGGTCCTTGTTAAGACTCCTTTTAAAGCACAGAGGCCATTGTCGCAAAGTCGACCTTCCTCTGGCTTTAGGGGCTTCCTAGACCGGAAATCTCGCAGGGTGGATACCCCTTCGGGGAATAACTGCCGGAGGCCACAACAGACTCAGTTTTTCTCCCGCTCCTCAGCCTCCTCCTCAGGTTCAGGTGGCAACGCCACTGAAAAACCTGCAAAACAAGGGTTCTCTGCCCTTGCACGAGTGCCCGCTGAGAGGACGCATTGCGTCTCATTGGGAGGCGTGGCAGATATTCACCAAAGACAGATGGGTCTTGTCAATCGCTCCGACGGGCTTTCGCTTACCCCTAACCCCTACCCCACCTTCCAACCCTCCTTTTCAGCTGTCGGGCTCGCCCTCCCTCAAAGCCGAGATTCAGAAACTTCTGGACCTCAGAGCTGTAGAACCCGTTCCCCTCGGGGAGCGAGGGGAGGGCTTCTACTCCCGGCTGTTTACGGTGCCCAAACCCAACCAGGCTGGCCTGCGCACCATCCTAGACCTTTCCCAGTTCAATCTTTTCCTACCCCAAGAGAAATTCAAGATGATCACGCCCGGCCAGATACAGTGTCTTTGCAGATGGGCGATTGGCTCAGCGTGGTGGATCTTGAGGATGCGTACTTGCATATTCTGATTTGGAATCCACACAGGAAATATCTCCGTTTCTCTTTGGGAGAGGAGCACTTCCAGTTCCGAGTGCTTCCTTTTGGCCTCAGCTCCGCACCGTGTGTCTTCACAAAGATGATGTCTGTGATTGCGGCCTATCTTCGTCTGCAGGGTATCCATGTGTATCCGTATTTGGACAACTGGCTATTACGCAGTCCTTGCCCATTGAAATCTGCGTGTAATCTTAAGTCTCTCTTTCAGCTCCTGTTCCATCTTGGGCTGTCGGTGAACTGGCAGAAATCTTCCATGACCGTCTCGCAGGACTTGATTTTCCTGGGTTTAAGCTGGAACACGATCGACTGCAGAGTGTACCTGACCGGGGACAGAATGGCAGACCTGTTGGCCACGTGTCAGATGTTTGCGCAGTCGGAGAGCATGTCGGCCTGGTGGTTCCAGAGGCTTCTGGGGCTCATGGCCTCGTGCGTGCTGGCTCTTCCTCTTGCCCATCTCAAGATGAGGCGGACTCAGATGGCTCTTCGGAGTTCTTAGCGTCAGGCTGTGGACCCGGATTCCACGTTGATAATGATTCCGGCTTCTATGAGAGTGGACCTGGAGTGGTGGTCCTCTCTCAGCAACCTGTCGGTGGGTGCAGAGTTACAGGACCCATTCCCTACGGTGACGATCACGATGGACTCCTCCCTTCTGGGGTTGGGTGCGACGTTGGATCTTCTTCAGGTCTTGGATCTCTGGTTGCCTGAGGACAAGCTCCTCCACATAAATCATCTAGAGCTTCTGGCAATCTTCCTAGCGCTCAAGGCGTTCAGACAGATCATAGCCAACAAGGTGGTCCGCATACGTACGGACAATGTGATGTCGATGTATTACATCAACAAGCAAGGGGGAACAAAGTCTCCCCCTCTCGTGGACCTGTCCATCCAGATTTGGGAGTGGGCTGTACTTCATGGTGTTTGCTGCATGCAATGCACATTCCGGGCCAGCTGAATGTCACAGCGGATGCCCTCAGCCGGCGGACAGTGGTCAGCTATGAGTGGGAATTAAAGGCGGAGGTCCTCTCAGGGATTTTCCTGCGTCGGGGCACACCGGAAGTGGACCTCTTCGCTACGGCGGTAAACAAGAAGCTTCCTCTGTATGCCTCCACAGGGGGGCTGGGCGCCTCCTCTCTGGGGAATGCTCTCGAGATTCCATGGCACAACATTAGAGCTTACGCCTTCCCGCCTCTGCCTCTGGTTCACTGAGCAATTACACCTTGGCGTAAGGTGCTTAATAAATCAATAAATAATAAATAATAATAATAATTTGGAAGCTGAAGAACTCGGTGAACTGTTCCCTTCTACTCATAGCCCCGTGGTGGCCGGCCAGGTTTTGGATCTCAGAACTTCAACACCTGTCGGTGTACCCGCCGATCAGGTTACCAGTGACCCCCGATCTTCTTCATCAGGTGGAGCAGCAGCTGTGGCATCCCTCCCCACAATCGCTAAGCTTGGCGGCATGGTGCCTGAGTTCAAGTCTTTAGAACATCTTAGCCTGTCTGCGGATAACATGTGTATTATCCAGGCAGCTGCTGTAAAGACCGGAGGGGGGGGTCTGCACTTCCGCTCTCTATATGGTAGAGGGGAGGCACAGAGACCCCTGCCAAGATTCTCTATTATGGTAACGTAGTCGAGCAATCAAGGCCTAGCTTCTCGGGAGGTGATGCGAGCTGGTTCTTAAGTACAGTGTAGTCCCCAAGCACCCACGAAGGAATGTCCACACACTGTATCGGTTAAAACACAGTCTTTATATAATTAATATTCAAAGTCATATACACGATCACGATAACTCACTTTGTACTCCGAAAATCAACAATGGTAAATATGTACAATTCTAAAGTGGTACCACTAACGTTATTAGATCTTATTAAAGTGCATATGGTCAGAATGACACACAGATCAAAATAAAGAGGAAACCAGCAGTAGAGAGAGGAAGGCAAGCAGGATGGTTGAGCAATAGGCAGGATACTGGTAACTACCGTTAAACACAGCTCTGTGTGGAGATCCCCCCCACCTGCGCAACCTGTAGAAGAAAGATACAAGCCCAGCCCATATATTGTTCAACCTGAGACTTCCGAAAAGTTGTGCAACCCCAAAGTACCTTGGTGTTGTAGCGTTCCGCGTCGGGGAAATCGACAACCCTTCTTGAGTGTCCTCCCTTTCAGGCAGGAGTCGCGGGTCGTCGAATGTCCGACGGAGAACAGGTCGAGCTACGACGGTGAAGTGGCAGCGCCGTTCGTAGCAGTGCTTGTTGACGGGGAAGCGTAAGCGTCCTGCCACGAAGAGGCGTGCGGTGCACCTCAGTGTCGATAGTTCTGGACCGCAAAGAGTTGAAGAACTGTGGCCCAGCAAGGGCGTTGAGTCGTCGGCGTCTCTGTGGTCTTTAGGTGGCGGGAAACCCACTGTTGGATGCTCCTCAGCACGTCGCCGGTCTGGCCTTCTCCAGTAGGATACAGAGGCGACGATGCGGACGAGAGCGTCTGTGGATCAACGAAGTTCTTAGGCAACGGGAGCACGGCTGCTCCAGTCGGCGATGGCGGTCGGCAACAGTGGCCGACAACAGTCCGGGCGCTTCTCCTTGGAGTTCCACAGCAGTCCCTGTATCGGGTCGGCAGCCTGTCAGTAGGTCTGTCTACCAGGAAGCTTAGGCAAAGATCAGCTGTGCACGATGGTCCCTCGTGGCTCAGGAAGAAGGCGCCTTACCAGGTCCTCTCTGGGTCAGTTCTTGAAGCACAGCAGCTTTCAGATTGCGAAGGAGAGCAACAGCAATTCTTCTCGTCCAGCAGGGCTGAAGGTTAAGCTTCACTCCAGTTACTTGTCGTAGTGGACTTCAGCTTCTGAACACGATTCCTAGCAGTGAGAGGTCCCCAGATATACTGTTGATCTCCCATTCATTCCGCTTTGTCATACTCAAGCATCCAATCACGACTGCGGGCATTCATGCAGGCAGGCAGCCAATCAGGCACACAAGGTATTCAGGCCATTCACTTCTCTCCAGACACTCACAACAAGTTATGTGTATTGGGACAAGAACCAAGCCATTCAACACTCTAAGCTGCATTCATACCGGTTTCGGGCAGGGCTGTCTCAACCATTGTGTCAACCACCAGATACTAGACAGTCACAACATAGAATGTATATTCGTCACGCACTCCATTCACCCAGGTCCCACCCACAGGCGTACCCACAACATACGGTCATTGAGAAGGCTCCAGCCAGTCTGGTCAGCACTTCCCCACACTACGATATACATAATTTCCACCCAACAGCCAGTCAGGGGGAAGGGACAGAGGCAGGGTTTCCCGGGACTTCGGGAACATCAGGGTAACAGTTGATGGAAGGCAAGAGGCCATGGGGGCCATTTTGTCTCCATCAGGAATCTACCGATTCCAATGACAGGGGCTGGGCATCCCAAAATGGAGGACCCTCAGGGCACCAGTCATTTCAGCACGGAGCTGCCACCAGCCTGTACCCTGCTCTGTAGGTCACACACAGGTGCCCAAAAACATACACTAGGGGCACAGGGTTGTACCCCTACCCATGGGTGCCATAAGGGTATCCCACGGGTCTGTTCACCAAACCAAAGGAGAGGGAGCTGCACTGCCAGGAGTCCCACATGAACTCCTGTGCGGAAAACATGACAGAACACACGATAAAAACGGCAAAGGACAAGGATACGGAGGCCCTGTCCCTCCGATGCATTTCCAGCATCACAGCTAGGAAACCCTCGAATAGGTCCCAGTACAGAAGCAAGTGGCTCAGGATCTGTTATTGGTGTTTGAGCAAGCAGCTGGACCCAAGGGAGGCTACAATTGACATGGTGCTGTCCTTTGTATCCTTTTTAGCAGAGTCGGGTGTCCATGTCCTGTCATGCAGGACTTACCTTTCAGCGGTTTCCGCTTACTTTTCTACGGATCAATGCTCTTACTCTCTGTGTAACCCAGTGGTTAAGAGGCATTTCGGAGGCTTGACACGCCTTTATCCTCCAGTTCGTAGTCCGCACCCGCCATGGGACCTGAATGTAGTCCTGACGCCGTTGTGCCATAAGCCTTTCGAACCAATGGCCTCGGTGGACCTCAAGTACCCATCTTGGAAAGTGTCCTTTTTGGTCGCCATTACGTCAGCAAGTAGTGAGTGAGTGAGCAGGCATTGTCGGTGGAGCACCCCTTTTTGGTCTTTCAAAAGGATAAGGTAGTCCTACGGATGAATCCTGCTTTCCTGCCGAAGGTGGTATCTGAATTCCATCTGAACCAGTCTATCTCCCTGCCGGTCTTTTTTCTGAACCCTACCTCAGAGGCGGAAAAGGTTCTGCATTGTCTTGATGTCAGAAGGGCTCTTAAATTCTATCTGGACAGAACAGCCGAGCTTAGGAGTTCTTCTCAATTGACCTTTGGTAACCCTCGGGGTAAGCAGGCCTCTAAGGCGACTATTTCTCGATGGATCGCCGCCTGCATTACGGAGTCCTTCACCGTCCAGGGTTTGAAGCCTCCTAAGGGTATTCATGCGCACCTGGTGCAGGGCAAGGCAGCTGCGGTTGCTTTTCAGAAGTATGTCCCCTGGGAGTCCTTCGCTAGGGCAGCTAGTTGGGCCTCCCCATCTGCTTTTTGCAAGCATTATTGTCTTGACATGAGCTCAAGAGCTGATGCTCAGTTTGGTCAGGCTGTGCTGAAGAACCTTTTTCAATAGGTTTTTTTTTCCATCCACCCATAGTTCCTGTAAGGAGTGCTTGGGAATCTCCCATAAGTATGGAGGAAAGGGGACGGGACGTAGGAGTATAACCAGGTTACTCACCGTAGTGACCACCTTACTCCTAGTCCAAAGTCCCCTTTCCTCCATACGCCCGCCCGCCGTCCCCTCTAATAAGGTTCCTCTGTTATTGCTAATAGGTCTTGGGCCTGGCGATAGAAAAGGACTGATGGGTGTGGGGCGGAGCCAAGGTGGCGGGGGTTACGGCCACGTGCCGGGCCCTGCGTAAGAAAGAGAGAAGGGACAACATTTTTTTTTTTTTAAATGTGATGCTTTTTACAAAGTGCTCCGGTCCCGTCCCACAGGACGGAGAGATGTCCCATAATTATGGAGGACAGGGGACTATGGACTAGGAGTAAGGTGGTCACTACAGTGAGTAACCTGGTTACTGTTGAACATATAGCAGCTAATCATTTGAACCAGGAAGTGAACTGTTCCACAAGGTCTGCATTCGGGAGACAGGGCACGTTTGCGATGCTTTGTGGCAATGTATGTGTCCTAGGAACAAATTCATGAGCGATTCCATGAGTATGCATGTCCAACACAGTCAAAGTGAGATCTTTCACAAAATCGAATTCCATTTCCTGGTCAATTGGCTTGACCACCCATTTTTTGCTTCTTTTTGCAAAGGCCATTGTGTAACGAAGCATCCCAAAGTTTCCTGCATTTCTCAATTGTTCTCTCCCTATGTTCTCGTTATGCGCTAATACTGCTAGTAGTGTTCGATATTGCATCCCCTTTATGCCGAAATGCAATCTCTTGGGCCTGTACTTTAGGCACATATTGTGGAACACCTCCAAATCTCCTGTGTGACAGAATTCTGTGAGTCCCTTCAGATCTCCTGAAAGAGTTTTATCAAACACAATCTTCTCAAGAGCTTTGTGTGGAGGTGAAGATGGAACCAACCACTTCTTCTTGCGTTCCTGCTCCTCCGATAACGGTCCATGTGCACATTTGTGAAAATGTAGGTTCAATGAGTGCCATTTTTCAAGTAGAATTTCCACAGACCCATCACAAGTTTTGGAACACCACCAAAGATGGCTGCTCAAAGACTGGGCCCACTGTAAAATATTTTCAGAACACTTTTTTTTTTTTATATCCAGCAGCTGTGATTTTTTTATTGATTGATTTGGCAAAGTGCCATGCATCAAATTGATGGTGAATGTTTAGAAACTGCTCTTGCATGGCCTTGGCTATTGAAACATGTCTGTCGGTGGCTATGAGGTCTATTTGCATTCACCTCGATTTGAGATCTTCAAGGGATTTTATAAAACCATGTTTCTCCATGGCCGCTGAGGATTTACATTCGGACACCTGCACTACCACCAAACTCACAATTTTTTTAATTTCCATGCCCTGAAAGTGGTATGTGCAGTACTTTGCTGAAAATCCGGGGCTGTCACATTGTCCATCGCCAGCTAGCCTTAACCGTTTGTCAGAGAATGTTCTTTCAATTGACATTTGTTCAATTTCCAGGCTTCACTAATAGCGGGGAATAAAAATTCTCTTTGATATTTATACCACTGCGTTTTAGCAAGGAACTGAAGTCCCACAAATTGACAGAAGCTCGAAAACTTACTAAAAGTAGAGCCACTGAAAAGCAAAGCTGCTGTACACAGTAGATTTCCAGCTGGCACTTTGCCCAGCATCGGTTGAGCTGACCATTAAAATGTAGCATGGAGCAGGGCACAGGTGGCTTGGATTTTCAGGTTAGTGCCTTGTGATACGTGAGTCACATTCACCAATGGCTCTCTGCATACTTTCCCCCTCACTGAATGGACATATTTCAGCATCAGTACAATCTGTACCAGGCAGCTGTCGAATACAATGTATTTGTTCTCCTTTTATTAGACTATCGTCCTGCATGAATTTGGTTTGTGACTCAACTGTGGTAGACATATCGGGCAAACTAGACACACTGAAGCCGAGATCTTTGGCAAGTTCCTCGGTCAATTGCGTTGAGGCTTCAGTCTGTTATTTCAGCTTGTGTTATTTGCACAAGAATTAGAGAGACCATCAATGTCGATTCTTTATTGGGTGGCCCTTTTTTGCGGGGGTAGATTGTGTGAAGTGGTGACTGAGTAATTCAAAAGCATCTTCCTTATATTCGGTTTCTTCTTCATCTTGTCGAGTTCTCACATTGTAGCAATGGTCCAAAGACACTTTGCTTGCTTCGCCGGTCACATTCAATTCATTTTCTGGCCACTGGGCATAAGCATCTCGAGTCTGCTTATTGACTGGAACACGCCACGCCTCAAATAATTGTTGCCCCATGGTGAAATCTGTTTGGCAAGCAGCATCTTTGGTTTCATTTGTTGTCTGTGTCTTCATACTTCTTTTCTTTCTGGGACTATAGGAGATGGGTTGTAAAAAAGTGTTCAATGTAAATCCAACTTACAGTATATCGCACTTTGGATACAAAAAAACATGTTATGAAGACAACACCGGCCCAAAACACTTTTCTTAAACGAAATAGTTTGTAAGTTACCCTTGTTTTCTTGATTTTCTGCCAAACCATTCTTCAATGTAACGACTGCACCAGCAGCTGGTCCACCGCCTTCGATCCATGTGCCCCCTCTTCTAATTCCTGACCTTGTCTACATCCCTTGAATATAATATTCATTTAAAAAAAAATCAATCGTATTTGAAATCAAATTCTTTCCTCGCACACATCGCTTACATAGATACATACACTCGTAAACAGTGTATGTCATTTAGTCAAAATAGACATTTTGAATTTCACCTGATTGATGGCAAGTGTACTCGATCAGAGATCACTGTGCAAAACCTACTGATTGTAATGTTGCACTCAGGCATTTTGCATTGTATTCTGCATTAGGGTAGAAATTGTAACGTTATAACTGAAATGATAAAAGTTTGAAACACTGAACGTTTATATGAATGTCACTGTCTAATAGTATCAGATGTAGGATTTACTTTCTTTCATTCAAGGGAACTGTCAGTACGCATACCTCATACTCTGGATCAGCTCCAAAGGATGATGTAATTGTAGTAGAAGTACCAGCATCCCCCTGCAACACAGTACTTGTTTTAGTATGGATGAAACAGTGAAATTGAACAGAGACAATCGGATGCAGACAATGGTACATATAAATAAAAACCCATAAATGAAGAATTATGTAAACAAAAGATAGGATATGTAAAGTATTTCATATTATTTAAAATTCCATTCATAAACCATTCCTGTAATCGAAAAGCGAAATAAAACTACCTGATAGGTGCTCGAAGTTGTCGTTGGCTCCTGAAAAGAAATGGATGCAGAATCTTCCTCCTTCATTTTCAATGTATTGTCACGAAGTGGTAAAGGTAAAAATAGATTTGCATTAGATATGCGGGATGATCCAACTCTCAATAATATGAACTTCTGCAAGTCTGTATGGCTTACCATTGGTATACTGGACGTTCGGTGATGTTGTCACTACCAATGGTCTGTGCTTTAGTCAATATGCTCCCCTAAAAGAATTGACATGTGAAGCAACTGATTATAAAAAGATTATGCTTATTTCGAAGGGCACTATGGCATACTTGTCTATGTTCATAATTAGTTTCTATGATGCTCCTAAAACCAGGGACAGAAACATTTACACCGAAAGCACCAATCCTTTCTTGTAGTTACCTGTTCAGTGCCCGCATGCCTACAGCTAATTGATCATCCGGGACTCACCTGGTCCAGCGTGTGCATGAATAGAGTTAGAATTGCATTTGGAAGCAATTTACGAGACGTTCTAGGTTGATGTTTATTTGTGTACTGCGATTGGTCGTACATATCAGCGGTAAAGTGCAGGCTGCAGTTGCGGAATCCATCGCCCCTCAAGTCCCCCAAGACATCCAGGGCTCTACTTTCAAGCTCTCCCGGTACAAATCCACAATATCTGACCCATTCTCTTATTAGATCTATATTCCTCGGGAATGTATGCATTATTGTGCCCTTAGGTTTGTTATGGGTCTTAGAACGGCAACCCCCAACCATACAAGCAGGCATTCTTGTACAATCTGTAAAAAAAAAGTACACATAGTTACAAAAATGTTTTACGTGAATGCATGAGAAAGATGGAATTATATCATCATTTTTCTATGCAATGTTTGTTTTGGTCACAGAAACAAAACCTGTGTTGTGAATTCGACTATACACTAGGATTACTTTCATACATAATTGATTGATGTGACGTGACGCAAATCTTAATGTGTTACTCGTCCATTGAATGTACTTTCATGCATCAAAAGGAAATATGCTTATAGACATGGTCTTTGAAGGATGCAATTCTATCCCAATTTACACTGATGACATTTGCTACATATCGAGAACAGAACAAATTAAACAGAAGACAATGGTAAAGGCAATGAGTTGAACGAACATTACACTACTGGGTACATTCGCTCGAAATATATAGAAATTTAGAGATCAAAAGGCGATGATAATGATTATGTGACCTGCCCTTATCTTGACTAACAAACAGTTAGATTCAGCTAGCAGGGTATTTAGTAGCAAGAGAACAGGTAGCGCGATGACGAGCTGACTTTCAGTGCTCACCGATATTCTCAGCATAAATATCAAGAGGTTTATAAATAATTAGAAAAGTGAGTGTGTATGTGAATGAGTGCCAGTAGAAACAGGGTCTGGCTAGGCCATGTGTTCAATGTCCGCTGAGGGGAAGATACCTTTGAAGTGTACAGGCTGTTTGGCACCTTGGCCGTTCCCGCCCTGCCAGCCCCGTCGGGAGGGCACGGCCACAGGTGCAAACTGCCATTGATACTGGAGGGGGGGTGGATGGCCAAGAGGCATTCAGAAAAGGGCCGGAACACTGCTGAATGGAGACACACTTATGTGGATTGGAGGGGTGCGGTCTGCTTCACGGGAGCATGCATGGAGACAGTGGGTCCGGGGAAGCTATGTGTACAATGGTCCCTGCACGTAAGATACCTTTGAAGTGTAAATGCTGTTTGGCACCTTGGCCGTTCCCGCCATGCCAGCCCTGCCAGGACAAGTGAGCGTGTCCTTGAGTCAATGAAAAACTGAAAAAACTATTCATTCACTGTGCTACACATTGCATACTTCGGGTTGCAGCACAGTGTGGGAAAATCCCCTGTACTGACCGCTGTCACTGGGGAATGTGGCTCTAATGGCACCATATGTCACATGCAGGTATTTCTTGTCGAACGCGGTATCCAAGCCTCCCATGAAGCCACCATATAAATGCACGATAGGCCACCAGCATGTACGACCTGTGGAAGAGAAAGATACAAACTGTATTTAAATGAACATGATAAGTGTATCAAACCTTAGTTGAAAATGCAATCTTGTATTCTATGGCATAGTTGCCAGTACAAATGTTACTTCATGGATCAAGCAACTTGTGCTTTAAAGTGTAGACACATTATAAAACTGAACAGCTATGCATTCCGTAACTTTTGGGGCACAGAGAAATATTGTTTCTTGGTTGTACGTGAAAGAGACATAAAATGACCACTCCGATTTCCCCAAATCGCGAGTGATGTATAAAATAATGTTAATGTTAAAGTACTTTTGTACCGTGCACTAGCACAACCGGAGTGGTCTTCTGGCGCTCTGGCAGCTCTGAAAGAGGAAGGGAGGGGTGGTTAGTGGGAAGAAGCTGGAAAAGTACAAGAGAGCAGTGATGTGCTGTTGGCGGCCTCAGCTCAGTGGGTCCGTCGGCTGGGCTTGGGGTGTTTTGCGGTCGGTAGTCGTTGTGTAATGTATGTGTTTTTTTTTGTTTTGTTGTTGCAATGTAGTGAAGTTTTTGCGGTTTGTTGTGCTGTAGGTTTGTGGTTGTGTTTGGTTTGGAGTTTGAGAGGTGTATGCAGAGGGGGGAAATTGTTAGTGCAATTGGTTAGTTGGCATCAATTATCCTGAATTGAGGTGCTAGGCTTCTGTAGTCACCCCATGTGGGTTCGGGAGCACCCTTGCGCCTCTGTCCTGATCCGGGTCCGCCCGACCTCTGAGGTCCCTTTCACATCTGGCCCCCTTCTCCTTCAGTCTTCCCTTCCCACTCATACGGCTAGTGCCCCTGCCTATGTCCACAGCTCAGAATTTGTGTTGATTGCTAATATCCCGATAATTCCACTATACTGTGGTACCTGGTGGTATTTATGGGCGAGTGCGGGTGTTGGGTGGGGTTAATTGGTATGTTGACTCCATCTCAGTTTGGGTGTCGCCTGTGTTCCCCTCTAACCGGCGTCCCTTGTCCAGGTGCCGTGGGAGCTTCTTCACATAGGGAGATATCCACAGACTGTACTGGCGGTTGTCCGTGTCAGTTTATTCGTCCTTTTTCCTTTCTGTTTCGGTTTCAGAATAGCAAGACTACATTAATTTGGCAGTGATAGATCAAAGTTACGACAATATAGGAGACAAACATGAAATTTCAGTGCCCTAAGAGACATCAGATCTAGAGTACACTTACTCGTTACTTGGATAGCAAGGGCGAACTGTTGCGCGAAGTTCGTGCATAAGCACCATCATAATCCTTAACACGGACCTTGTGAGGCAGGCTCCCCTGAAGTCATGCAGCACGGTAACACATATCAGTGGTGTGTCTTCTTCTAATATGTAGGGCGAGCATCCAGAGTTTTCTTGGCAGCAGCAGTTCTCTTCCTCGGTTGGCATGACCTTGCTTCGATTGCAGATACACCAGGTGGATACGTCGTCCATGCGACTAGGCTCAGGCTCTTGATCTGGATTTCATCCTCCCAACTGTCGTCCGAAGCCCCATCGTTTCCACATCTTTCTCTTTCGACTAATTCTGCCTCGGAATACTCCGGCTCGTACTGGTAGAGTTGTATTGCTGCCATCATACGACAAAATTAAAATAGAAAGTATTGATAGTACTAGTATCTGTTCGCACGGGCTACGAGCAACGAAGTTAGCTGAACAGAGCAGAAACGTGCCACAGGATACACAAAAAAAGACAGTGAAATGCTTGAAAAAGCAACTTTGATGTTGTCTGATTAGAAACGGTCTGTTTCTACTAATTGAGGAAAGAGGCGTCCTGCCATTTCCATGGAGACACGTCTTTACTTGGAGCGCAGAGAACGTTGACACGAGACGTGTATTGGCGTTGTGAAATGGGCCGTACGCATCTAGTGATGTCAGCTTCAGGGACTGGGGATATGATTTGGTGCCGCCAGGGCAGTTCACCTTAGGGCGATGGATAAACTGATAAGTTTAGCAAGATGGCCGTGCCCTGCTGCCTGATTTCGCATGTGTAAATGTGAGGAAAACTATGTTAAGTTTCATAGGAAATGTTTTTACGATCGATCAACGTATGCTTAAACCCACATGCCCGAACACTCGGGACAATAACATTTTTGAACGCACTATTCCTTTAAGGGTTGAGGGTGATTTCTCCCCTCTACTTATAAGGTTCTGAAGGACTCTGTGGTGCAAATTTGTTTGTAAAATTACTTTTTTGGAATGCTTCCTTGTGGTGACATTAGCATTTGTACATACTCTATCACCAGTAGTGACAGTTGCACTCTTTTCAATACCTTTTACTACCTTTCTTTTCATTTCTACATTTTGACAGAGCCATACTGGTAGTTGCTTTTGTTTTCCTTAGTGACTGTATTCGCTGTTCTCTTTCAACTTTTTGTACAAAATCTGCAAGGGGTGCATGGCTACTTTTTATGCTCTTAGGTACAGGTGGTCTAGTTCTGCGTTGTTTTATACAGAGTTTCTTTTTGCTAGGCATTCCGTAGCAGTTGTTGGAGAAAAAAGGAAAGTGTATGTCTGCACATTTTGTGATGTACATGTGTGCAGCTGTGCATGAATGGATGAATATGAGGATAAGAGCACAGATAGAGGTCAGTGATTGTGTAATGGTGGGTTACTGTATGGTGGGGACGCTATATTGCTATTTGGGAGTTAATATAATGGTGAAGACATGATAACACAAAGTGAGCTACTGCTGAGATGCAATGAGTAAGCATGAAGCAAATACCAGTGGGTTGATGCAATTGTGTACCTTGATATACAGGAACACTGCACTGTGTTAGTAAGAGGTGCACGTCCACAAAAATATTGCACTTACTTTGTTGGCTGTGGAGAGTATGCTTCCTGTGGGTTGCATTTTCAAGTTCACACGTCGCTGCCTTTCAGGACAGAGGTGGTTACTGCAACTGTCAAAGAAGACAGTAAGAAAATATGTTTGTAAATGGCATACTGAGTGCATTTGGAGAATGCATTACGTAAAAAGATAGGGGAATGTGCTAATTGGGATTTGGGAGAATCGGCATTATTGGTAAGGGGGCACGTGGATCATTTGTAAGTGTGCCGTATGACGTGCAGTTTAGCAAGCGTGTGCCTTGGTGTAGGAGTATTTACTTTGCAAATGGATTAGTCCTAGAAGGGTGAGAAAAAGGTTGGGAAAAAGGTGTACAGCTTGGAAAGGGAAATGTTTTCGTGTGCGAAATGCCATTATGTTTTCTGCACATATATGCTTCATACATGAGTAAAGCATTAATTTGCATTGTTGGATTTATGTATCCACATTTACGATTGGTACTGTTGTCACTGAACACATACAGTTCTTTGCCTTTCTAAGTAATGTTACATTTTGTGAAGTCTGCAAGTTAAGTGGCAGGCACCCTGTTCTCATGCATGCAATGTATGTACTTGGTTTGCGTTGGTAGGATACAGTCAGTGCTCCTTTTCTGCGACAATTTTACGAATTTTATAGGAGATGCGTTAGTGCGGAAAAAAGTCGCAAAATTGTCAGAAGGAAAGAAGAGAGTAACTCAGTATTCAAACTGTGGGGCGCGACGCCCCAGGGGTCCGCGGGTGCATCACTGGGGGGGCCCTGAGAGCTCAGCACAAAATCTTTAAAAAAAAAAAAGAAAGAAATGGAAGAAATGGGCAGAGTGGCTCACGTGGTCGGGCTGAAGCATGAAACTGTCTCAGGCAACAATGAAAAAGTGGCCCGCAGTTGTAAATGGATATTCATTCCTTTAGTCACAGACTGGGCCTCATTACAACTATGGCGGTCCGCCGCCATAGTAAAAGTTGTCCTGGTGGGTGCCTGACAGCCTGCTAGGTCTTACCTGGCAGGCACTTCGGCACCCGCGAGCACAGCTTGTCAGATGCACCAGCACCATTATTAACAGTGCCGGTGCATCCGAGCTCCCATTCCCTTTGAGCCCTATGGGGCTCAAATAGGAATGGGGATCTACCGGTACCGGCACCCGCGAAAGGGCAATTATCAGGTCCGCCTAACTGGCATGACCTGGTAATTGCCCATTCGCAGGTGCCGGACCCGGATGCAACTCCGGCGGCAGCCATGCCGGTTTTACCGGCACTGCTACCGCCGAGGTTGTAATGAGGCCCACTGTTTCAATAGTACCCAAGGGGGTGCTTTGTGTTAAAATGTAAGTAAATTGTGATATATTCAGCAACAATGGTCAAAATTACTAACTGCATAGTTAAGTAACTCATCAAACTGGTGCACATTGGCCAAAATGGTGGCCCATTTTGACTGGCCCACACTAGCATTTTACATTTTTGGTACAGGCATTGCCTTATAGGCCAGTCCGAGCCTGGAGGCTCATCCATTATGGAGGAGCTAAGGAGCCAGCTTAATGAAACTAAGAGCACTCCCTCAACTGCTTTTTCCAGCTGATGGAGTGCTCCTGGACTGGCTGAACTGTCAAAGGAAAAACTGTTTCCCTTTGACAGTTCAGTTTAGTTGCCCAGCCGCACATGCTCACTGAGCCATACAAGTGCTGAGGCGTTTTACTTCGCCAGCATTGCATAGCTCATTGAAAATGCTGGCTAGGGCACTGCATGTCTGTATGTCCGAGGAGGAGCTCCTGCGCCTCCTCGCACATATGGACAGAGCAGCCTGGAGCAGGGCATTTCAGCACCCGCACGCAGGCCAATGCAGAAGGTACGTTTATGTTCATTGTTTTTATTTAAACATGTGTATGGATGCGTGTATGCTTATGTTATGAGTGAATGTATGGTGATGGATGCTCGTGTGAATGATAGAGTGATTGCTGTATAAATGTGCAGCGCCTTGCATACACACATAATCATGTTGATTGTGTTAGGCCCAGTGGGGCCCAGGGGACAGGGATGGTATCTTTTTACTGGACATCTATTATAGATGTCCAGTAAAAAATGTCATGTCTGCCCTCTGGGCCCCGAGCGCCAATTGCAAACTGTTTGGCTATTTACTCGTTTTTTTGTTAAAAGTATGCTCTACAATGCAACATTTTAACCCATTATTTAAAAAAAATTCACAGGGGGGAAACCCCCCCCCCCGAACCTCCCTCACTATGCTCTGGTCGCTATGGCATTTTTGGGGGAAATAGTTATTATGCCCCTCCACTTAAAAAAATCACCAGCCGCCACTGGCCCTCAGACTGTGTTGGAAACAGGATGGGGGCAGCCCAGCAGGTACTATGGCGGGAGCACAATGGGCGGGAACCATGGGATAGTGGTGGGAGCAGAGTGGGGAGAGCCCAGGGTGTGTGATGGGGTGCGGAGAGACCAGGGACTGGGTAGGAGTGGGATGAGGGAGCCCAGCGACTGTGATGGTAGCAGGTGACGTAGCGCAAAATATACTGTCCATTTGGCATTTCTGGGGGGTCCCGACCTGCCCAAATTTTGCTCAGGGGAGCCCCGGCCAAAAAAGTTTGAAGACCACTGGAGTAACTATTTTGATATTACAATGGTTGACATGGGTGAATGAAAACTTTCAAAGCACATACCATTGCAAGTGGCATTTGATGGTAGGTGAAGTGAGAAATTACAGTATGGTTTTTGAGTATGTTATGGCGGTTTAGTGGCAGGTACCCTGCTCAGAGGCACTTATAATACAGCTGCAAAGATACTGTATAACAAATATTGATACCTGTACTTTGTGGTGATGGGTGCCGCTCTGGATGAATCTGCATGCGGAAATCTTGGATAGTTTCCCAGAACTTTCTACTGGCGGTGTTTTCGAATCACACAAGACTTGTACTATGAGCGTTTAACAGTACATATGGAGTGCTGTGCAGAAATTATACTGTTCGATGCAGAGGTCTTGGATGTGATTGGTGGATGCGTATGTGACTATTTAACAGTACCCAATGAGGAAGTGCTGAGAAAAGAGTAGTGAAAAGGGAAGGAGGACTTCCCCTGCTTTACTGGGTGGTGGCCCTCGTAGTAGTTGGGGAAGCGCATGTGCCACATCCTGCCCTTCTCAGCATGCTGGGCATGGAAATGGGACTGTGGGTGAGGGTGTGCATCACAGCGGTAATACCTTTTTTCAATTACTTTGTTTAGTGAGGCTGGCAGAGATGAAGAGACGCACAGTGTTGGTCGTGGGTGATGCCTATGTACACAATCTGCACATGTATGCCCTGAAAAGAGGCTTTGATGGCAATTTCGATTTGGAAGGAGTGGAGGCTTTGTGGGGCAGTGTCAATGTGTGCAGTTTCACGCTGTGATAGCAGACATGTGGCCACTGTCAGTACTGTTGATGTTGTTGTGGTGCATTATGCAGCCCTGCATTTGGGTTACATCCCTTGTGCAAGTTTGTTCCGTCAACTGAAGAAGTTGTTGAAAGCAGTGATGCAGATTTTTCCCACTGCCAAGGTGCTTTTCTCATTCATACCACCAAGACACATATGGGACTATACCAATGTAATTTTTCCCCAGCCAGAGGATGGAAGGGGTCTTATAAACAGAAGCATGTGTCAATTTCTGTGCGCTGCTGGGATGTTCGCCTGTGACAATGACATCCTTGATTCTGGAAATGTGTACTTTTTCCATGCAAATGGCTTTTCTTTGTCCACCACTTTGATTTTCAATCTACAGCTGCGTTGAAGAGATTGCTTTAAGAATTTAAGGAGGAGAAGAAAACAAGACATCAAAAACCCCTATGAAAAATGAAAAAAGTGTGTACCTACATAAAAAAGGCTTTTTCAGAGCCACCACTAAAGACGAAATCCCCTACCCTGGTTCAAATTTGTTCCCCCACTCCCGTACCAAGCACGATAAGTCAGGGGACACTGCGGTAGTTCCAGGATTACACGTGCAACCTCTGGGGATTTTGTGGATGGCAGGAATGGAAATGGGACTGTGGAGGCTAAGGGATTGCTCAATTAGGTTTCTGGGCGTGGTGTGTATGCAGACACTGTGGCAGAAGGTCTATTTGTAGAGAGGAATACAGATGCCTATGGTTATGGCTGTGTAGTTCAGGAGGCACAGTGTATGGATTTTGTGGGAACTCCTACATAGTTTGGTTGACAGTAAATGCAAAACACTGTGTAGAGTGGCTGCACATTTTGGATTCTATCATGTGGATGTGCAGTGGTATGGAGTATGTGCAATGGAGTGGCTGATTGTGGTTCCATTTTGTGCCACTTTGGTGACGCTCCATCATGAAGACATTATTATTCATTGTGGAAGGAACAGTTTAGGACCTGTTACCGGAACTTGTTTGCAGTTTGCAATGAAGGAGGCACTTGGCCAGGTCATGCATATGTTTCCGAACTCCTGAGTAACTTTTTGTTGCATTGCATAGACACAGATGTAACTCTGTTCATGTTCCTTTGGTCCGCAAATGGAGAAAGTGAGGCGCAATGTGAATAAGGCTGTTTGTGCCTGTTTCAGAGATGTTGCCATGTCCTACTTCCACAATGCAAATATTACGTTTAGTAGCACAAATATTTTTCGCACACATGCCGTTCATCTTACTGCTCCTGGCAATTAGCTTTTTCTGCGAACCACCCAAAACGCATTACTGCCCTTTCTGCAAGTACAGCAACCATTTATCCAGTAGGTGTTGCGCACTTCCACCTTTCCAAAAACAACCACCATAAAAAGCCTCTTTTTGTAGCAAACCCTTTCTCCCAGAAACGACTGCAATGTTTTTGCCGGAGCCACGCCTCCGAATATTTATCCCGCAATGTGTGGAACCTCTAGGCTGCGCTGCGGCCTGCATCCTTTCATTGGCAATTCCACCTCTGAAAGGAGCCTTTTTTAAACTTTTTTCATATATATGTATTCAATTAAAAGACTTTGTTAAAGGGACGTTATGGTTCAGTTGTGCTACTAAAAACCTATCAAATTCAGTGCAAAAACTTCTTTGCAGGGACATTATAGTTACTTTGCACTAATAACAACCTATCCATATTTTGGTTACAAGTAAAATTGAAAAACCTCAGAAATTCGCCAGTTGTGGTAAGCTAAGCAACCATAACTCGTGCCACCACCGTGCACTACTAAGACTAACACCCATGACCTCAAAGATGACATCACATGTGCATTTAATTTTCATGAAAAGTCTGTACAAGGAATTCTTATTGTAATGTTGCCACAAAACTGTCAGAGATCATTGGGAGAAATGTCATGAGCTACGTAGTTCATTAAGCAATGCTCTGCTAAAAATACCATTGTATTATGGAATTCTTTCCAGTATAGGAACCTACTCATACAGAAACATAGGCATTGCCTGCAGCATGCACCGTAGAGGTGCAATATTCATAATATTGCACTGTTGGATAGTGAAATGATGAATGCTTCCATATCAAAGTTTTGCGTACTGTGAAACATGTAATAAATACCTAATAATGAATCACTTACTACATGCTTGTTCTACTACACACAAAACATACAGAGAACACAATGCATACACACATGGGGCATATATAGGGAAAGTGAAGTAAGCAAAAAAGCAGCAGTATCACGAGAAACTATTCATAATCTAAATGATTATCTTCATGCACAGAAATGATTGCTGTGTTTCAGGCCTGCTTTTTCTCCTATGTATATGCATCATCTGATGCGACTGGAGCCTTAGAAAAGTAGTGTAAGAACATAGGAGGAGGGTAAGGAGGGTAAGGTCTACAAATATATTACCTTTTGAATTTTTAGTTCCTGACTGTCAGTGAAGAAAACCACCTGGCCTAGATATGTCAGTAAAGAAAAAGAGAGGGAGCCAGACATGTGATGTCATCAGTGACATTTGTGATGTCATGGGTGTTAGTCTTATCAGTGCAGGGTGGTGGCGCTAGTTATGGTTGCTTAGCTTACCATAACTGGTGAATATCCGGGGTTATTCGATTTTATTTGTAACCATAATATGGATAGGTTGTTATTAGTGCAAAGTAACTATAATATCCCTGTAAAAAAAGTTTGTGCACTGAATTTGATAGATTTTTAGTAGCGCAACTGAGCCATAATGTCCCTTTTTAACAACATTTTTTTTTCACTGAATTTGATAGGTATTTAGAAGCGCAATTTAACCATAACTAGGAAAGTCCATTTGAGCCAACTCACACATTCCAACACACCACCGAGTGGCCATGACTGGAAGTTCACCTCCAGTTCTGAGCCACAATAGCGAGGCATTGTGGGTATGCAAATTAGCCCAAATGCAAACCTTTTCTCCAGGGAATTGTCCTTATCTTAGAGGGCAGTGTTCCTTTTCACTTAGCCTAATCAACCCAAGACAGACATTTTGCAAGGCTGTCATGACAGCTACATTCCTGGTTTACATCATTGCAGAATAGCCCGGACAGCCTTGTGCTTGGAGCATTTGGCCATGTTTTTGAAGGTATTTGTCCTGACAGCCTTGCAAAATGTCTGTCTTGGGTTGATTAAGCTATGTATAAAGTAGCACTGCCCTCTTAAACAATGACAATTTCCTGGAGAAAAGGTTTGCATTTGGGCGAATTTGCATACCCACAATGCCGTGTTGTTGTGGCTCAGAAATAGATTTGAACTTCCAGCGACGGCTACTAAGTGGCATTGGGGAATGTGTGACTTGGCTCAAAAGGACATACCTAATTTCACGTTTCAGGTGAAAGTTTTTTTTTTAAACCTTTCATGTTGGCTAACAAAGTCATTTATTGTGCTGATTTTCAAGCTTTCGTGGAATGTATCCACTTCTTCAGGCAGAGATCGAATACAACTTTGTAACACATTACAGCTTAGATGGCCCCTCCTGCAAATATTCCGTTATCTGTGCCTGTGTGTACCTAATTTGCAGTTTTGCTGAGGGAGTCACGTTTTGGATGTTCACCTCCCCCACACACTGTGATCTTCAAGGTCTAAATGGTACACTGTGTTAATCGGGGCAGGGGTCAGTGGAACTGAAGAGCAGAGAAAGGAAAAACAGCCCACTGTGTTAGAGGACTCTCCGAAAGGCAGGAGGGGATGGTTAAGTGTATATGTATACTAGCATATTAACATCTGGAATGCTTTCTTATCCATCACGTTTTACTCTTTTATTAAGCACTTTAATACCCAGAATGCTTCTATTGATGGTAAAGAGGGATCCTTGTTTGCAGACCATTGTACATTTTTAAGTGCCAGACAGCAAAACATAATAATTGTCATTTGTTTAATAACATTTTGAAAAATAATCACCACATGGAAATATTTAGTGTAACTCAAAAACTAGAAAAAAATAAATGTAGTACAGCAATGTCCAGTTATTGCGAATGGTAGATTTAAAACATTGAACCTTTTAGCATTGAGTCGATTAGAGAATGTAGATAATTTTTCTTTAGATACTTTACCGTGGGGTAGTGGGTGCTAATTACACCTACGATTAGTCCAAGTGATAGAAGTAGTGCAGGATGGATCATCCAAATTTTCTTCAACAGACTTTTAAGAATCACTGAAACGAGAATAGACATGCTTATTCCGAATTGCTACATAAAAAAGTTAAAATTACTGATGAGAGGGACTAATAACATACACATATTTGAGGCACACTTGTTGAGATTTGACCTTTATTGAACAGCTATAAACTGCTACCTTCATGATGACTCACATACTGTGGCTAATCATCAAAACAAGCTCTTAAATAACTTGAGGATATCCTACTTTTAAGTTAAATGTTTACATTTTTAGAATGGATCTTCTTTAGGACCACAGTCAAAATTGCCTTTTCTGGAATGAAGAAAAGTCTCCTGGAGAATCTTTGGGAAATCCACTCAATTTTCCAGAATGCAATGTCAAGCTTTCTAGCTAACAATAATGTTTGGGATGCTTTGGTAGTTTAACTAAGTTTCCTGGAAAGCAATGTCAGTGGTCTCTCGATCACACAATATTTTTTGGATGCTTTGTTATGGTCACTGCATTTTAGGATCACCTGGGTGGAGGGTCCGTGGGGAGTGGGGAGAGGATGTCTTTGGGCGAGGCAAACCCTCCCCTCCCTACCTTCATAGTGTAAAGATTGGAGGGGGGTATCTGTACTTCTGCCCTCTATATGGTAGGGTAAAGGCACATAACACCCCAGCAAGCTCTCATTTTGGTAACAGTGGATGAGCAGCCAGGCTTAAGCTTTGAGGAGGTGATGCAGGCAGGTTCTTAAGTACAGTGTTTCCCCAAAGCCCCCACAAAAGAATGTCCACACACTATGTTAGGTGATAAAACAGCTTCTTAAGATACAATAAGGAGGTTTGCTACCCTAGTATATACATATATAAATAATAATGCTTTGTAATTGGAATACTTATTCAAAGAATGGCAAATATATATACACTCTATGTGGTACCACATATTACTTAAATCCAGTAATCAGACCACCCAGCGTATGGCGATTTAAAAAGAAAAAAACTATCCCGCTATCTCTGGTATATAGCATTAAACGAGCGCAAAAAAGACACATTAGCTTAATGTGTTTTTTTGGCATTCATTTAATGATTTATAGTGAACACAGCAGGGCTGCCGATTGCAGCTGCTCGAGGGTTAACACCTCCCCTGTGCTGCATGCTCACGTTGCAGGCCTGGCGGAGGCTCATGCTGGGAGATGCACAGAGATTAACTGTGTCCCCAGGCACCTTCCAGGTCCATTACTTGCGTGCCTGCCATACCTAGCTTACAGTTGGTGACAGCACATAGACATTGGGTAAGCACTAGCCTGTCCACCCATCTGCCTCCAAGAACACCCACACAGTCCAGTGAGGTGTTTTCATTACACCTTCCTGTGCCTTTTACTTTACGCTTTCTCTGATGCTCGTAGCTACAGCTACGAGCGTCTTTCTGCCCCTGCATTGCCCCTGTATCTTGGGCCTCGTGGCTTCCTACCCGGTAACTTCCATGGAGAAATGTAGACTTGGCACCCATGTGCCAATGACTGGGGAAGGTTTTTGGGGCGCACCCATGGATAGAAGGTAAGTGTATTGGTAGATAAAAACCGTAAGAAGGTACAACTACTTTACAAGATCTCTGTGCATTTAAAGCAGGGTGAACAATTTGAAGTTGCAAGCAAAAAAAGCAGGCATAAATGTATTTTACCCCTTGGCATGAATGCCAGTTTTCCATATGCCCATTAAACTCGGCAGGAGGGAATTATCATATACCAGTGTCAGTTACAAACTATGTTGCTCTTTACATTACAAAGGAGGTGCGTATATAGCATGCACTGAGCTCAGCATTTGCACAAGCTATTAGTGATCGTTGACTCTTAGTAAGTAAGATATGGTGTGCTGTTTGCATGTGTAGAACTGAGGTGGCTAGTGACTTTTTATGACTGGCTAATTGCTTTCAACTTGAATTTTCTACACCAGGCATGCATACTGGTTATGTTATTCGCCCTTAAAGATGTGACACCATGTGGGTGATACACCTGGTACTTTCGATTTTTTTTCTAATGTCCCCCCCATACCCTCTAAACGAGAATAAACAAATTCCTTTGCTAACTTTTGTAGTTTGGATTCTATGCTACAATTTCAGTTTCACATCTTGGGAAAACAAAACTATTTTTTTTCAAAATACTTTTGGCCCTAAGAGTGCCACCCACTATTGGGAAGTCTGACTTGGATATCAGTCCGCAGAGGCGGTGCTGGGGGTGGGCTAAGGGGGCTATAGCCCCTGGTCTTTTGGTTGTAGCCCCAGATAGAATCTCAGGAGCTACAACCAAAAGGCTAGCTAGCCCCCAGTCCCGACAGTTCTGACATTAGCATAGCCCCGGTTCTTTTCCAGACCTAGCAACACCCCTGTCAGTCAGCACTATAAGCTAACACACAGGGGGTCTTTGCTGATATATGGGTAACAAGCGCACTTTTTTCATTATGGCATTACAAATATCTTTGGCACATTAAATACTTTACAATGATTCCCACCTTGAAATCTTGTGTTTGGGACTTTCTTAAAGGTAAGAATGTCTATCGTATGTTTGCTGCTTAAAGTACAGAATTTGTATTTCAAATTCTGTGTGTTATGCATTCCTTGGCAAAACTTTCACACACCATCGAAAACGGGTAGATTATTTTTCAGTGCCAAAGACACAGAAACCTGTTTTAAAAACTTGAATGTCAAAGAGCGTCAAAGCAATGTCGACGTTGAATACAACTGAAGTAAATTTCAGCCACAAAAAGGTAATTACAGGGCAAACTAAATCAAGTATTTTCCCAAAACCGAACATTGCCTCCAGAATATGGGATATTATAATAAAAACCTATTTGAATACCATCTGAGGCTCCTGTGAACCCCTTTCTCCTGGGGTCATAGGACGAGCGAAAAGCAAATTAACAGAGGGGCTTCAATTCAAAGCTGTGAACCAGGGTTGACACCTTTGAATTCAAGCCCCTCTGTTTATTTGCATTTTGCATGTCTGCTGGAGGCAGTGGCGCAGCACCATTTCCATGGAGCTGATTGCGCTCTAGCCCCCCTCCACATCCCAAAATGTTAGGCTGTGGTGACTCGACCTGGCTGTCCTACAGAGTGTGGCCAGACAGAACAGGACACAAATGTTCACTGACAAAGGCCTTGCATTTACCAACTAATAGCAGGACCTGGCAATTCCCTCATAGTTATACACAGTTGTGTTAAAAACAAGTAAATACTGTTGGATTTGCGAATACTTGTTTCAGTGAAGGATACTCGTAGTACTTATAAATTGAGTGTCAGAAGGCATTAACTGCTTCGAAAAAACACTGGCAGACCAGTTGGGCTCACAGTTTGATGCTAAATTAGCTCAACGAGATTCCAGGAGGATGTGTTCTGTGTGGGCAGGAAGTGGGTGGAATTAAGTCTGGAATTGAAAGGCAGCCTGTAACATGTGTGATGCACTAATGTGTAGTGAGACTGCCAACATATTCCAATTGTACTTTTTTTTTTCCATGACAACATTTTATTAAGTTATACAAATCAACATATTATCAATGACAGTACAGAGACACTAAATTGCTATATTTTAGTAGCATCGGATATTGTGATGGCCAAGGATCAGTGGACGCCAGCAGGAACTCGATTGTTCGTCTTCGCGTTATTGCGGTACACTTCTAATAACACAGAGGCAGTTGCAGCAGGGGACATATATATACAGATCAATGGATTGGTCAATATAGAGGGCTGCTCTGTAGCCATCTAGTTAACGGCGGTCTTCTGGATAGCGCTGGAAATCTGGTTGCATAATCCATGAAAGGACCCCAAATATTCACAGACTTATTGAAAGTTTTAGTTCGAATTGCAGTCACTTTTTCCGCCACCGCAATGTCCCAACACTTCAACCACCATAATGCAACTGAGGGACCATCTGCATTCTTCCACAATCGGTCCATGGCTATTTTTGCTGCAAGGAGTAAATGCTTACATAGACGTGGAATATGCCCCAAGATTGGTAGAGCCCCCCCTACCCGTTTCACCCAGGAGAATAATTCCCAGATCCCAAGGAATGGTAAGTCCCGTGATGTCCTTGATATGTTTGATCACCTCCCTCCAGTATACCTCTGCCTTTGGACAGGCCCATACCATGTGAAATAGGGAGCCAGGGTTGGTGCAGCCTCGCCAACAGCGGTCAGACAGTTTTGGATTTGTTTTATTGACCTGGACTGGCGTTATGTAATATCTATAACAGAGCTTGTAATCTCCCTACCTATCCGTCGTACATTGTGAGCTCTTGTGCAATCTAGCCCATATTTTGGCCCACTCCTCTATCTCTATTTCCCGACCCAGATCCTCCTCCCATTCAACCGTGTATCTTTCTTTTTTCTTGGGGTCAGCCCTGTCCAGGAGGCGGTACAACGGCGAGATTTTGCCTCTTTTGGTTGGGGTTGTGAGAGTAATCTCTAGGGCTGTCAGCTCTCTGGCGCATTTCTCACGCACCGCCTTGTGAGACAGCCAGTGCCGTATTTGGGTATAGCACAATCTCTCCCGCTCTTCTATCCTGAATTTCTCTTTGCATCTTTCAAATGAGATAGGAGCTCCCTCCTCCATAAAGTCGCCTACTCTGCGCAGACCACCTTCTTCCCAAGCCTGAAAACTATTGTTACAACAGCCCGGTGAGAATTCTGGGTTGTTCCACATAGGCGTGAGGGGGCCAAGTGTGCCGCGTATACCCCATTTCCTTGCTGCTGCTTTCCAGCTACGGCTAACTGTAAGTGTGGCAGTTAGGGGGGGTTTTATTTGCTTGCGCTTTAATTTCAGGAAAATGAGGCAGGTCCGCAGGATTACCCGGGCACCAGAACTCCTCAATCTGCGTCCATCTCGGCACATCCTCTTCTTGCACCCAGGAGAACGCATGCGAGAGCTGTGCTGCTAGGGTATATCTAGCTATATCTGGGACTCCCAGCCCGCCCTGGTTCTTGTCTCGCAACATTATTCGTTTAGCGATGCGAGGCTCCCCCCCCCCCCACCCCAGACAAAACCCTGCAATTTCTTTTGCATATCTACCAGCACTGGGCCCGGAATACGGGTTGGGAGCGCTCAACAGAAATATAGCCATCTGGGAATTATGTTCATTTTTATGGCCGCAATTTGCCCGAACCAGGATACCTCCCCAGAGGCCCACTTCTTTAAATCCTTCTTGAGATCTGCGATAAGATGTGGGAAGTTCGCAGCATATAGCCGTGTCGGATCTCTATTGATACCCACCCCCAGATATTCAATCGCATCTGTCACCCATGGGATTGGCAACAGTGGGTTTAGGAAGGACCTATCTTGTTTGGAGATATCAATAGCCAGAGCCGATGATTTGTCTAGGTTGACTTTGAACCCTGAGAATGCCCCAAATTCTTCAATTTCCTTCGATAGGGATTCGAGAGATGAGGCCAGATTTGATACTGTTATCAATACGTCATCCGCATAAAGCGCAATTTTGTATTCCCTGCGTCCAATCTCGACTCCCCTAATCCTAGCATTCTGCCTGATCCTGGCGGCCAGAGGCTCCATAGACAAGCGAAAATCAGAGGTGAGAGTGGACACCCCTGTCTCGTGCCCTTTGAAATCCGTATTGCCTTAGATCTCCTGCCATTGACTCGCAGCTGTGTCGTGGGGGCTTGTTAGTTGGCCATTACCCATGTGATGAAATTAGGACCAAACCCGAAATGGTCTAGAGTTGCTCGTAGATACGCCCAGTCCACCAGATCAAATGCTTTGAGCATCGAGAGAGATCACTGCAGCCCTGCCCCCAGATCTGTGAACATGTTCAATAATGTCTATTGTCCTCCGAATATTATCATGGGTCCCTCTTCCTGGTATAAACCCTGTCTGATCACTAATTGTACTTTTTACAGTAGACAACAAACACTTCCGGGTTAAAGAAGAGGACCAGAGACCAGTTAGCAAGGTTAGTCTTCCAAGCCACAGTGGGCAGGTGGGATGTCAAGGGTCATGTGCACATCATTGCTGGTTGGAGTTTCGGGCCTTTTGAGGAGTTACAGTAAGTAATCAGGCAGTTATGGTTGGACGCCAGGCACTTCCCTAACTTCCAGCATTCTCAACTACTAATCAGTCACTACATAAACATACCTTAAAACGGCACCCACATAGTCTGTTGGATGCAACCTGGGAACTAATTTATTTTACGTTTGAGCAATGACAATGCAGTGTTCAGAATGTATTTTTTGTGCATCACCGACTGCTCCAACAGTCTGCATACTGTGTTGGAGCAGCAAGGGAGATTGATCATTTTTTTTCTGCTTGCAAAAGCATGTAATGTACAGCCTAGCAAGGATGCCTCTTTGTTCTGTATTCCACCAGGAACATATTTTACCATCCCTCCGCTAAGGAGCAGGATCTGTACATCACAGAAGACCACTGTAGCTAACACCGCAGCAGACGTTTTCCAGATTGGTCAAGCGGGAAGGAGAGCACCACACCGGAGCAGGAGACTTCTAGCTCAGTCAAGTGGACACAACGGAGAAATTCTTGCAACCGTTGAAGCCTGATAAGAATCGCTCCCATTTGGCCACCCCAGATAAGTGCAGCTGACCGGGAAAAACAGTACAGCAAGATAATGTATGCAGATGGTGGACTCATGTTTTGCTCTGTATGTAATGTAGCTGTGGACCACGTCTGAAAATACACAGTTGATATGCACCTGCGCTCACAAAAGCACACAAAGTATTGTGCAGATGATGCTGAGCCTCAATCATCCTCAAAACGTCCCCAGCAAACTGTTAACTCAAGATTTGGCAAAATTACAGCTGCTAGGGCAGACAATCAAGATCTAATTATTGACTAGATCAATGTGTGCACAGCCCTAAATATCCTGCTAAGCAAGAGCGACAACCTTGTGTTGCTTAGGTTCCTTCATGACAGTGTCCGCAATTGTGGTGCCATTCCTGGAAGTCACAAGCTTCAGGCAAATTATTTGCCTGAAAGATACATGCAGGCCAAAAATGACATCAAGGAGAAACTGAAAAATCAAGACATGTGCGTCATATTCAATGAGACACCGGATGTTGAAGGACGCAGTGTCCTCAATATATTATTTGGAGCAGTTCGGATGATGGATGGCAGTCAAAGAATACACACATACCTTTCTGACAGTGTTCCTAGCGCAGTGCAACTGTGCCACAATTGCACAGGCAGATGTGAGGGTTCTCACTGGCTAGTCATTGCATTCCAAAATGTTCTGTGCTTCAATACGGACAATGCTGCATACATGCTTAAGGCATACAAAACTGTTCTAAAAAATCTATATCCAAACTCAATCCACATCACATGCTTGCCACACATCCTCAACCTTGTTGGGGAGTCTTTCTGAAAACCATTTGTTGAGCTGAATGCGTTTATAATGCACTTCCTTAGGATTTTCTATATGGCTGGTAGTAGAAAACGGAGATTCTTACAACACCTCACTGATACCCATGGAATGTAATGCCAAATGGCACCCGACCCATGCAGTACCCATTGGAATTCTTGGTTTGCTGCAGTTCAGTATCACTGCAAACATTTTCACATATATTCTGGTTTTTGTGTAATCGTGAGATATATCTCAGCAAGTCACCCCTCCTACCCCGCACCTCCCCCAATTCCTTAGAAAACCTTCAAAGGATTCTCAGTGGCAATAGAAATAATTGCATCTATGTTCAGCTGGAGATGGTGGCTGACAAGTGCCAGAGCATCCGTGTCTAACTGACCTCTTTCAGCATCAGACACCGGTTGCCATGAAGGTGTATGGTTATCTTGAAGACCTGCACATTAACTTTACCAACAATTCTGTGCTGACATTGGAGTCACTGCAGCCTTTTTTTGATGTAGGAGAAGGAACTAAATTGAGTCTGAATCAGAAAGAACAGGTCAAGAATCAACTTACTCAGGCTTTTGAAAATGTTCTCAACAAGCTAGGCAAATACATGGATCATGGTTAGCCTGGGGTAAACCTCTTAAAGCAGGTACGCATATTTAATCCAGCATGCCTTAGCATTCTAACGCAAGACAAAAATGAGTATTCTGCAATCCCAGGACTTAGTGAGGTTCCTGATCAGGAGTTTCTTCTGTACTTTTAAATTGGAGGTGCTGAGGCAGTTTGCATCTGTCTCTGGAATAATTGACACAGACAGTTTCTGGCACAGGATGGCTAACCGTCTGTCTACCTGTACTTTCAAAAGTGGCTGGGGCATACAAAGACTGTGTCATAGGTTCTGCTGATGCAGAGAGGAGTAACATCATTTACAAAATATTTTGTCTGCTAGGCGACGATCGCTTGTCCAGAAAACAATACAAGCACTTGTGTTTTTGCACTACAACCTGCAGCAATGGGATCTTGAGTTTGCTCCTGGTTCGTCCGAGGATTTGCAACGAAACTGGCAAGTTTCAGAAGCCGAGGCTGAAGATGAGGTTGATGAAAACTAAAATACTATTTGTAGGTTTGTTAAAAGTTCCCCACATCATCTCAAATATTCCTGATTCAATGTGCAATACTGTTCAAGTTCTCTGTTTTAGGCTTCAAAAGATGTTAAATTATGTATTTTTCAACAATAAAAAATGCAGCAAAAAATGCAGTTGTCTGCCTCAATTTTTTTCTTTTTTGTGCCTCAAAATTTTCCATTTAATGCCGCAATATTCTGGAGTGTCTGAGTAATAGATGCATAAGTGCAGACAGTTTTAAATAGACAGGTGGTTTCTTACGTGAGGTCTAACAGCATAGAATAGGGAAGAAAGGCAGGTCAGTTGTGAACAGTGGCAGAATACTTTCTTTAGCTTAGATAGATCATTCTGAGTGAGGATCCCCCCCATCTGGCAACCTGTAATGGAAATGTTAAGTAGTAACTTATGTTTTCTTTTACAGCCCAGTCCAATAATGTTCAATAACCTTGTGCGTTCTTTAAAAGTTTCTACCCCCCCCCCCCCCAAAGTACCCAAGAGGCCACAAGAGAACAGGATCCAAGACAAATCTGGGGCCCCTGGACAACTCTTGAGGCTAGAAGATGCTCTTCCTCGTCACAGTGCCTTTGGTACCTTGGCAGGTGAAGTGGCAGAGTTTCTCGGCTTTACTTGACGAGTCCCTCCGAGGATGGACACCTTTTGGAAGAAGGAGCCACTGGGTTGCTAAATCCAAGAATAAAAAGGAACCAAAGTATTTCTCAAGTGCAGCGGTTTTACTCTTAGCTCTGCTCTCCTTTGGTCAGAGATTTTTCTGACTGCAGAAGTCATGTGAAGATGAAAATTGCTGTTGGCTGCTTAAAGGCTTGGCAGATGAAAGTAAGACCCCTGGGGCCCATCTATGACTTCTGGCGGCAACTGGTGTATAGGTCACTTTTGGTGTCGGGTTTTGGAATATCGTGGTTTTCTGACTTTCGGTTTGTCTGTGCTGCAGCCACAGCACGGACCTCCCGACACCTTCTGGCGACCTGGACTTGACCACTGCACTGAATCTCAGACCCTCACCAAGTCTGGACCCTCAGGACGTCTTTATTAGCTTCTGGTGGTGAGAAACCCACCGACTGACCTTCCACTGCACCCGACTCTGGGGTCTCTCTGACAGGAAAAAGAGGTCAGTGGGGACAGCAAGGATGTGCTTTGAAATGTTCTTAGGCAGTTTGGAACTTTTGCAGCTCTGGGTGTCCAACATCACTATGCCAGGGTACCCCCTCTTCAGAGCGGTAGACAGCAACGGCTTCCAGTGGTCATACAACACACCCACAGACCCTGGGTGACACCAATGGACTTCTCTGGCTTGAGATGTCTGGTACTCCTCTTCTGGACTTCGAAGACCCCGTCTGCGGAAGCCTAGGCACAAAGTACTGGTTTGCAGGATACTTTGATGAAGAGCAGCAGCTTTGCGTGATGGTACCTCGTAGCTCGGGGGGAGGTTGCCTTTACTGGTCCTCTCTGGATCAGTCCTTGTGAGACACAACAGCTTTCGGATTACATTGAAGAAATGCAGTAGCAGACTTCTCTTCCATCTGGGCTTCAAGGAACAGCTTCTTCTTGCTTCGACTTCAGCTTCTGGTCAAATTAGTAAGTGAGAGATCCCTAGATATACACATCCGGCCCTCGTTCACTCTGTCTGAGCCATGAAGACAGGCAGCCAATCAGGCTCACAGGCATTCCGGCCATTCACTCCAACCAGACACCCGTAATAAAGAATGTGGATTGGGGCAAGTACCCAGCCTTTCAGCACATTACACTGAATTCATGTCAGTTTCAGTCAGGGCTGCCTCATTCATTGTGACACCCACACAGAAACCAGACAGCCACAGCAGAGAATGTGAGTTGACTCCCAACTTCATTCAAACAGGTCCAACCCCTAGGGTGCACCCACAACACACAACACCTGGGAAGGCTCTAATCAGTTTGCCGGGAGGCAGCCCCAGAGATATATATGGTGTTTCCACCCAACAGCCATACAGGAGGAAGGGACAGAGTCGTGGCTTCCCAGGACTTTGGGAAACAAGATAAAAGGCGATATAAACCAAGAAGCCACAATGGCCATCTTGCCTTTGTGTAGGAATCCATTGATTCCTATGGCAGGGCCTGGGTATCCCAAAAATGGAGGACACTCAGAGCCACTGCCAAGTTAGCATAAAGCTTTCACCAGCCCACACTCCACTTTGTGAGCAACACACAGGTGCCCAAAAACGCATATAGGGGGTATAAGGGGTATAAGGGTGTGCTCCCACCCATGGGTGCCATAAGGGTATCCCATGGGTGTTGTTCACCAAAAGATAAAATGAAGAGCTGCACTGCCAGAGGCTAGACCTCAGTGGAAGAACACATAAGGAAAATACACAGAGAGAAGTGGTAGAACAAGGACTGGAGGCCCTGTCCGCATTAAGGCATTTCCAGAATAACACATAGGTTGTTGCCATTCAGTTCCTCTTATTTCCCCTCAGTCACACCACTCTGGAACTGAGACGAGGAAGAGGCCTAGAAACTATTGCGAGGATCAGGCATATCCAGAGAATAGAAGTGTGGTTAGGCAATTGAATTCAAGGGCTCGCACCTGCAACTTGTAAACAGGTCACAGGTGCATAAAAGGCGGAGTCGCCAGCAAAAGAGGGGAAACCAGCAGGAGAGAAACCGATCTGAGCGAGACAGGCCTGAGAGGGGAGATTTCCTGCCCAGGAGGGAGCTGTAGAGGAGAGTCCTGCCAGGAGGCCAGGACACCGGCTACTGCAGAGGAGAGATTGAGATGCCGGGGCATGAGCGGGCCGTGAGAGGGTCGAAGCCGCTATAGTCTTCTCTGCTTGTTGCCCACAGCCAGAGATGTGAGGCACATAAGACTGCTGAGTGTTGCATGCCACTGGTAGCATCCGTGGGTGAAGAGTAACGAAGTGGAGCTGCAGAATGCCAGGCGAAAGGTGCGAGAGGACACCCAGAGGAGTCGGTGAGGACCAGTGAGTGAATTGAAGTCAACACTAATATGGGGGCCTCCTGGGGCTACAACTGGGCATATGGTGATGCTGGATGAGCTGAAATGTGTGCAGTTGATGTGTAACCTAAAGTGAGGAGTTTTGAACACTGAGCAAACATTGAACTATAAGTAAAGGAACTTGAATATAAAAATAAGCATTATTGAATACCAAACTGAAGGAATGCTTTGGTGAGCGCCTGGAAACACTTTTTGATGTGCCTTACAAATGCTCATTAAATAAATAAATAAATAGGCCTACGAATGAAATGAAAGCATGTGTGAAACATAAGTAATGATCATTTATAGACGAAGGATGAATCGTTTTGAATAAAGTAAAAAGCAAGTGATGAGCACTCATGAAGATTGTGAAAGAAAGGTTGTGGAAGAGAGTGAGCACCACAGAGTAAGTTGTGTGGAAGAACACACTGTGGCAAAGCCAAAAGACTGTCAAGAAGAATCAATGTGAATGCAAACCAAAACACAGGTGCAGTTAGAGAGAAGCCTGTGTGAGCAAGAAAACCTAGGGTTATCGATTGCGTGACCTGTAATGGGTGGATCGTTTGGTCTGACAACTGCCCCTAGACTGAGGATACTCTGTGTAGAAAAGCCAAGGAAAGTAAAGATAAAGAATCTTCACTTGTGAATTACATTGCTGAGGTGAACGTGAAAGATAGCAAACTGTATAAACCCATTGAAGAGCCTAAAGGATTATAAAGTTGACCTGGAACTGGTTTTGAGAATTAAGAGACTTGAATTTATTGTGAATTTACAAGCTGGTAGAGCGGACTTCTTGGGGAAGGGAAACCCGAGACTTTGTGAACTGTGTTGTCGCTTTGGGGAAGTGAACCCAGAGGCCTTGTTTGGAACTGTGTTGTCTTTTTGGGGAAGGAAACCCCAAGGCTTTTTGGAGCTGCTTTAAACTTGAAGAAGGGGAGCTGGAAAGAAAGCCAAGAGCTGGAAGAAACCAGAACTTTATTTTATTTATTTATTTTATTTGTTTATGGTTAAAAAAAACCTTTACAAAAAATTCATTTCAAATAATGTCAAAGAATTTCTCAATATCTCACAACAATTTTCATATTATATCACCTAAAAATTTAACACAACAGCTTAAAACTTTATAGCCAACAGTCCAGGTCAAATTAACAGATACTAAAACGCATCATTTATCTTAACATGTTCAAATAATATCAAATTAATACTTCAATTTGTTATAATAGTAATAGTTCATCTTCAATCAACTTTAAAAATGCAACTAAGGAAAATATTAACGCTTTCACTTGCCCTAACATCATTCGATTCCACAAGGCCTCCATACAATCAGCATAGTTGATATTCACAAATCACATCAACAGGGTGGTTCTAGCATCTCCAAAATACGAACATTCCAATATCAGATGCTATAGAGTCTCCTCTGGATTGGGACAATTTGTGAATAGACAATTCATCATCTTACAGCTATCTCTTGGCTGACCCCAATGCTTTGTCCTTTCCAAGTATGCAACTGGTTCAATTTAAATCTCATATAATACCTATGAGCGATATTACAAGGGAAGATTGATAGATATGAACAACCACCATCCCTTTTATGTGGGAACTTAGCATATTCCTTATATGTCTTAAACTTTGTGAGTTCTTCTATGGTCAAAGACCAATCTCATTTAAAAAGTTTGCATTTTACATAACCAGGTTGCAAGTATACATCACACTGATCTACCCCTAATTCATCAGAAATTGAGAACATCCTTAAGTTATATGCCATAACTGAACTTGAACTATATCCTTTTATCATATGATTCAAGTCCTGATAGAGTGAATTAACTTGTGGGTTAAGAATTTTACTGTAATTGGAAAGAGCTCTCCATACCCATCTGCAAGAAAGAGATATCAGTCCTAACTCGTGATGAATAATGCAGTTGGGGATTGAAGCTGATAATTGAAGTGCTGATTTTAACAGTCTTCCCTGTAAAGAATTAAGCTGCAATTTAACATTATGCACAATTTAACATTATGCAAGAAAATATCCAAAGAGTACAGTAGAACTGGTTCCACCTTTAAAGTAAAAAAATCCAATAACGGAATCAAAGAAAATGTACAATATTTTAAGAAGGTGATTTTCATCTGACTCAGAAGAGGTCTTGCCTTGGGATGTAAGTATTCAACCAAAACTTTCCTTGATGAAAAATTACGAAACCGATAACCAAGGTAGATGAATTCATAAGGATGAGCTATTACTTCCCCCTCAATTTTCCATAGGAATCTTTTAGGGTTTTGCCTGCATTAAATACCACGATGTTCGTGTTTTGATGAATTAGGTTTCAAATTATGGTAAAATGCATATTCAGCAAATAATTGCAATTTTTTTTTTGTAAACCCGATGGGGGTCAAGTCAAATAGAAGAACAAGTTACTTTCTTACCTTGTAACATTCTTTTCGATGGGATGTTCCCTTTAAGAATGTACAGAATGTAACACAGCTTTCCCAATTCTTGTCTCCTGGCTAGAGGAGGAATCCAGGATGTAAAATTATGTAAAGGTATGTGCTGACGACCATGTGTCAGCTGCACAAATGTCTCGAATCGTAACCTCTCTTTGGAGAGCCGAAGAGGTTGTGATACCTCTGGTTGAATGAGCCCTAAAATGTTGAGGGATTTCTTTCCCTGCCAATTTGTAGCATTCTAAAATGGTTAAAATAATCCATCTTGAAATGGTTTGTTTCGTGATTGGCAATCCTAATTTGAGTCCTGCATAACCTACAAACAATTGGTCTGCTTGCCTTATCCTAGCAAGTCTGCTGATATAAAAACTCAAGGCAGGCCTTGGATCCAGCCTATATAACCTCTCTTCCTGTTTCCCTGGGTGGGGAGGAGTATAGAATGAAGGTAAAGTTAATTTCTGCGTAATGTGGAATTCAGAAACCACCTTTGGGAGAAAATTAGGCTTCACTTGCAAAACAACCTTGTCTTTATGAAAGGTTGTATGAGGAGGTTTGCAAGATAGAGCTTGTAATTCGCTCACTCTTCTGGCAGATGTTAGAGCCACTAGGAAGACTGTTTTAAGAGTGAGAAACCTTAATGAACAAGAATGGAGTGGTTCAAAAGGAGTACCCACCAGAAAATTTAAGACTAGATTTAGGTCCCACAATGGAAAAAACATTAGTCAACCCTTTCAGGAATTGGATTACCAGGGGTATTTTGAAATATGAAGGCTCCTCCGCAGTGCGCTTAAAGATTGACAGCGCTGCGAGGTAACCCCTGATCGTAGAAACTTGAAGGCCTGAATTTGCTAAGTAGAGTAAGAAAGATAACACCATTGGTGTACTGCATGAGAGGGGTTAGATATTCTTTTCTCTACACCAGCTGCAGAATTTGTTCCAACAGCAGCGGTATAAAGTTTTTGTTGCTGGCCATCTAGCTGAAAGCAACACCTGCATGACGTCCTTCGGGAGATCCCAATCCTTGTATCTCAACCTTTCAGAAACCAAGCGTGAAGGTTGAGGGTTCTGATGTCTCAATGGAGAACCTGACCTCCCTTCTGCGAGAGAAGATCCTCCCTTTGCGGAAGATGAATTGGAGGGCAGATGGACATGGCCAGAAGGTCTGGGTACTACGTTCTCCTGGCCCAATCTGGGGCAATTAGGATCATGGTTTTCCGAAATCTTCTCAACCTCCTGACCATTGGAGGAATGACAGGGACTGGAGGAAACACGTACAGAAGTGGAAACTCCAAGTCTACTACGAACACATCCCCTAGAGCTCCTCTCGGGGGAAATTCCCTTGAACAGAACTGATCGCACTTCCTGTTGATGCTGGTGGCGAACAGATCCACTTGAGGGGTTCCCCAAAGGGCGAAGATCTCTTGAAGGATTTCCTGAGCTAGCTCCCACTCGTGGGAGACTGTGCGCTACCTGCTCAGAGCGTCCACCGTCAAGTTCTTCTCTCCGGCAAGGTGAACTGCCGATAGAGAGATTCCTTATTGAATTACTCAAAACCAGAGCTGCATTGCCTCTATGCACAGTGGCAGTGACCCTACGCCTCCTCTTTTGTTGAGGTAGTGCATGGCCACTGTGTTGTCTGTCATTATCAGGACATTTTTCCCCTGTACTGATGGCAGAAAAGCTTTCAGCGCTAGTCTGATTGCTCTCAGCTCCAACAGGTTGATATGCAGTCTGGACTCCAATGGAGACCAACAGCTGCTGATGGTCAAGTCGTTGGCATGGGCTCCCCACCCCGTGAGTGAGGCATCCGTGACTACTGTTATCTCCGGCCATGGTAGCCAAAACTGTTCTCCTTTCAAAATCTTCTCCCGACAGGCCCACTACTGAAGGTCTCAAGCGACTCTGTCCGGGACTTGAAGGAGATCTGCCGTTCTTCCTGAGAATTGCGACCATTGGGTTCTCGGTGCCCACTTGAGGGATCTCATTCTCAGGCGAGCCTCTGGCACTAGGAAGCTGCAGACTGCCATGAGGCCTAGCAACCTCAAAAAGTCAAAGGCTGGAAGACGTTGGGCATTTTGAAACTTGTTGACCATCTGCAGAATATCTTGAGCCCTCACCTCTGGTGGCGAGGCTTTCCCCAGGGAAGTGTCCAGGACCGCTCCAATGAACTGGAGTCTCTGTGATGGTATTATCTGTGACTTCTTTAAGTTGAGGGAGAAGCCCAGCTTGTGAAGGAAGTGGCAGACATAATCTAGCTGGATCTGAGCTTGTTCCGAAGATACTGCGCTGATCAGCCCATCGTCCAGGTAGGGGTAGACGTGGATCCCTTCCCTCCTTAAACCTGCAGCCACTACCGACATTAGCTTGGTGAAGACTCTTGGGCGGAGGTCAGCCTAAATGGCAGAACTTGAAATTGATAGTGAGAGTTGCCAATTGCGAACCTCAGGTATTTCCTGTGTTTGAGATGGACTGGCACATGGAAATAAGCATCCTGAAGGTCCAGAGATACCAACCAGTCCTGAAGCTGGAGGGCCTGGAGGATCTGAGAAAGAGTTACCATCTTGAACTTGTCTTTCCTGAGGAATTTGTTCAATTCTCGCAAGTCCAAGATGTGTCTCAGTCCTCTGTCCTTCTTTGGTACTAGAAGTAGGGGGAACACCAACCCTTGTTCCTCTCCGCTACGGGTACCGGCTCTATGGCACCCTTGTCTAGCAGGTCTACAATCTCTTGCATAAGGAGCGGGTCTGGAAACTTCAAAGAGTTGTTCCCCGGTGGATGACTGAGGGGTGTGTAGGAAGGGCAGGCAGTAACCTTGGGCAACTGTTTCCAATGCCCAAGCATCTGACGTAATAGCCTGCCATTCTGCCAGATGTTGAGTTAACCTGTCCCCTACAGGTGTCTTGTGAGGGGGCGACCTCAGAGGGGTTTAGAAGCGGCTGACGCAGATGCCGAGGGTAAAGTGGCGCCTGCTGCTGCGGCTTTTGTACCTTTGACCCGTCCACCACGGGGGAATCGTTTCTGGCCCCTTTGAGCTGGCTGTCCTCTGCCTTTTCCGAATGCAGAGTAAAAGCAAAAGGACCTACCCCTCCAGGAGGTTCCTGAGGGGCGATTCGGAGTCTGCCGGATTGCAGCCCCAAGAGATTTCGCTGCTGCCTTGGATGTTTGTAATCTCTCCAGGCTGTCATCAGCCTTCTTACCAAATAAAGAAGTGCCATCAAAGGGCATGTTCAAAAGTCTGGCTTGCACATCTGGAGCAAAACCAGACTTCCGCAACCACGCAAATCTGCGGATTGTTGTACTTGCCGCCATGGCCCTGCTGATACTGTCAGCAGAATCAATGCCTGCTTGAAGGGATTCACACATTGCATCCTTTCCATCCCTGATGATGTTTAAAAATGCTTCCCTTTCCTCTCCTTCCGGGAGACAGTCAGCCGCAGAAGAAGCACACTCCCAAAGTGTATGGCTGAATCTTGCTAGCGTGCAAGTGGCGTTAATAGATTTAAGCGCCATGCTACATGCCGAAAAAACTTTCTATGACATGGCATCAAATCTTTTATCATCCCTGTCCTGTGGAATAGTAGGGTATGCAGACTTACTATTTGATGAAGTTGCTACCTGTACAACTAAACTCTCTGGAGTTGGATGCTTGCTCAAATATTCAGGATCTGAAGCAGATACCCTGTATTTAGCGGAAAGTTTCTTGTTTACTGCCGGGATAACTTCAGGAGTTTCCCAATTTGCAGAGATTTTTCTCTGCAGCGCAGTATGAAAGGGAACAACAGGATCCTCCTGTGGACCTTTATCTAAAATATCAGTAAGGTCATCCTGCTGAAAAGAAGGTGTAGGTGTAGACCACCCCATGAATTCAACTATTCTGGCCATCAGAGCCCTATAAGGGGTCTCAGCATGCTCCCCACGGTCTGGTTTAGCAAACTCTACTTCTGGAGAAGTATGTAAACCACTTGCCTCATGTAGGGAGTCCTGAAGGTCTTTTAACCTGTTCTCTTCAGAGATTAATTCCTCTGGCATGGGTGTTGTAGTTCTTTGTAAACCAAAGGGTCTCTCATGGTCGGAATCCTCCCCTTCCTCATATATAGAGGACAAGGCTCTAAAATAGTCAGACCTAGGATATGGTTTAAAACCCATTTTCTAGAGCAGATGGAGCCAAACTGGTTGTCACTGGCTGAGAAAACGTCGAGGTTGTCGACGTGGAAGTCAAAGGCTTCGACAATCCCGAGAAGGGAGTCGAAAAAGTCTGAAAAGACCTCGATTTAATCGGGAGGATCGGGATCCTACTCGGTGTCGTCAAAATTGTCGACGGCAACCTCAATGTAATGGTCGAAGTCCTCGACACCTCTACTATCTGAGATGTAGTGACAGTTGTAGGTCTGTCTTTTATCGGAGTCGACAGTGGCGTCGAAGACGGCGTCAAAGTAACCAATTTATGCGTCGAAGGGCCTTTCGACAAAGGCGTCGATGACGCAGATATGTGAGTCGAAGAAACCTTCAACGGCGTCGATGACGCAGTCTTAATGCCTTTACTCTAGGGTTCATGACGACCTCCGGCAGTTTCTCTCGCCAGGTTCAACGACTCACAGCATTTTGATTTTTCAGGCCTTTCACCCAGGGTATCACCTTTAGACGTCTCCGAGGGGGTTGAGGCCGCTTTCTCGAAGACGCTAGCATTTTCTTATGGAATTCCTCCCTCTTAACTGGAGAGCTGTGTTTTGTGGGGCAGGTGACCCTTTCTGGGGAAGGAGAGGAAGAAGAAGAAGAGGGAGATCTACGACGCCTCTTCTTCAAGTGTTTTGATCTCGAAGACTGATGGGAACCGCTTCGACACCTTGAACGGGAATGTTTCTTGTGATGACGAGGAGACGAATGTCTCGACTCTGCCGAAGAAACATTTGAGGGCGTAGAAGTTTTGTTTGTTTGTTTGTTTATTTATTTATAATGCGCTCCAGACCCATGGGTTACCGGGCGCAGCAGCAAGTATATGCGAGGCTTACGATGTTACAAATCTACATGAATAAGATTACAATATTACGTATTACAATATTACAAGAATGTACAGTTACCGGTTGCAGTATTTACATGAATGTACAGTTAGCAATATACAGAGTTAGCGGTTATAAACATAGGGTTACACAAATCTGAGTACATTAAGTAGGGCTACACTTGTGAAGGTTCATTACAGGTGTCTAGTCATTGTTAGTGTTAATGTGTTTGATGAAGTTCCTTCTAAAGTGTGGGAAGGTAGAAAGAGTCTTACCTCTTTCTAATTTCCCCTTACGCTCCTTCAAGGCTTTCGCCGTCATGGACATAGAGTCCTCGCATTCCAAACAGTGATGCTCCGATCCCAGGCACCACAAACAGATCCTGTGAGGATCCGTCAATGACATTTTCTTCCCACAGTCACAACACTTTTTGAAACCGGACCGTGGGGTCGATGGTTCGGATGAAGAAGCCATCGAGTTTAGATGATATCTTCGAAGAATAAATAGAATCTTCCGGAAGAAAGGAACTGTGCGTCACGTTTCCGAGGCCCATGAAGCGCAGAAAAACTGAACTGAACAATGGACATTGCGCGAGTCTATTTATACGCACGATGACGTCGGCTCCGATACAGAGGTTGTCGAGGGACACCAACTGGAGGGGCGTTGACGCGCGGCTCCCTCTTCTGAAAAAATTTCCTAGGCCAGCAAGCTGGAATGGATAACATCAAAGATAAGGAATACGTCGGAGGACACAATCCCTTCGAACAATATCGTCTGCATACGCTATCCAATGTAATTTTAAGGAACATGAGCGTGCAGCAAATATATCGTCAGTATTCCAGCTCTCGTCCAGATCACATAGATATAAATTGAACAGCGTTGCTGCATAATTACATCCTTGTTTTAGTCCTACATACGACTTTACCAGTTCGGTCACTGCACCCTGCTTTGTAATTCTAATCCTATAAAATGTATTAGATGAGATTTGGCGATTCAATAGATTAAGTGATCTCGAATCCCAAGTTTGGACATCTTTGACCATAACAGATCTCGTACTACCGTATCAAAGGCAGCGGTCATATCTATCAATGCTATGAATAATGTACTCCGCTCTTTCGAAACCAGAACTTTATTTGGAAATCTATTTCTTTTGGTGCGAACATCCCTACACATTGTTTTGCTTTAGTTGTGACGGCAAGCATAGGTTTTGGGCACAATTTACTGACTCAGACTGTCCTTAGTTTCTTTCGGTAGTGAAATCTCACCTTTGCATAGGGCAGGTTAAAACATTGTTTCGTTTGAACCTTGAATCTGTTGTCTATGTCTTGCTCATGATGCCTTCACACTTTCACAAAATGAAGTGTCCGTCCTAACTTGTGTACTTTTAACTTCTACTTGGCCATGTCCACATATTCCTCTTAGCTATTTTTCAGGTTTTCGTTTGAACTTCCAATACTGATGGCCATCTTGCTTTACTGCACACCGCTCTGCTCTCCATAAATCAACCAAGTCTTTTCAGCTCTGGCATTAGCATTCCCAGCTCCTGGGGTGGGGTCCCCAGTATTTCTTACTCCTCTTGTGACACTCTTTCTTAAACTCCAGCTCTCAAACAACCTTAAAAGTGGTTCTTTTGTGCAGATCCCTCCTGTGTCCAGCCCCAGCAGTGTCAAAGCACCTGTTCCTCACAGCACTCTGTTGAGCAGTTCTGTGAGGATTCAGCCTATCCTGCCTATACCTCATCTCTTCCAGTTCTCCACAGCTTCTCCTCCTGTTCTATGTCGTTTCTGCTTCTCATACCTCTCCTGTCCTAAAACCATTGATGCAGCGACCTGTTGCCTTTGAGATCGCTGGCTTACTCGTCTCTCCTCATTCCCCAGCATTCTCATTCTGACCTCTAAAGATATGGTCCAGAGAGGGGAGGATTCACAGTTCAGGCCTCTATCTTCAATTTAATTTCCATTTCTCCCTGGAGCAGTTTCGTCAAAGGTCAGTGTTCTCTACTCCCCAAGCTTGGCTGTCTATTTCTGTACCACCCACCCCCACAGTCCACGTACACTAGTTAAGTGTTCTTTCATGTGTTTTATGTCACTAGAAAGGGGCACTTTGCCAGAGTACCTTTAGTCTGTAGCTCTCCCTCTATCACAGCTTGTTGGGAACTCTGCTCGTACTGCAGGCCAAGGCTGGAAAACTGTTCCTTTCTACTGCAAATTATTATCATTAGGTTATTTATGGAGTGCTTTACAAATCTTAGGGGCAAGGACACGGTGAGGGAAGCAGCGATACACGAGAGCGGTTTTCTAACAATAGAGGAGGGTGGGCAATTTAGCAGCAAGGGATCTACGAGCCACCAGGTAAGGAAACAGTGGGAAGGAGATCACTGAGTTGCAGGAAGGGTGGTAAGTGATGGTGTGTGGACCCAGGTGTTAGGCAGGAGCCATTCCTTGAAGAGGAGGGTCTTGTGATTTTTCCATAAATGTTGAAGAGATGGGGCAGGTCTGGTGTTGATAGGGTGGAGGTTCCAGAGTCCTCGGACATAGACAGAGAAGGCTTGTCTTCTGTTTCTTTCCCTCCTGAACCAGCGGAGTAGAAGTCTGCATATGTTTTTACTTCTGGTGGATCATAGGCCTCCAAAGATGCTGTGTTTCTTAGCGAGGTAGCTTGGGAATTGTATGGCATCAGCTTGGTAGATGATCCAGCAGGATTTGAAAATGAGAAGTGCTTGCAGCGGGAGCCGGTGCAGTTGGTGGAAGGTCAATGTGATGTGGTCGAATTTGCTGAGTCTTTTTGTGAATCACTCGGCAGCATGCAGGACACATGTCAGGGGTGGCATCATAGTTGACGGAAGGCATTCCAAAAAGGCATTGCCACCATCCAGGTGAGAGAGGACCAAGACTTTGACAGCAGACCTGAGGTTGCTTTCTGGGATGAAGAGCTTGACTTTCCACAGGAGAGAAAGTTGGTATCAAGCTGTTGGTGCCTTCCTTGCCATGTGCTGTTTGAAGAAGAGGGACCTGTCGATGTCACACCTAAGGGATGTAGACCAGGTTGCCATCTGGGGCGTGAAGCCCTTAAGGGTTACATTAGAGAGGCGGGTCTAGATGTCAGGATGTTTGGTTTTGGTGGTCAGCAGTAAGAATTCAGCTTGTAGGGTTTCAGCTTCAAGTAAGCACTGGATATCCAAGACTGGATAAATGCTGGTATCGTATTTAGAACTCCTCTGGTAAACATGTATACCTTCATGTGCCTTAGATTAGCCTTCTCCCCAAATGCACAGCCCTAGCAGCCCAACTGTCATTTCCCAAGTTTTGACGCCATGCACCAATGTGATGATGCTGCCATGTGCACAAAGGGATGGCACATGGGAAGTTGTGAAGGAGGGAGACAGACTAGGAGTACTAGAATTTCCAGGAAGGTAATATTTAATTACCCTTATGCCCCGAGCGCTCCCTCTTGCCAATTTGTTATGCCAGATTGCACACAAGAAACACATTAGGGATGATGAGACTGCATATGTTAGCAGAGCATAGACGTCTCTATGGGAGGGCAAACGGGGCACGTGCCCCGGGCCCCCATCCTTGAGGGGGGCCTCCACGTGTGCTGAGACAGTGAGTGAGAGTGTGAGACACAACATGTGTTACACGTGCCTGCAGCAGGAGGCTGCACGGCTCGCTTAGATCCACACACTCCTCCGCTCCCGTGACTTTAAAGTTAAAGGCTTAAAGCAATGTAATTGGGCAAGTCGGATTCTGCTGCTCTTGCTCTGCCGGTGCCCCCATCCCAACCCCGGCATTTCAATTACAGATTTGTACACCGTGGACCACATGGTCACTCTAGTGCCAGTGTGTCAGGCTTCAACAGAACACATTATTTTTGATGACAGGAAACAGGAGCCCCAGCCATCACAATTGTTTCTGCCTCTGCCCCACAACACATCAACCAATGAGGAAATCATAACCTTTGAGTCCTCATTGGTTAAAGTCTGTTGCCATGCATGCAGCAGCTTCTTTGAGCCAATGGTATTTGGTTGATTTGAATTTGTGGGCGTGTCTTCTTCAAGGCTCTTTCCTTCATGCAACAGTCAAACTCTGCACAAGCATGAGGCCCTATGCACTGCTTTTCTCGAGGCCTCGCCTATCAAGGTTTTTTCACCTACCCGGGCCGGGCCCTCACCTAACCAGCCACGCAGAGGCCGACCCTGGACCCCCCCACACAGTGTACCTCTGGCCCTGACTAGGGGAAGTTCTGAACCCGGAGGCTCAGAGCTGTGTGCTGCCAGTCGCGCCCAGCACTGGTGGTAAGTAGCAATGTTTGCCTTATTTTATATGGACCGTTCAGGAGCAACAGACCGTGATTGAATTGGATTGGGACTATTAATCCCGGTTTGATTGTCTCTGAATCTGCCCATCTGAGATCCCATCTACTTTCACCCAAAGTCAGACCCATGAGACTGTGGCCCTGCTTAATTCGATAGAGACTGCCCATGTCGATGGGGACGGCCTATGCATGAACAGGACAGAAGCAGAAAGAAAGCAGATGAGGCCGGCAGGCGAGCACGCACAGTGCCTTGGAGGGCATGTGCCGTGGGGGCTGGCTGTAGGCCTGCTGCGCGCAGTGCACCAACATCTATGAATTACAGGGATGTAGCTGTTGTAGCAGGAGCTGCTTTGACCACTACAGGTTGTGGGAAATACCACACTCGCAGTTTCAGGCAGGTAGCACTTCACGTGTGATAAAAGTTAGAAAACATGATCAAACATTGTTTGATTGCATTGGCCAAAGAATTGGGCTAATGGTTCCAGAGAATATAAAAACATGGGAACCCTCCGATCCCTCAGAGAGAAAAGGTTGCTGCTTCTGGCCCTGTATGATCCTCCCCACCTCAAGAACCCCCAGCCCACATAATGGGCAAAATGAAGCCGAAATGTACAAATATAAACCACACCTACAATAAAAACGCCTCATCTCCGAGCCGTGTGAGGAACACTTCTCACCAGTCTGCAAAAAACAGCTCTGGCGACAAACATCGTTAATTAATACCATTGCTTCACTTAACCTGATCAAGAGCAAAAAATTAAAACTAGATGTAAAATCGGGATGGGGGAATCAGAAGCTATGGCCCAGCGCACGGGACAAACAAGGCGGCGGCTTAGGGGACCAGATTTTCAAGAAGAAAACCTGCTATTGTGAACAACATAAATGAAGGACTACTCCCCTAACTGCCCCCCCTACATATCAGCCCTCAAAACCCCCGCCCCCAATCCTGCTGCCTGCCGTGTCCTATCCCACAGTATTTCCAGCACTGATCATCAGAGGCATAGCTAGGGGGGTGGTGGCTGAGGGGGCTAAAGTCCTGGGTCTTTTGGTTGGAGCCCCCGTTAGAAGCTCAGGGGCTATAACCAAAAGGCTAAGTAACCCTGAGTCCCGACATTAGCGTAGCCTCAGAACACTTACAGACCAAGCAACGCCCCCGCTGATCATACGGTGCCATTTTGAATCCGCATGTATGCATGTTAATAACAACAAGGAGCTATTGCTCTGATTGATATGAAAAGCCTTTCTGTTTATTCAAATCTTAAATGGTCTCTGTGGTAAAACAAATGAATGCATGTGGGTGGTACCTACTAGTGCCAGTGCTGTTGACCTTCAAGTAACAGGCAGTTCTGCTGTCACGTGTGCTCTGCTCAGACGGGTAGTGCCACTCCACGGCTGATGGTGTTATAGGTTGCGTTACACATGGTGATGTGGCAAGTCCTGCTGCTATGGCAGGTGGTGGTGCTGCAGTAGTTGGTAGTGCTATAGGTGCAGTGTTCAGTGTTCTGATGCAAGTGGTGCTGTGGGTGGGGTTGTTACCACAGGTGCTTCTGCACTGGTGCTGCTGCCAGTGGTGTTGCGACAGGTGCAGCACTCTGGTATAGTTGTCAGTGCTGCAGGTTGTATTTTACAGAGGCAGCACTCTGCAGCAGTAGCACACATGCAGTTCTCTAGTAGAGGTAGCAGTGCAGCAGGCATGTGCTATACTCTAGTGCACCTGGTACTGCTGCAGGTGGTGTTTTACAGATGCAGTGCAGTGCTCCGTAGTAGTGGCATGGGTGCAGTGCTCTAGGCGGAAGAAGTACAGTGCTTTTCTGCAGGTGTAAGGCTCTGGGCCGGTATGCTGGCCACTCGACCATCATGGATGTGGCAGCTATCGTGCAGCAGAGACTCATGAAACATTCTGTTCCTAAGCAGAGTAATCGACGCTCTGATATAACTCCCGCCCTTACATAATCCATGGACCCTGAATCACTGCATTAAGCACAGGGGTTTCCGTAACGTGCATGCTTCACGGGGAGCAATAGCAGGGCTGGCTACCCATGGCCCCTTAAAGGGGATATGTGCCGCTCTACACAAAAGTACACCAGTTGACTACGTTGGTCACACTTCTGGTGCCAGAATGAGGTATGTGATGGTATGGTGCTTGCATGCGGTGTGGTATAGCACGGGGGTGCGGTGTGGGGTACATAATGTTGCAATGGATGGGTACGAGGTGGATTATTCATTATAGAAGGAGGTGCAGGATGTGGGTGCATAATATGACACAGTGCGGAGTAAGGAATTGGTGCAGGATTTACTACAAAGTGGTTAAGGATGTGACTGCAAGAGAGACGGGTTAAGTTATAGAATGGGAATGTAGTTAATATGGTGAAGAATATGGCTTACATATTATGAAAAATGTGCTACATGACGTGGTTCACAATGGTGTATTAAAAGCGCCAGCAGGTGGTCAAAAAACTGTGGTACTGGATGTGAAATAGCACGTGGAATAGGATGAGGCACTGAGTGGGTCATACAATGTGGGATGGAATGTGGTGTAAGATTTATAGAATGTGGTGCATTACCTGGCCAGGGCATGACCATATGATGGGGCTGGAACAGTATGTGGTACAGTATGGAGCACATGACTGGTATGAAGTGGTAAAGGATGTGACCTAGGATAAGCTGTAGAGTAGAGCCGGACGTGGTCAATGTTGTGGTGCAGAAGGGAGGGTACAATAATTGTGGCGGAGGCTGAGGTGTGTGTGACAATCACAGAGCAGCTGCAGGGGCGTAGATAGGCCAGAGCTCCCTGTCTGCATGTTACATGGGAATCTGTTATCTTTCACAACCCCTCCCTTTCCTTCTTACCTTGCGTGCATCACACAATCTTCCTGTAATTCTAACCTGGGAAACCTTGGGGCGGGGCTGGGGTCACATCATAGGGGCTATATATAGCACATCACTGTGCTAACATTTCCCCCTTAGGCCTAGATCTCAGACCTTGTATGTAGCTCATGAATTTGAAAACACCCAGTCTGCGGTCTGCACCATAGAAGAGCTACATAGTACACCACTCAATGTGAGAACACCCACTGTGCAGTCAGCATCCGAGATGCCATGGACAGTGTCCCCCAGACAATGTTAGCACTCTCTTCATGCAACCTGCACCCTAGCATACTATTTGGTGCATCAGTGTGATAGCACCCTGTCCTGTAATAGCACTTGATTGATGCCATCTGCTCCTTTGATGCTCTATATAGTTCCCCGATGTGATGGTCTCCCCCCACGTTGCCCAAACCTAGATGTTAGATGCTAATGATAGCCCTCCTCAATGCGTTCTGCACCCTAAACACTATATAGAGAGCACCACAGTGAAATTCATTCCTCATGTGAGCTGTACCTCACAGCAGCACTGTGATGGCAATCTGACCATGCTGTCTGGCTTACATGCTAACTTCTCCACCACTGTGTCCTCATGCGATCTGCGCCACTGTGACAGCACTTCAAAATGTATATATTATTTGAAACAAAAACAAAGTGAAATGTCCTTAATATAGCATCCTCTTGGGGAAACAGATCACAGAGATGTATAATGTTTATATTTTATATTTTATTAACAACTAGATCATCCATTTAAACCTCAGAGGAGTATCTGCTGAATTGGACTCGAGATATGTAATCCCTTCATTTTTCACATTGGGAGGGGTCATAGGTTTCAGGGGGTGGGGGCAACATGGCTTTGGGGGAGTGGGAATAGGACATGGGTTTCGGAGGGGGGCCTCAAGGCTGTCTGTGCCCCGGGCCCCCAAAACTGTTAAGATGGCCCTGTAGCAGAGTTCAAGATACTAAATTGGGCTGACCATTAGGGCAAAAAGAGACATCCAGTGACTAATGCTGTCAAAAGCATGGGATGTAATCCATGATGCACATGCCCCAAAAAAGCCACATATGCTCCCTTGTATCTCTTGGAATGTACACAAAATCTATTAGGAATGCAAGACATAATGCACCTGGTGATACTGCCCTTGCCTACCTTATGTCATGGTGACACCCCACCATTAGTGCCAAATTAAGACCACCAATACCCATGCACCAGTGAAACATTTACTCAACAAACATAAACCCACCACACTAGGTATACACGAGGTATTCCTTGCCCCTGTCATGAGGATCTGCTTGAAGCCCAAAGCCAAGTGCAATTCCTGGTACGATTCAGACCTCGTCACCATCAAACGCAAGTGCAGGGTGGCTGAGTAAAGAAATGGCGTGCTTCTGGTTCATCCTCTGACAAACTGGCCTGCCACCTGCTCCAATGGCAATACCGGTTCTCTGTCCGCACCAAGAAGAGAGCCCACATCTAAGCCTGCCTCACAGCGGCATCTAACAACTCGGCTGAACTCTTTAAAATCTGCAAGGAACTGACCAATCCTGCTGCAGTCTCTACCTCTCCTGTCCCTTCCCAGGCCCTCTGCATGGCTCTGGCTTCGCATTTCATCTCCAAAACTCAGGACATCGTGTCCTCACTCTATTCCTCTACTCCTCCCCCCTCTACTTACTGCTCTTCCTCTGGCCCTTCTTTGGCCACCTCTCCTCCCTCCATTTCTGCCTTTCCCCTGTTCTCCCCAGACGATGTTTCTAGACAAGTCCGATATATGAAAGTCTCATCAAAACAGGTTGATCCCTGTTGCTCCAAAACCATCAAGGACCACATTGACTCCCTGGCTCCTGCTCTGGCCGACTTCTGCAACCACTCCTTCGCCACTGGAGTCTTCCTATCCCCCCTGAAGCACTCCCTTGTGCACCCTCTTCTTAAGAGACCCTCTGCCGACCCATCCTGCAGGGCTAACTATTGCCCAATCTCCATCACACCCTTCCTGGGCAAACTCCTGGAAAAGATGGCCATCTCCCATCTTAATCTTCACACTGAATCTGTTGGTTGCCTACATGACCATCAGTCTAACTTCAGAGCTGACAGAAGAACGGAAACTGCTCTCCTGAATATCAGTGAAGACCTGATCTCCAACCTTGATTCCAACACCCCCCGCTCTGTCCTCATCTTACTTGATCTCTCTTCTGCCTTTGACACGGTCAACCATGGCATCCAGCTCAATCGTCTCAGTGATAACCTGGGTATCACCGGTCAGGCCCTGGCTTGGCTGACTTCTTTCCTCTCTGATCGACCCTCCCAGGTCCAACTTGGGTCCTTCCACTCCTCTATCTCTACCTGTGGTGTCCCCCCGGGTTCTAACCTCTCTCCCTGGCTGTTCAACCAACACATGGCACTTCTTGCCTACCGGATTGCCTCTCTCTGCCCCAACTTTCAGTGCTATGCAGATGACACTCAGTTCATTTTCTGGCTTCCTTCGGCCACCTCTTCTCTGTCTCTCATCACTGATTGTATGTCTGTTCTCCAGGAGTGGTGTGCCGCCAATAATCTCTGCCTTCATGCCAGTAAGACTGAGATTCTCCTCATCGGCACACCTGCTCCCTCCTTTCCTGTCGCTGTCTGGCCGGCCTCTCTTGGCCCTCTTCCTGCTCCCACCTGCGAGGCTAAAAACCTCAGGGTCATCTTCGACTCCACACTCTTCTTCTCTCTTCACAACTCTGGTGTCTCTAAGAAGTCACACTGCCAGCTGCACCTCCTCAGAGACATTCTTCCTTTCCTCTCCTTCCCCCAGAAGCTCACTTTCTCTAGAGCTCGGGTTCTCTCTAGGTTGGACTATTGCAACAGCCTCTTTCTAAATCTGCATGCTTCTACTCTCCACCCTTTGCAACTCATCCAGAACAGGACTGTGAGACCTGTCCTTGGCCTCAAGCCCAGGGATCGTTTCTCTCCAGGACTGACATCTCTTCAGTGGCTGCGAAGATTAAGTTCAAAAACGTCTGCATTGTCCACAAGGCCCTCTGGGGCCTGGGGCCTTAATACCTGCCACTCACTCTTCCTAAATATCTCCCTTCTCGAGCTCTTCGTTCATCCGCCTCCAACTCCCTCCGTGTCAGTCGCTTCTCCAAGCAACGAGTTGGTGGTAGATCTCTTTCTTCGGCTGGGGCCTCCCTCTGGAACAGCCTCTCTACCTCCCTGAAACTTGAGAACCATTTCCGGTCCCGGAAGCACCTCAAAACCTTCCTCTTTGCTTCTGCTTTCTCTCCTCCTCTCCTCTGCTGAACTCTTGACTGAAACTGTACTTGTTGCCTGGCCACCCTCTGATCTTGGGCCCAGGTTCCCTCCCCCGCAAGTTACACACCTGCACTGCCTCCCTGGCAACCCCTGCACTTGGGAACTGTTCTCTTTATCCCTACTGTCCCCCACCAGCACTTGACACCTGATGTCTGCACTTACCCTTGCACTTGCCACTAGCTGGCTCTACTTCTCCCATTGTTTTATTTATTCTTTTATCCCTTGTACTGCACTGTCCCCACCCCCTCCGCACTTTTCCTCTTCCCCTTTCCCCCGCACTTGCGCGATCTGAATGACACATGGCCTAGTAGGATTGCTGTCTCTGCCTTCCCTTTGTTTCCCCCTCCCTTGCAATGTCGCGCCTTGAAAGACTTGTGTATAGGCGCGTTATAAATGACATATCATATCATATAACACATCAACATCAAGCATTCCACCTATTTAAAATACATATTCTTGAGAACATCCCACCAACTAGAAGACCTCATCACCCTAAGAAGATCCAGATTAGAATGCCATACACTCATCACAGCCAAGGGAAACTAATATACAGTAAACATCATGAAAGCATTCAGCTAGAGCAAAGCGATCTTCCAAGTCATGAAGCACTGAATCAGCCTGTTGTCAGACCCTGCAATACAACAATTTACTGACAATTGCAATGCCATCAGCAGCTCTTTCACAGACGAGATAAGGCAACACATTGACAGCTCCAACAGACGTCCTACCCATACCAGCATGCAACATATCACAATGGACCAAACTCAGGACAACTACTTCCAAGGACCTGACCAAGAATCTTGCAATCCTCAAGCTCACCAACGTCAAAGATGGCTTTCTCCCCATCGCCATTGTGAAGGTTAGCAAGGGTGCAGAACTCGCACCACTTTTCAACATCTTCAATGGATCCCTCACACAAGGTTCCTTCCCATGTGTACTGAAAATGCCACAGAGCCTACCCCTGCTGAAGAAACCCAAACTCGTCTTAGGTGACTTGTCCAACGATACTATCTCCCCATCGTACATCTACCCTCCCTCAGCACCAATACGGTTTCTGACCACAATGCAGCACAGATACCGCCAACATCCAAGTTATTGATGATGCAATAGACATCCTGGACAAAAGGGACTCCTGCTTGCTCTTTCTCCTTAACCTCTCTGCAGCTTTCAGTACCATTGAGCATTAATCCCTCCTCAACGTCCTTGTCATGCATATGAGCTTCGATGAAACAGTCCTTCAGTGGTTCACCTCCTACCTCTCTGATAGAGACCAACTGGTCCACATGGCCATCAGCAGATCCCAGCACCACCAGTTCCTGCAGAGTTCACCTAATGTCCATCCCGATCTAAAGAAGAACTTTCTTTTAAGTTGCATGAATTACTAGGTGTCAAGAAGAACAAATTACTTAACCCTGGTAATGTTCTTTCTGATGGATGTTCCTCCCAAGGATTCCTCATTTTAGATATTTGCGTATCCTGCTTTGCAATCGTGGACATTTATTTGACAGCAGGGATCGATGTGCAACATTGGTGTCAACCTCCCTCAACGTTTACCATTCCCACATCTGGACCCGACATTGATGATAGTATAAATAGCACACACTGCACCCTCTGGCTCAGTTCCTAGTGTTCCCCTCTTTCTGCTCAGCCATCTTGAGCAATTAAATAACTCAAATGCGTGTTGAAAGGGATTAGTAATAAAAATGTGTTCACAGCCAGAGGGGTTGGCTGGGAGGCCGATGAGAAATCTGCCAGAGGAACATCCATCAGAGAGAACATTACCAGAGGTAAGTAATTTGTTATTCTAATGGATTGTGTCCGCCCACGTATTCCTCATCTTATACTATGATAACAGTTATAAAAATGGAGGTGGGAGATGAACAAATGACTTACCCCATGTACTGTTGTTTCGACTGGATGTTCCTCCCACGTATTCCTCAACTTTGATAATCTCCTTCCAGCGTCAGCTGCTTCAGCCATTCTTTTCTCTGTAGAGGACACTGTGCGTCATCGATTTGATGTCCCTCGATGACTTCCATCCGCTCTCGAGCATGACGTCACTGACTTTACATATAGCATGCACCGCACGGCCATTACTTCAGTTCTAGTTTTCCACCTCTCTTCAGAGCACAGACATTTGCAAGGTAAAAACGACCAGAAGTTAAAGAGAGGGAGGTGCAATACATGGAAATTCTGCTGAGGGTAGGATGGGAGGGGAGATGAGGAATACGTGGGAGGAACATCCAGTTGAAAGAACAATACCAGGGTTAAGTAATTTGTTCTTCAAATGGATTGTGTCCTCCACCGTATACCTCATCTTTGAGAACCTACCACAGCATTATGTGTAGGTGGGAGAATTGATTTTACTTGTCATTAATGCAGTGAAGTACAGCCTTCCCAAATCCTGCTTCCTGTCCCGACCCGAAGTCCAGGCAGTAATGTTTTCAAAATCTATGTAGAGAGGACCTAGTGGCAGCAGCAAAAAATGTGTTGTACTGGTACCTTCTCGCTAAATTATAGCATTCTGAAATGCAAAGTATAATCTAGTGGGACAAGGTTTGCTTGGTCACAGCCAGACCAAGCTTGTGTCCTGTGTAACCAATGAACAATTAGTCGTCCTGCCTAAGGTTTGCCATCCTAGAGATGTAAAAACTCAAGTCTCTCTTACGGTCAAGGCAATGCAGTCTTTCCTCTTCCTTAGATGGATACAGTAGAGGATAACTTTTTTAAAAGATGAAGCTCTGATACTACCTTTAGAAGAAAGATAAGATGCACTCAAAACAACCTTTTTCTTGAAAAAGGTGGTAAAAGGTGGCTTACAAGGAAGAGCCTGAAGTTCACTGACTCTTCGTGCCATTGTAATGGCTGTGAGGAAAACCGGTTTGAGAGATAATATCTTTAGAGGACAGGAATGTAGCGGCCCAAAAGGAGAACACATGAGGTACTTGAGTACTAGATTCAAGTCCCAAACAGGTACAATAAAAGGGACTGGAGGGAAAACATTAGTGAGCCCTTTTGAGAAATGGACTACGATGGGGATCTTGAAACAGGATCCCTACTGCTCTGGCACATGCTTAAATATGGATAGAGCCACCAAGTGTCCTTTCACAGTGCCAACCTGGAGCCTCTGGTTGGCCAAATTAAGCAAAAAGGAGAACACCATCGGTGTGTCACAAAGAAAATGATCTACATTCCTATCTATGCACCAGCTGCAAAACATATTCCAACGGCAGCGGTACAAAGACTTATTGCTGGTCTTCTTGCTGAAAGCAACACTACCAATAAGTCTTCCGGGAGGTCTCAATCTTTATATCTCAACCTCTCAGAAACCAGACGTGAAGGTTGAGCGTCCTTATCTCTGGGTGAATAATGCGACCCCCTCTTGTAAGAGATGTTCCTCTCTTTGGGGAAGACAAATTGGAGGGCAGATGGATATGTCCAGAAGGTCCAGGAATCAGGTCCTCCCAGCCCAATCCGGAGCAATAAGCATCATGGTCTTCCCGAGCATTCTCAACCTTCTGATGACGTGAGGAATGATGGTAACTGGAGTAAACACGTACAAGAGTGCCAGTACACTATGAACATGTCTCCCAGATGGCCTCTCTGTGGAAATTTCCAGGAGCAGAACAGGTCACACTTCCTGTTGACACTGGATGCAAATAGATCCACTTGAAGGGTTCCCCAAAAAGTGAAGATCTCTTGAAGGGAGACTCAAGCCTCATGGGAGACTGTGCACTGCCTGCTCAGAGCGTCCACCACCATTTTCTCTTCTCCGGCAAGGTGAATAGCTGCGAGACAGATTCCTTCTTGCAGTGCCAAGAACCAGAGCCGCATTGCCTCTCCGCACAGTGGTACTAACCCTACACCTCCTCTCTTGTTAAGGCGGTAGATGGCCACTATTTTGTCTATTATTATCAGAACATTCTTTCGAAGTACGGAGGGCAGGAAGGCTATCTGCGCTAGTTGATTGACCTCAGCTACAAAAGATTGATGTGTAGTTTGGACTCTGATGGAGACCAAACAACTGATGATTGATGGTCAGATCGTTGGTGTGGGGTCTCCAACCCATGAGGGAGGCATCCATAACTACTGTTATCTCTGTCCATGGTTGCCAGAAAGGTTCCCCTTTCAGCATGTTCTCGTCGCAGGTCTACCACAGGAGATTGTGTGTGAACTTGTTTGGGACCTGAAGGTCGGTCATTCGGCTGGAGATCTGAGACCACTTGGACCTGGGGGCCCCTTGAAGAGACCTCACTATCAGATGAGCTTCTGGCATGAGGCCAAGCAACCTCAAAAAAATAGAAGGCCGGAAGACGTTAGGCATTCTGGAACTTGTCGACCATCGGCCGAATGTATTGAGCCCTCACATCGGGTGGCGAGGCTTTCCCTGAGGAAGCCTCCAGGACCGCTCCAAAGAATTGAAGCTATTAAAAAGGTATCATGTGGGACTTCTTTAAATTGAGGGAGAAGCCCAGTATGTGGAGGGAGAGGCAGGTTATGCTGAGATGTTCCAAGACCTGTTAGAGAGAACAGGCCCTGGTCAGCCAATTAGCCAGATACGAGTAGATGTGAATCCCCCACCCTTCTAAGACTTGCTGCCACTAGCACCATAAACTTGGTGAAAACCCTCGGGTGGAGGTGAGCCAGAATGGCAGAACCCGAAATGGATACTGAGAATTGCCAATAGCAATCCTTAGGTACTTCCTGTGCTTGTGATGAATAGGCACATGAAACTAAGCACGCTGAAGGTCCAATGTTACCATCCAATCCTGGAGCTGGAGGGCCTGAAGGATCTGAGAAAGAGTAACCATTTTGAACTTGTCCTTCCTGCAGAACATGTTCAAGTATCTCAAGTCCAAAAGGGGTTTGAATCATCTGTCCTTTTTAGGGCTAAAAAGGTAAGGGGAGTGCCATCCCCAGTTCCTCTACATCACAGGTAGCTGCACTATGGCACCTTTAGCAGGATGGAGACCTCCAGCAGAAGGAATTCATCTCGAACCCTGAGGGAGCGGCTCCCTGGTGGATGATCTGGTGGCCTTTTTAAGAAAGGGAGGCAGTAGCCCTGGACTACAATTTGCAAGACCCAACCTTCGGAGGTAATGCCCTGCAATTCTTCCAAATGTTGACTAAAGCTTACCCCAACAACAGACCTGTGGACTAATGTCTCAGAGAGGTTTTTTTGGGGCGGTTGTGGAAGTGACTGATGGCAAAGAAGTTACGCATGGACAGACTTTAAACCACCACCTCCTCCTCGAGGAAACCTTTTCCGACCTCTTAGGCTTGTCTGAGCTCTTACCCTTTTGAACGAGGTGTAATACCGAAATAGACAGCACCTCCAACCTTGGGAGGTGGTATGTGCCCGTTGTGGCTGCAGTATTGCCACACAAAGCGATTTAGCTGCCGCTTTAGTTTTCCGAAGCTTCTCCAGACTCTCATCGACCTTGCTACTAAAGAGATGAGACCCATTAAAGGACATGCTCAATAACCGAGACTGAACATCAGCGCAAGGCCAGACTTCCGCAGCCAAGCATATCTGCGTGTCACTGTAGTAGCTGCCATGGCCCTGCTGACGCTGTCAGCAGAATCTAGTCCATATTGTAAAGACTCACACATGGCTTCTTTGCCATCTTTAATAATATTCTGTAACCCTTCTGTTTCCTCCCCTTCAGGGATGTGTTCTGCATCCATGGCTATGAACTCCCATAGCGTATAGGTATATTTTGCTAGGGTACAAGTAGTGTCGAGAGATTTCAATGCCACGCTACTGGTAGAGGAGACTTTCTTAGCTAGAGTATTGAATCTCTTACCGTCTCTGTCCCGTGGTATAGATGGATAGGCTGCACCCCTGGATGTAGAAGTGGCTGCCTGTACTACCAAGCTTTCAGGAGTGGGATGCTCGTTCCAGTTTGAGTGAATTGCAGATCATTCCAAAAACCAACAAAATTAGAGGTCTTGGACAATCCTTTCCTGTCCTTACTGCTCAAGCTTGGAATACACTACCTTTGGTACTTTGCTTGCAAACGCGCTATCCAGTGTTTCGGAAGCATCTAAAAACACACTTATTTGACTGGTTATCTTCTGATAATTAGCTGATTGGTTCCGTTTTATCGGTGTTACGTTTTTGTCCTGTTTTTTAAGTTCTTTGAGTACATTTAGTGCCCTGATGCTTGCAAGCTGTCAGCGCTTTATAAATACATAAATAAAACCAAAATGTTTGGATAGAAAATCCGGGTCTACACTAAAAGACATATTTTCTCGTGAGATTTTTGTTAACTGCCGGGTTCGTATCAAGAGTTTTCCAATTTGCCATTACACCTTTCTGTAAAGAAGAGTGGAAGGGTAATAAAGGTAACACTGGATCCTTTTGTGGACCCTTTTCTAAAATGTCAGTAAGATCATTCTGCTGAAAAACTGCAGCAGGCCTTCACCAGTTATTCTGTGACCCTATTCATGAATGACCTGTAAGAGGCCTCTGCATGCTCAGAGGGATGCAAAATTCACCTCAGGCCAAGTATCGAGGTCAATTCTTCAAAGAATCAAACAAGTGTTCCATTATTGATCCCTCAGAAATTGGAGCCTGTGGAACATTTAGGATCTATTTTTCATGTCCAAATGGAGTGTCCTGATCAGAGGACTCTTTGTCCTCAAAGATAGATGACATGGATTTGAAAAAGTATTTTTTTGATAAAGGTTTAAAAACCTTCATGGGTTGCGTCGACAATGTTGACGGCTTTGATGCCGAAGAACCCGACCTGTGATTTGACAGAGTCATAGAAGAATGAGGTTTAGGCCTCTCTTCGACTCGAGTCTTTGAATGCACTCAAGGTATTGACGGTTTAGAGCAGGTGCTCAAGGGTGCGCATGCTGTAACCTTAGAAGATGCCTTTTCGGTGTGATGGGGTCATAGGACTTTTCCGTTTTTTGCGAAGGAGCCGGCGCCACCTTCTCGAACATTTTTAACATGTGACCGCAGATTCATTATTTGCTGCATTGGCAACGACTCAACATATGCTCGGCCCCAAAGGAAAAACTCCCAGCACCAGTCGACATGAAAGTTGGTGTAAGGGAGGTATCTAAAATGGCTGCTGTGGACCAAGGAGGCTGGGCCGCCATTTAGTCAACACCTGAAGAGAACTGCGTCATAGGAGAAATTAGGCAACTGTCCCCTTATTTCTTAATGAGGGGACAGTTGCCTCATTTAAGTGGACTTAAGAAACACTTAGCCTTGAAACAAGGATCCTCGGCCGAACCGCTGCTGGCAGATCTAGGATGTTTGGTGGACTTGCTAGGAACTGACCCAGAATTAGCCTCCAATGGAGGAATCTCGGCAGAGCCGGTACTGGAAGGCATGCTGCTGATCACCTTCTTTACCCCCTTGACAGATTCGGTACCACCACACCCAGAGCGTGGGACAGTTGAGGAATGTATCCTACCGACAGGGCCCTTAGAGGATCCCTCGACTCCGTTGGTACTGTATTTGGAGGAACCTTGGGTTTTTACCCGGGGCATATAGTTCCCTCAAGAGGGGCCTCGAGCCGTGGCTCGGTGTGACAAGCACCAGAAACGGAGACCTCAGGGTGTACCCCGGTATCAGTGTGGAAAACTCCAGAAATGGAGACCTCCCTCGGAACCACATCCGGTTTTGGCAGGTCCTCTGAGGGACCCTCAGAGAACACTCTGGTGCGCCTATTAGGCCTTTGAGGCACCTCAGGAGAATTCCTGGTAACAGAGCTACACAAGCCCCTCCCGGTCATGGAATACTCTCACCGTGCGGGGCTGCTCATTGCCGTCCTCATCCGCTTAAGGCTCATCCCAATGAGGTGGAAACAGAAGACTGGTCCTCCACGCCTACCGACTCAGGTTTTGAAAGAGAAACCGAATCTGAGCCGCCAGGGATGGGGTGGAACAGGAGTGAAAAGATGCTTGAAATACGTCCTCATAGGATCAGAGTGCATGAGCATCTGAAACTTCCCAAAGAACTCATCCTCAGCCGAGGGCTTAGGAGGATGGTTGCCAGGAGGGTCCACCCCCGGCCGGGTTCACATAGATCAGAGAAGCAAAAGCAGGAGGGAGCAAGACAGTATGAGGCAGCGGAGCCCACGCACGGCAGTCAAAGAAGGGCGGAACGGGTTACTATTGCTGAAAGGAATGCTCCCAGCACCAGACGTTGCAAACGTATGTCGCCACCTGAAGAGAACTGCGTCACATGCGTAGTTGAGGCAATTGCCTCCTCCTCGGGAGAGTCAGGGGCTTTAAGTAACAATTTAGCCTTACAAGGAACCTCGGCAGAGCCGGTACTAGGTGGTCTCGGATGCTTAGTCCACATCTTCGAACCAGTCTCAAAATGTGCCTCCAACGGAGAAACCTTGGGCAAGCCGGTACCAGAGGGAATGCGGTCCGTGACACCCCTCTTTGCCCCCTCGACAGAACCGGTACCACGACCACCCTGAGCGTGGGGTGGTTGAGGACAATACCTCTCCGACAAGATCCTCAAAGAAGGCCTCTCAGATATGTCGATATAGACTTTAGCCTCCACTAGAGGAACCTCAGGTTTCAACCTGGTACGTAAAACTTACTTAAAAGGGGCCTTGAGTCGGGACTCGGTACAGACCTTAGCCTCCACAAGAGGAACCTCAGGTCTCAACCTGGTTACAGCAGGTGAAATCTCCAGAAACGGACACCTCAGGGTGAACCCTGGTATCCCAGCACCCAGTCGAACTGGGCTTAACTTCAGCACTGTGATGGTGAACCTCGGAACAATGTCTGGTCCTGGCAGGTCCGTCAGAACCCTCAGAGGAATCTCCGGTACGCCTTTTAGGCACTTGGGGCACCTCAGGGGAAACCCTGGTGACAGAGCTACAAGAAAGGCTCTTAAAGTACTCCCTCATGGGGTCCAAGAGCATAAGTCTCTGAAACATCCCAAAAAAGGCATCCTCTGACGAAGAGGCTGCCAGGGAACAAGACCGTATACGCTAGTGGCATCCAAGCATGTCAGTCATAGGAAGGGCGGAACGGATTCACACTGTTGCGTGGATAAGGTTGTCCACCCAAAAAAAGGTTCCCAGCACCCGCCGACGATAGCATGGGTGTGAGGGAAGAATCAAACATGCCCCCCGTAGACCACACAGAAACGCAAGCCATTTTGTGAACATCTGAGGAGAACTGCGTCTCATGTGTAGATGAGGCGGTTGACTCCACAGATTGGTCAGGGTACTTGACTGAAATCTTTGCCTTGACACAAGGATCCTTGGCCGAGCCGATACTTTGGGGCCTTGGATGTTTACTGGACATCCTGTCACTTGAATTAGCCTCCAAAGGAGGAACCACAGAGGAGTTATGGTCAACGACCTCTCCCTGTGCCCCCTCAACAGAACCGGTACCTCCGCGAGTGCGGGAAAGTTGAGGAATCCACCTCACAGACAAGACCTTTACACACCTTAGCCTCTTTAAGAGGAACCTCGGAACAGAGTCTGGTCTTAATAGCTCTTAATAGGGCCTCGAACCGTGGTTCGGTACAGAAAGCCTCAACAGAGGCCTCAGGGCGCACCCCTGTGTCTGTGTGGCAGGCTCCTGACAAGGAGACCTCGGAGCGAACTCCGTTACCCAATGCCTCAGCATGACTATGCTGGCTATTAGCACCTGATCAGTGAACCTCGGATCGTGATCCAGTATAGGCAGGCCCCTCACGAAACCCTCGGAGAAAACCCTGGTATGCCTATTAGGCCTGTGAGTCACCTCAGGGATAACTCTGGTAGCAGAGCTTTTGAAGCCCCTCACGGACCTGGAGGACCCTGGGATGGAGTCCCCCGACTGGGGTGCACTGAAAAGTAAAGAACTCACCGGGCGTCTCTTCTTTCCGTCAATGAATAGTTGGAAATGTGATGAAGGAACCTTCTGGAAGATTTCCTACCACCTAAGACGACTTTGAAGTGCCCGGACCGAAAGGGAGTTGCAGAAGAAACACAAGTCCCAATGGTGATATGGTCCCATACACTCCAAGCAGAGAGAATGGGGATCCGCCCTAGTGAAGCGACGCTCGCAAGAAGAACAAGTGGCATGTCCCAGACGCTCCGGCATAGACGGAGGACTACGTGACCGCTGAACCTGAGCAGGAGAGAAGGATGAGAAAGTAAAAAGGTCTTCCCGTTGATGCTAGTGCGTCCAGCCCCGACCGCACGGAGAAAATACTGAAGGGCGATGCGCGGGGCATGAGCTAAGGAGGGCGGGGTTATAGCCGCGTGCGGTACCCCGTGTAAAAAGAGAAGGACATATTTTCAATTTGCTTTTTTACAAAAGTGCCCCAGTCCCGTCCCACAGGATGGAATGTCCCAAAATGATGGAGGAAAGGGGACGGGACGTAGGAGTAAGAAGGTTACCGTCGGTAATTATCTTGTTCTTCAAATGGATTGTGTCCTCCCATGTATTCCTTATCTTAGATAGACTCCTAAAGCAGTGAAAATGTGGAGGCTAGAGTACTAATTAATTTTACTCATGGACTGTATGTAGAACGCCTTAGCAAAAAGACCCCCTTGGAATGAGGTGGAATCTAAACAATAGTGTTTCACAAGAGTGTGCATTGACGACCAGGTGGCCACTGCACAAATATCTTGCACCGGGACACCCTCTGAAGAGCCATTGGAGTCACCATGCCCCTTGTAGAAAGAGTTCTTAGCCCATCTGGAGGTTCTTTACCCGCCATTCTCTAACACTCTCCAATTGCTAAAATTATCCATCTGGATAAGGTCTGTTTCGTTACGGCCAGGCCCAATTTGTGGCTGGTTTAGCCAATGAAAAGTTGGTCACTTTGCCTAAATTCGCCTGTCTGGAAATGTAAAAACTGAGAGCCCTTTTTGGGTCTGGTCTGTGGAACCTTTCTTCCTCATTACTTGCATGAGGGGGAGGATAGAAATATGGCAAACTGATCTTCTGAAACAAGTGAAAGTCAGAGACTATTTTTGGTAGAAATGAAGGTTTGACTTCAAGTATAACTTTGTCTTTATGAAAGATGGTGTGAGGAGGCTTACAAGAGAGAGTCTGTAATTCACTCACCCTGTGGGCTGGTGTAATAGCCACTAGTAGGATTGTCTTCAAAGTGAGAAGCCTTAGCGGACGAGAATGCAAAGACTCCAAAGGAATGCATGTAAGAAATGTAAGTACTGAATTTAGCTCCCAAACAGGGACTTGAAAAGGGACTGGAGGGTACACGTTAGTGAGACCATTTAAGAATTGAACAATCAGTGGAATTTTAAAGTAAGATACCTCTTCTGAGGAGTGTTTCAAAATAGAAAGCGCAGCCAAGTATCCTTTTATTGTACCAATCTGGAGGCCTCAATTGGCCAAATGTAATAGGAAAGAAAGTACCATGGGTGTATCACATAAAAATGGATCCACATTCTTATCTTTGCACCAGTTACTGAACTTGTTCCAACAACACTGGTACAAAGATTTTGTTGCTGGCCTTCTGGCCAAAAGCAAAATCTCCATTACGTCATCCGGGGGGTCCCAATCCTTATATCTCACCCTCTCAGAAACCACGCCTGAAGGCTGAGTGTCTTGACCTCTGGATGGAGAACCCGACCTTCCTCTTGTGAGAGAAGATCCTCTCTTAGTGGAGATGTATTGGAGTGCAGAGGGACATGTCCAGAAGGTCTGGATACCATGTCCTCCTGGCCCAATCCGGGGCAATTAGGATCATGGTTTTCCTGAACTTTCTCAACTTCCTGATTACGTGAGGAATCACAGGGACTGGAGGAAACGCGTATAGGAGTGGAAATTCCCATTCCACTACGAGCGCGTCCCCTAGACCACCTTCTGGAGGAAATTCCCTTGAGCAGTACAGTTCGCACTTCCTTTTGACACTGGTCACGAACATATCCACTTGTGGGGTTCCCCAAAGCGTGAAGATCTCTTGAAGGAATTCCTGAGCTAGTTCCCACTTGTGGAATACTGTGCTCTGCCTGCTCAGAGCATCCGCCGCTGTGTTCTGCTCTCTGGCTAGGTGAGCTGCCGGCAGAGAGATTCCTTCGTGTATTGCCCAGAACCAGAGCTACATTGCCTCTCTGCACAGTGGTAGTGACCCTACGCCTCCTCTCTTGTTGAGGTAGTGCATGGCCACTGTGTTGTCCGTCATTATCAGGACATTCCTTCCCCGTACAGAGGGTAGAAAGGCCTTCAGTGCTAGTCTGATTGCCCTTAGCTCCAAAAGGTTGATGTGTAGTTTGGACTCCGATGGAGAGCAACGACCGCTGATTGTCAGATCGTTGGTATGAGCTCACCACCCTTTGAGTGAGGTGTCCGTCACTGTTATCTCCGGCCATGGTTGCTAAAAAGATTCTCTCTTGAGAATATTGTCCTTGCAAGCCCACCATAGCAGATCTTGAGCCACTGTGGCCGGAACTTACAAAAAATCTGACATATTACCCGAACATTTGGACCATTGAGTCCTGAGGGCCCATTGAAGGGATCTCATTCTTAATCTGGCCTCTGGCACCAGAAAAATGCAGGATGCCATGAGGCCGAGCAACCTTAGAAAATCAAAGGCCGGCAGATGCTGGGCATTCTGGAACTTTGTTACCATCTGCAGAATGTGATGAGCTCTCACCTCGGGAGGCGAGGCTTTGCCCGAGGAAGTATCCAGGACTGCTCTGATGAATTGAAGTCTTTGGAATGGTATCATATTTGACTTCTTGTAATTGAGGGAGAAGCCCAGTCAGTGTAAGAAGTGGCAAGTCATGCTCAGATGTTCCTGGGCCTGTTGGGGTGAACGTACCCTGATTAAGTAATCGTCCAGGTAGGGGTAGACGTGAATCCCCCCTCTCCTGAGACTCGCTGCCACAACCGCCATCAGCTTGGTGACAACCCTCGGAGCAGAGGTCAACTCGAATGGCAGAACTCGAAACTGATAGTGAGAACTGCCAATAGCGAGCCTCAGGTACTTTCTGTGCTTGAGATGGATCGGCACATGGAAGTAAGCATCTTGAAGGTCCAATGATACCAACCAGTCCTGGAGCTGGAGAGCCTGAAGGATCTGAGAAAGGGTTACCATCTTGAACTTGTCCTTCCTGAGGAACTTGTTCAAGTTCCTTAAGTCCAAGATGGGTCTCAATCCTCTGTCCTTCTTTGGGATGAGGAAGTATGGGTAATACCAACCCTTGTTCATCTCCGCTACAGGTACATGTTCTATTGCACCTTTCTCTAGCAGGGTTAAAAGTTTCTGCAACAGGAGCGGATCTGGAATTATGACAGAGTTGTATCCCAGTAGATGGTCTCAAGGCCTTTTTTTGAAAAGGAAGGCAGTAAGCTTGAGCCACTGTTTCCAGTGCCCCGCCATTCGTTCAGATGCTGAGAGATCTTGCCTCCCACCGGGGTCTTGTGGGTCAAGGCCTCAGAGTGTCTTTGCGGCGGCTGCAGCAGCGGCTGAGGGGAATGATGCCGCTACTGGGGCCGATCTAGCACCCTTTCCTTGTCCACCCCGAGGACATTTTCTTTGTTCTCTTTAACTAGCCTCTCCTTTTCCTCTTCCAAATGAGGAATACAAACGAAAAGGGTCAGGCTTACCGAATTCCAACTCAGGAGACGTGTCTATACCACTCGCTGTTTGTAGAAAGTCATAGAGGTCAGACATTTTGGACCATACCAATGGTACATAAGGCGCTATATAAATGCAAAGTAACATAACATAACTGAGGGTCAATTAATTCTTCTGGGACATCCTTTGTACCATATTTTACCCCAAAGGGGGAATCTCCTCTTCAGAGGATTGTTCCTCATAAATAGAGGCCATAGACATGAAAAACTATTTTCTTGGCACAGGGTCAAAAATGTTACCTGTGGTTTGTGAAGGCATTGATCTTGGTTTCGCCAAAGGTGTCGATATTGGTGCTGGAATCAATGTTGCCCTCGACAAAGGCGTCGATATTGTCGACACTGGCTTTGATAAAGTCGAAGGAGCCTTCGAAGCAAGCGCCATCGAGGAAGGTGTCGATGCTACCTTCGATACTGGCATCTAGTAAGTCTTCAACAGATGCGTCGAGGAGACCTTTGACATAGACTTCGATGACGGTTTGTCACCCGCCGCCATTTTGTCCGGCGTCGCCTTTGGTTTATGCACCGATAGGCCCGTCTTGCTCTTCTTATGAGGTGTCGAAGAGGTTTCTCTTGACAACACCCTCGATGATATTTTGCCGTAATGAGAACCTCTTGTCTCTGACCTTCCTCTGTCATGTTTAGAATTAGCCGAGGCATGGTCTTCAAGCGATTTCTTCGAGGGGGTCTGGCCTGCATTCTGGAAGATTGGCATCACTTAAGCTCTAAAAGCCTCCCATTTTTTAGTGGAATCATGTTTTGATGGACAGGTGATAACCCCTGTATCAGAGGACGATGAAGAGGAAGAGGAAGAGGGAGATCGGTGACGCCTTTTCTTCGACTTCTTCGAAGAAGAAGACAAAGATTTTCTTGACTGACTCCTCGACCTAGATTTCTTCGATTTACGTCAGGACTTTTCTCTGGTCTCCGCGGAGTCCTTATTTTTCTTCCAAGAGGTCTTTGAAGATTCCGCCCCCCACTGCCAATTTAGCTCTTCGTTCCTTGAGAGCTTTGTTCATCATAGCCTGACAGGAACCGCACTCAATGGTCTGGACCGAGGCATCAGAGACAAACTCGATGGATATCAGTTATGGACATTTTCTTCCTGCATTTCTGGCACCTTTTAAGGCCAGTTTTAGGGGTAGAAGGGTTAGAGGAAGAAGACATCTCGAAAGACTGAAGTGCTGTTTTCATACACAAGAAGCGAAAGCTTTCGGAAAAACTGAACTGCGGCCAACGGGCGTGGCTCGAGCCATTTATACTACGGATGAGATCGACACGCTACAGTAGCCGTCGAGGGACGTTGATGCCACGACATCAAGCATAGCGCCCTCTGGTGTGTAATTTTTTTTCAGAAGCAGCTAAGCTGACGATACGAATATCTAAGATGAGGACTATGTGGGAGGACACAATCCATTTGAATGGTATCTTTGGGATATTTCTGCTCTGTGAAAGATACTGAGCTAAATAATCTGGGTAAGGCTATCGCAACCAGGACTAATGTCTGGCAGAGATACTCCCAGCACCCCCTTGTTTTTTTGCATATTTAAGTAACTTTGGGTCTCACCCTAAGTTACTAGGGGAATCCAGACGTGGACTCCTTGCTCACTATTCTTAGAGAGGCACAGCTACGCCCTACTGCTGAGGTCCAACCAGACCAAAACACGTGTCTGGGGTTGCTGTTGGTACTCTCGTTCAGAGGAAAATTGCCTAGCATTTCGGTACCGCACCGCCCCATGTCAGGACAAAGACTGATATGTTTGGGATATTGCTCCTTTGTGAAAGATAGTGAGCTAAAGAATCTCAATAAGGCTCAGACAACCAGGACTAATGTCTGGCAGAGAGACTCCCACGACCCCCTTGTTGTTTGCATAATAAGACCTTTAGCTCACTAATCCTGCAAGAAAAATTATGGCTATTAAAAAGATGGTTTTCCAGGTTAGAAACCTGAGAGGACACAAATGAAGTGGCTCAAAGGGCACCCCCCTAAAAAATGTAAGCACCAAATTCAAATTCCAGGCTGGAACCATAAGAAGGAATGTATTTGTCAGTCCTTTCAAGAATTGCATCACAATAGGCATCTTAAAAAAGAGCCTTGGTCTGGCATGCATTTGAAATAGATAACGCCGCCAAGTGTCCCTTAACATTTGCCGCCTGCACACCCTGATGGGCTAGGTGAAGTAAAAAAGAAAGGCCTGCAGGTGTATTGCAAGAGAAAGTTTCTATATCTTTAGCTCTGCAACAGCTGCAAAGCTTGTTACAACGGCAGCGGTATAGGGCTCTGGTTGTTGGTCTTCTAGCCGAAAGCAACATATGCATAACGTCTTCCCGGGAGGTCCCAATACAAGAATACTAGTTCCCATTCCACTATGAACACGTCCAGCAGAGCTCCCAGAACAGGTCGCAATTCTTGTTGATACTGGATGCAAACAGATCGACTTGAGGGGTTTCCCAGAGGGTGAAGGTCTCTACGAGGACTTCCTAACTCCCGACTCGTGGAAGGCCATGCTCTGCCTGCTGGGAGCATCCGCCGTTGTATTCTCTTACCTGGCTAGGTGAATAGCAGACAAAGAGATCTCATTTTGTAGAGCCCTATCATCACGTTCTACTTGCAGGCCCAACACAGGAGGTCCTGTGATACTTTAGTCGGGACCTGGAGAAGGTTTGTCATACTGTCTGAGAACTGTGACCATTGGAATCTGAGGGCCCAGTGCAGGGACCTCACCCTCCAACAGGCCTCTGGCAGCAGGAAAATGCATCAAATGCTGGCAGATAATGGGCGTTTTGAAATATCATTACCATCTGCAAGATATGTTGAGCCTTCAAGGAGAATGTTTTATAGATTTCAATTTGGCTTTAGTTGATTCAACAATTCCATCTCTCACTGAATTTAGCAAAAACATCTCTGCACTTTTGCACACGTTAGAGTCCAACCAAGATGAACTGGTCAAAAATCCAAATAAAATCAAGAAAAAGCTCTATGCTTTTGATTGGGGTGCAACCATTGATCAACTAGGCAAATATACTTTACTTAATGAATTTATTCGAAATTTGCCAGGAAGCGTGATAAGTTGTCAAAATATATTTGTTTCCATGCAATGTAATTCGCTATACCTATGTTAGTTTTAAGTTTAATCAACTTCTGACCCTTGAGTTTGTTGGTCCCAGACTTGGACTGGATAAAGTAGCTAGGGTCTGTAGGTTGTGTTTGAGTACTGAACACTTGAAAAAACTCAAACATTTAACATTTTACTGCTACAAAACGTAGGCAATTACACTTTAGTCCTTTTGTAAATTATCAATTTGATCAAGTCAGTGAATTGCTTTGGTCCATATTGATGGAAGGTGATAGTATTACACTTCTATTGGCACTTTACAGGTTTTTAGTTGTTCTTTTTGAACTACTACGACAAATGTTAATTGAACATTTTATGTGTGTAATTTTAATTGAATGATGTATTTTGTTAGGGAGAATTCTCCAGAATGGCTAATTTCCCTTACCTACTGAGTCCCTCAGAAGCTTTGCTGGATTTCTAGGATTTATTTTTTTCAGCTGGTAAGAGTGTAAGCCTTTTTTTCCCACTCTTACATGTGTTTTGCTGTATGTGTGTTTAACATTTTTGTGTTCATAGACTGTGGAGCCTCACCTACTCCATAGGCATCATCTTTTTACTGTGTGTTACACAGCACTTACAGTGCCGTGACACAGGGTTATCTTTTTCAGACTTCCCACTTTAAACTACATTTTCTGGGACTGACTACTGTCTCCAAGAACATGTAAAGTTGCCATTGACTTTATTAGTCTTTTTAAATCCACAGATCCAGTTCAAACTATCTTACATAGAGTTCTGGAAAGGGTTAATAGTTGTCCCTTTTTGTCTGTTTCTCATGGAACATTATTTCGTTCCCTTTTCATTAAGATTTGGCTTGTGGCAGTGGTATCTACCCTATTTTTCCTACCGCAGTTATTGTAAATAGCCTTTGTATTGTTTTAGGCTATCTTAGTAGCCTCGAACTTAAACCCGCTGGACCACAATTACTTTTATTTGGTTCCGGCTGGGTTTATTCGCCATTTCTTTTTGTAAAAGTCTTTCTCGTGTTTTACTCTGCGCGCCAAACCAGGTTTGGTTCCTTTGTTCACCGTCCTTTTGCGGGCTTCTGCACAGAAGCCCTCCTTAGGCGCCTGAATGTCTGAAGGGGACAGGATGTGAGGGAGGGGTTGGAGACTCCCTACACAGGGTCTCCTTGGAGACCCATGTCGCACTCTGTGTGATTGGTTGTGGTGACTGTCCCGCCGGGACAGCCACCCTGCTGTGTGATTGACAGCCAGGCTGTGTGAATGGGGGAAAACTGCATAAAAAGCAGGTCTCTGGGACTGAGAAGGCAAACTCGCCACTGGATCGAGAGAACCGAAGAAAAGCTGACAGAATAGGACCTCTACCATGGCTGAACCTCCCGGTGAAGCCCTGCTGCAGGTCCAAATCTCCAAACTTCGACGACAGGGAAGATCTGCAAGGAATCTTCTCCCCTTGAGCTGGTGGGAACAACGAGTTCACCAAACTGCAAGCCAGGCCTCCCTCCTCTGGTCGAATTTGCTGTGCACAGCTACAGTGAACCAGATAGCCAGGAGGACCGGACCCTGCTTGGGTTTCAAGGAGCACACCTTTTATTCCTTGCTTTGCTCTGCTGCTGATTTCTTCCCTGGGCAGTGCAGGACCCTCCAGTCTTCCTACTTTGTGTCAGTCCGACAGTCGCTTCAGGAACCGTGAGTCTGCAGGACCTGCCAGGAACGTCCGCCTCTGCTAGAGCCTTCTTCTCCATTTAAGGTACTGTTCAAATCTGGTTGTTCATTCTGTCCGACTGCGGTAAAAGTGCTTGAAATCTTTTGCCAATCCGAGGGCTTGTCCTTCTCTATTCTTTAAAGTAACTTTTCCTCCAACCAACTTCGTTCTGAACTCTTGGCAAAGTCTTAACCGCAAAACTAATCTGAACTGTGTGATCCTCTGCAAAGACTTTGGTCCATTGACTTTGGCCCAGGCCTCTTGATTTGATTTCCTCACTGTAGTTAGTTATTCTAGATTGTGATCCTCTGCAAAGACTTTGTACTGTCACTTGTAGTCTTAATGTTGTGTGATGTTCCCAAAGGGTACTGCATATGATTCTGCCTAACATATTTGGATATTGGATTTGAGTAGTAATTGTATAGTTTGTTAAGGTGCATTTTTTAGTAATGTCATTGTTTTTTATATCGGCTTGAATATGTGTGACATTTTGTGTAAGGTTACATTTTAACAACTTTATTTATTTCGGTTACAGCATAACAGGTAAATTAATCACGGTGGTGCAACTCCCATCATTAGCGACATGCATGCAATTTGTTCCCTCCCTCGATGTATCCCTTTGCGGACTCCCCTATGTCCGCGGAGTTGAGTGAACTTGGGATCTGTCTGGGCTCCGTGACCTAGGAAGTAGGGACCTAGGAAGTGTGTTATCAGGTGCGGTTGAAAAGTCAATGCTGGGAATTGGCTGTGTTAGTCCAGCACTGGCGCCCAGCAGTCGGTGAAGTGATGGAGGGTCCCCTCTTTCGCTGCTGTGACTTTCTCAGCCACTAGTATTTCCCAGACTTTCAACCACCAGAGGGATAGCATGGGGCCCTCTTGCGTTTTCCATTTGCGGGCCACTGTAATCTTGGCCGCTAATAATAGTTGCGTCAGCAATTTAGCAGAGCGACCTGATTTCGGGTAGCAGTCCGGGCTCGCTACCCCCAGGAGAATCACCCCTGGAGTCAACGACAGTCTGGGTTGGGTAATGTCCTCGATAATTTGTATGATCCCCCTCCAGAAGGCTTGGACCTTTGGGCAGCTCCACCACATGTGAAAGAAAGTCCCTCGCTCACCACAGCGTCTCCAACAGCTTGGGTCAAGGGATGCGTTGCAGTGGTGTAGGTGTACTGGTGAGAGATACCAGCAATGGAGGAGTTTAAGGGCGCATTCTTTGTTCGTGACGCATCTGGAGGTTGAGTTAATCCTTGTCCATATTTCCACCCACGTCCGGTCCTCAATGGGATGTCCCAGATCCGTCTCCCATCCGGCCATGTATGGGGGTCTGACCTCCAGTATATCCTCCTGGAGGAGGCGGTACAGCTTAGTGATCCGCCCTCGGTGTGTGTCGTCCTCCAGTGCGTGCTCCAGTGGGTGTAGGTCGCGGGTTGCCCCCTGGCGAACTGCCGGTTGTGAGATCCAATGGCGTGGTTGAGCGTATGTGAACCTCTCCCTCTCCATTACCTGGAAGCGGTCCTTGCATTGTTTGAAATTAAGCGGGGAGTCGCCCGCGTAGAGTTGCGAGAGGGAGCGGAGGCCTCCAGCGGTCCATCGGCTGAAGTTTGATGCCGTCATCCCCGGAAAGAAGTCTGGATTCCAGATGATCGGGGATAGCAGGCCCAGGCCCTTGGGCAGCTTCTTCCTCCATCGGGCCCATGCCCATGCCTCCAGGGTTGCTCTGGTAGATGTTGGCATCTGTGGTCCCCGGCTCCGAAGGGCCCTTGGGATGTGCAGTAGGGAGCGTAGCAACGGTTGACAGTTGGCTTGTTCGATCTGGGTCCATTTCGGGGGGGGGAGTCTTGTTCCGTCCAGGCGGCGGCGTTCGCTAGTTGAGCTGCCAGGAAGTAGTTAGTGATGTTCAGTAGCCCCAGGCCGCCCCATTTAGCAGCCCCTGACATGACTTTTAGTGGTATTCTGGCCCTGCGGCCCTTCCAAACGAATTTTGCGAGCTTCTTTTGCAATTGCTCTAGGGCTTGTTTCGGGGGCGAGACTGGTAGGGTGGAGCATAGGATGATAATATATTTCTATAAAGGAGGTAAGATTATACAAATGGTAATTTTACTGGACCCTTCTATCTAAAAAGAAAAATCCCTGATTGTCCGGCATACTTAGTCCGTAAAAAATAGACTGTAAGCTGTAGTGTATCAAAACATATGTAATATCAGTTTATTTAGTACAATATCAATTCAAAAAGCAAAAGTAAGAGGAAAAAACATCAATAGACCCAAATACATAGAACACAGTGGAACAAATAACCTAATAACTTGACCTATTGTCTAAAAACTCCTAAAGTGATTCCACAAACACAACAGACCAATAACTAAAACAATAAACATTCTACATGTGTTGTAAAAATTCCCAACATGTTTCTGTTCTTCCAAAAGCCTCAAACGGGTGAACATTCTTCATGGGAAAGCTTCTGTACAGTATGCTGTAGACTGCTTCAACACTGTGTATCATGGGTCAGTTTTCACATCTCAAAAATAGATGTACCTAAAATCCAAAAATAGAAGAATACTTGAGGATCGGGTCAAAAGAATACTAAATACATATGCCCCCATGCTACAGTACAAAATTCTGTAGTAAGAGAAACCAAAGGTAAGACCAAACAAAGGGTACTTTATCACCTATTTATAACACAGGGTGGAGCATAGGTACAACAATCTGGGGAGGAAGTTCATTTTACATGCTGTGACCCCTCCTAGGAGGGAGATTTCTTGGCTGTTCCATCGTTGCAGATCGTTTTCAAGTTCCTTGAATAGGGGGTGGGGAGTTGGCTGCGTATAGCTTTTTCGGGTCCGTTGTGAGGCGTATCCCTAAGTATGCTGTTGAGTCGGTGCTCCATGTCAATGGGCAGAATGTTTGCAGGGTGGTTATGAGGGGGGTATTTAGGTTGATGGCCAGTGCCTCCGATTTGGAGTAATTCACCTGAAACCTACTACTTGTTCAAATGCTTTTAGTTCTATTAGGACGGCGGGTAATGAGGTCTAACAGTTGGTGATGGAGATCATTACATCGTCTGCATACAGTGACATCTTGAACTGCTCCCCATTTATCTTCAGCCCATTGATTTCGTCGTTGGATCGTGTCCTTTGGGCGAATGGTTCCATGATCAGGGCAAAGATGAGCGGCGAGAGTGGGCAGCACTGCCTTGTTCCACATGAGAGCGGGATCGAGGCAGAGGTTTTTTGGTTGAGTCTTAGTGATGTTTTTGGGGCTATGTAATTAGCCAACACCATCTTTTGGAACGCAGGGCCAAACCGGAAAGCCTCCAGGGTGAGCCGCATGAAGTTCCAGTCCACCCTGTCGAAGGCTTTGGTGGTGTCTAAGGTCAGGACTGCCAGGTCTTGATGGTCTCGGGACGCCACCTCGATGAGGTTAAGTGCTCGGCGGATGTTGTCTACCATACTTCTGCCTTTGATGAAACCTGCTTGGTCTTTATTTATGATGGATGGTAGGACGCGGGCCAGCCTGTTCGCCAATACTTTCCAGTAGGCATTTGCGTCCACATTGAGAAGTGAAATCGGTCTGTACGATAAGCATTCCTTTGGATCCTTGCCTGGCTTCAGGAGCATGATTGTGTCTCGTGGACTCCTGCATCGATTGGGGCTATGGAGCCTGAGTCTTGGAAGGAGTTGAAAAGCTCTGTCAGCGGGTTCAGAAGAAGGGGGCGATTATAGAACTTGGGTGGGAGGCTGTCTGGGCGCGGGGCCCTGGGTTTCAAGGCCTTGAGTGTTTCCTCCACCTCGTCAGTGGTAATTGGGGACTCCAGGGCGGTTCTGTCTGCTTCCGAGAGCTGCGGAAGCCGGGCGCCTGCTGTGAATTGTTCCTGGAGAGCCCGCTGGCGGGAGGCCGAGGTCAGGGTAAAGCCAGATGAGCTGTCGCTATTTGTAGTTTAGCTTCTTCACCATACCGGGTTCTGCCCTCTGGGTCCTTTAGGGCGATGATGTGGTTTCGTCTGCAGGTTCTGGCTAGCTTGCTCACCAGGTATCTGTTGGCCTTGTTGCCGTTTACATGATAGTTCTGCTTTGTCCTGATCAGGGACTGCGCTGTTTCTTCCGCATAGTAGGCCTCCAGTTTCGTACGGGCTAGTCTCACCCATTTGGCTGCCTTGGGTGATCATTTCTTCTTCAGAATCGAGTCTGCCTCAGCCATTTCCTCCTCCAGCTGACCCCTCCGCAGCGCTCCTCCTGTATGCGGCAGCTTGCGCTATTAGTTCCCCACTGATTACGGCCTTCATGGCCTCCCATCTCGTAGCTGTTGAAGTGAGGTCAGGGGGGTTTTCCTTAAAGTAGTTCTTAATTGCCTTGGATATGGCGTCACGGACCACCATGTCATGTAACATCGGTTCATATAAGGTCCATCTGCGTCTTTCAGGGGGGTCCGGTTGGAAGATTCTTGCGGTGAGGAGGATCGGAGAGTGGGCAGAGAGAGCCCTTGTGCCGTTTTCGACTTCGTCCGTGAACTGCAGAAGCTGTGGGCTAGCTAGGATCAGGTCGATCTGGGATGAGGAGCGATGGACATGGGAGAAAAAAAGAGTAATCTGCTGTGTCCGGATGGAGGACCCTCCAGGTATCCACCACTCCCAGGGTTCTGAACAGGTGGCAAAGGCTCAGTGCATTCTTGAAGTCTCTGGATGATGGCAGACCTGTTCTGTCCAGCAAGGGGTTAGGGACCCCATTGAAATCCCCGCCCAGGATCACCTGGCCCTCGAGAAAAGGAAGGAGAGATGACTCTAGCTCGGTGAAGAAGGTCTCTTGACCGTCATTTGGTGCATAGACTGCGATCAGCGTATGGAGTTGGCCATATAGGTCCCCTTTAACCGCCACAAATCTGCCATCTGGGCACCGCAGGGTCCCCCTCTCCTTAAAGGGTGTGCCTTTCGCCAGAAAGATTGCTGTGCCTCCTTTTTTGCTAGCGCCCAAGGCCAGGTACTGGGTCGGGAAAGCCCGGCACCGCAGCCTGGGGAAGTCTTCTGCTAGAAGATGTGTTTCCTGGAGGAATGCTACCGATGCTTGGAGGTCTTGTAGGCGGCGGAGGGTGGACTTGCGTTTTGCGGGAGAGTTCCAACCCCATACATTCAGCGAGACATAGCGTAGCTTGGCGTGTGGAGGGGGGGTTGCTGGATGTCGTCAGTGGTTAGGTGAGCGGTGGGAGGGGGTTGATCGATGGTTGGTGGGAGTTCCCCAGTGGAAGGTAGTAGATGCGGGTCTGCTGCAACCGGATTTTAAAATTAACCCAACCTGAGCCAAACGTGGCCCAAAGAAACTGAAAAAAAGAAAAAACAACCAAACTAGGCCCAAAGGGCCTCGTGCCAGAGTGACTGTCCATCCACTCGGCTGGGGCATTGCGTGGGACGCCCGGGAACCGAGAGTGTAGATTCCGGCACAGAGACCGGCTTTTGATTATTAGTTGTGTGTGGCCAGGAGTTTCCCGCCTTTCAGGACCTTCCTCCAGCGACTGTGCTGTGATCTCAGGGGTGAGCTATGCGGTTTGTCCGTCGGGCAGGCGGTCGGGTCCCCCGCAGGGGTCGAGGGCACGCTTCCCATGATTTCGCCGGCTTCCTCGAGAGCCTGGATCACTCTTACTTGACCCTTGAATGTGAACTGGAGCGAGCCAACGATATCTGATCTTCCGCTCCTGCAGAAAGGCTGTTGGAGGACGTAAGGCTCGCCGACTTTGAACGGTTGAGGCAGCTAGGTCTTGGTAAAGTTGTATAGTGGTCCCTTGATATGTAAGGTCAACTCGGCCGACCCTCATGATTTCTTGCTTCGTGCTGAAGAAGTGAACTCTGGTGATCACCTCAGGGGCAGCGGAAGTTGGGGTGTTCCTGCGGCCCCGCAGTCTGTGGGTGCAGTCCAGGAGGAGCAATGCTTTATCACAGTCTGGGAGGAGGGTTTGGAAGAGGTCCCCGATGTAGGTAGGGAGCTCTTGGTCCGTTATTGCAGCGGGAACCCCCCCTAATGCGGAAATTGTTTCTGCGGGCTCTGTTTTCCAAGTCTTCCTGTTTGCGGTGAATGCTTTCGGCGTTGTCCTCCAGGGATTGGAGTTTCCGTTGCAGTTTTGCAATCTGGGCTGAGTGCTCCATGACCTGATCTTCTGTGTCTCCCACCCTGTGTTCCACCTCGTCCACTCGGTTGTCCAGGCCCTCTATCTTGGTCGTGACTTCTGTCATTCAGTTGTGGAACTCCGTTTTGATGTCTGCTAGGAGAGCCTGGATATCGTCTTTTGTGGCCCAAAGCCCTTGGGGTCTTGAGCGGGAAGGGGGCCGGGTCCGAGGGGGGTTCGTTGTTTAGATTTTTCCTTCATCTGCAGCAGGTTGGCTATGTCTGCTGACTTTGGGCCCTTCTGCCTCGACATTTCGGTGTTTGAGTAGCTGGCTGGTTGCGTGAGTTCGGCTCCTCTTACCGTAGATGGAATGCTGGTTGGGCCACTTACCACTTGAGTGGTATGTCCAAGGTGGGAGGTGGGTGGGCCCAGGCAGTGGCACAGGCTAGGTTGGCTCAGGCTGGGAGGGTCAGCCAAGGCCTGGGGCCTCACTTCAGATGGTAATGGTGGGGTGTACTGGTGGGGGTGACTCCTCGGGTTTACCTCAGGTCAGGTGATTATGGCCCCGGGGGGGGCAGATCCCCCGCTGGGGGGTCTTCGCCTCAGGTCCTCCTAGGTTTGCCAGTGGTGTGTAGGCATGCAGTGGCTGACCTGATCTCTATTGTGTCTGGGCCCCTGCAGGTTAGCCCTGGTCGTGGCTGGGTGGTTAGTGGGGCAATGGGGTCCACCGACTGGTGAGCTGGTGAGGAGTGGGCCTCCTGTTGCAACGCTGGGTGAGGGGGTGCAGGGCGCCCCACGGGTCCCCCCGGCGCGGGATCCCCGCTAGGCTGCCTGTTGGTGATGGTGGAGCGGTGGGGTCCCCACCTTGGAAGCTGGTAGAAGGAGAGAGGGCCCCAGGCCGCCACCGCAGGCCCCCGGAGGCCTCCCCCCAGGCCAGTCCAGGTCCCGGCAGCACCAGGAGAGAGATGCTCTGGGGAGGGGCCGAGTGTCCACGGTCCCCCAGGAGATCCCCCTCGCCGTGTGTAGCTTCGGTGGCACCAGGATAAGAGCGCTGGGCGGGGGGAGCAGGGCGCGCGGTCCTTGCAGTGGGCGTGTGGTCCCCGCAGCCCCCGAGGCCCCTCCGCACCGCTTGTCAGGGCCTACAGCACAGAAGCCGGTAGAAGGGGGAGGGGCCCCAGCCGCTGCCAAAGGTCCACGGCTGCCTTCCTAGGGGGGGGGCAGGACGTCTCGGTGGTGCCAGGGGAGAGCCGCTCTGACCAATGCTGAGAGGGGGGGAGCCGGGCTCCTGCAACTCGTCTGGGCTCCCCCTCGCTGTGTGCGGCTCCTGCAGTCCCGGCGCCCCTCCTCCCAGGCCGATGTCAGGCTCATTACCAGCCAGGTCCCCCAGGCCGCAAGATGCCGGGCTCTGCCAGGTAGGGGCTGCGACCGCCCCCCGGGGCGCCGATGAAGTCGGGGCGCGTCTCTGCGATCTTGGTCTGCAGGTCAGAAGGGGGGGGCGGGGAGTCGCTGGAAAGTCAGGGCAGAGAGACATCTCTGAGATGGTCCATGGCCACCTATCTCTGTGCCCCTCATATCGCCGCCATCTTGGGCGCCAGGCCCGGGTCCGGGGAGAGCCCCGACGGCTGGGAGAACTGGGGCTTCCCCGTTCCGATTCTCGTGCCGAGTTGGGCTTTCGGCTCCCGAGGTGTTCCGCAGCAGCGCTGGCCGACTCTGTGCCGGTGATAAAGCTGGAAACTGGGCGTTTTTATGGCCGAAAATCGGGCGTCCCACGGAGCTCTTAGAGAGGCATCCGCATCGATGGAGCCTCAAGGCACGCCCCGTAAGGTTACATTTTAAACCAAATCACAAATAAAATAAACTAGCTGAATACTTTGCTAGATTTTTCCAAAATTAGTGACTTCCTCACACACCCTCCTCCAACATTCTAAACTCTGCCTACTCTACCATCATCCTCTGCCTCAATCTCCCACTTTAGTCACACTAATACTGTAGAAGTCCTATCTCTACTGATGAAGATTAACCCCTTTTATGCCCCATCAGACCCTTTTGCTCCTCAGCTAGTCAAGCCTATTGAACCTTTTGTGGCCTTTCACCTCGCTGAACTCTTCAACCTGTACTTCAAATCAGCTTGCTTCCCTCTGTTTTCAGAGCAGCCTTGGTCATCCCTCTCCTAAAAAAGCAAGAGGCTACTCGAACCTACCGGCTAACTTTCTCCCTGTGTCTCTCGTTCCGTACTACTGTAAAGTGCTCGAATATTGTGTTCAACGGCCTTACCAGTTTCTTAGACATCCACAACCATCGAGACCCCTTACAAGCAGGTTTCTGCTCTTGTCACTCCACAAGAACTGCTCTCAATTTAATCACCTCTGCTAAGCACTCCAAGCTATCCTCTATCCTAATTCGCCTTGACCTGTCCGCTGCCGTTGACACTGTCGATCACTCCATCTCCTTAATACTCTTTCTTCTTGGGATTTGCGATCAACCCCATGCCTGGATTGAATCTTACCTGGCAGCTCGCCAATTCTGTCTAATGGAGCAACATCATCTCTCAACTCAATGTTCTAACTGTTGGTATTTCACAAGGCTCTGTCTACACCTCTGCTCTTGGGTCACTAATTTCCTCCTTTGGGTTCTCGTGTCAACTCTTCACTGACGACAGCCAAATATTCTTAAAAATTCCATCTGTCCCTCTTCCATTAAATATTGGATGGCTTTGCACTCCTTTGTTAAACTCCACCGAAACAGAGGTGCTCTTCTTCCCTAACAAATGCTCTCTCTCGTCTCTTACTTTGCTTATCCAGTTCCCTCCTTACACTCTCCCCTACTCTTCTTCAGCTAGAAACCTCAGCATCATCTATGACCCTTCTCACATCTTTTCTACTTTCATTTCCAAAACTGCCGCAGCAGCTCACCTCAACCTACTAAATATTAGGAAAATCAGGCACCTCCTTTGTTCCAACACTGCCAAACATTTCATAACCACTATTGCCTTCTTTAAACTGGACTACTGTGCCAGCATCCTCTTTGGTCTCCCTAAATGTGCTTTCTTTCCTCTCAACAAGAAAATTAACTTTGCTACCAGGACTCTCTTTGAACTCCCTCACTTCACACCTACTTCCGCATACCACCACCAGGCTGGATAGCTGACAATGCCAGATTTAAATGTCTTCTCCTGATTCACAAGGCACCACCATAGCTATCCTCCTCTATCGAACACTACAAGCCTTCTCGTAATCTCTGCTCTGCCTCCTCAACTACCATTGTGGCTCCTCGCCCTCCCTGTGCTTCCTCTTGTTTCCGCTCTTTCTCTCTTCTTGCTCCACTTGCATAGAATTCTCTTCCTCCGGACATCTGAGAATCAGTCCACAAGGATTTGTTCAAAAGTTAACTAAAAGCCTAACTCCTCGCCTACGAGTTACCCTCTTAAACGACCTCTCATCTCCCTTATAGCTAAAGTTTTGCCTCCACCATTAACCTGCCTCTGTGCCTCACTTTCTCTGCCTATACTGTATCACTTCATCCATAAGGGACACATCCAGGTCACAGCTGGCCGTTCCACCTACTTACACTTAAAAATGTCTAATGTTGGTTGTTCTTAGTATATGTATGTTCACATACGTATTGGTGACTGTTCCATTTATTCCCCTCCTCAACCTGGTCACCAGGCTGGATAGCTGACAATGCCAGATTTAAATGTCTTCTCCTGATTCACAAATTCATCCATGCTAAGGCACCACCATAGCTATCCTCCTCTATCGAACACTACAAGCTTTCTCGTAATCTCTGCTCTGCCTCCTCAACTACCATTGTGGCTCCTCGCCCTCCCTGTGCTTCCTCTTGTTGCCGCTCTTTCTCTCTTCTTGCTCCATTTGCATAGAATTCTCTTCCTCCGGACATCTGAGAATCAGTCCACAAGGATTTGTTCAAAAGTTAACTAAAAGCCTAACTCCTCGCCTACGAGTTACCCTCTTAAACGACCTCTCATATCCCTTATAGCTAAAGTTTTGCCTCCACCATTAACCTGCCTCTGTGCCTCACTTTCTCTGCCTACACTGTAGCACTTAATCCATAAGGGACACATCCAGAGCACAGCTGGCCGTTCCACCTACTTACACTTAAAAATGTCTAATGTTGGTTGTTCTTAGTATATGTATGTTCACATACGTATTGGTGACTGTTCCATTTATTCCCCTCCTCAACCTGGTCAGAATGCCCCTCAAATTCACCCCATTGTAAGAAGCGTACTGCTTCCTGTCAGATCTGATTTCTTGTCTGTTGTTCGTTCTTTTGTGATCAAAAGAGCATTTTTCCTTCCTGTATACAAATAAATAAATAGCAAGAGTTACAGGAACTTGCTGCCCAGTAGCTGGTGAAGATCTGAAAACCAGATCTGCCTTCCCCAAGTTCAAGCTATTAAATTGAGTCGATTTGACAGTTGATCTGAATTTTGCAGGGTCCTCTGAAAAAGAGGAGTTTGAGTAAAGGCATATAGGGCCTTGTTGGGCCAATACTTCGGTAGGGCATCTCCCAGAATATTTGAGTCCTAAACCCAGACAGGAGGCCTAAAGCAGATTTTGGGCATTCTGGTGAGTTGCAAACAGATTTATCTGTGGGATCCCGCAACGTGAAAAGATCTTCTGATCCACTTGGGAGTTGAACATCCATTCATGCAGAAGTTAATGAAAGGCTGCTGAGAGCATCTGTTCTGATGGTCTTTGTATGGTTTCTGTAGCTTTCCAATGTACTGCCTGAATATTTATTTTTAATATACTTATTGCCAATAATAGGCTTTGTACAAACAACAGATAAAACACAAAACACATCTTATCTTCTTATCTAACAGAATAATAGCATTTACCATGTTAAAAACCTTAGTTAAAATCTCTGCATGCCTTAATCATTCAATGTTCTAATCATATCAAAAACTTTATAAAATCCCTGCAAAAAGTTCAATTAAAATCTCCATCACTGAGTTATACAATTTCATCATATGGTAAATCAGATTAACATGATTGCCCCCCATCAACAATTTCCACAGTACAATAACATCATGACAGTGTATCTTATTGCAATAGGCTTTCATGTGTTTTGTCCTTACATTATTCAAATTCGGACAGCAGCACATTATATGCTCTGCTGATTTGATACTCATTTTCCCACACACACTACACATTTGCTCTGACCGTGGTAATCCTTGTTTAGCTTCTTCTATTTCTAACACCTGCGTGCAATTGAATTTAAAGAGTAAATATTGTCTAATGATTTTACTATTAGGAAAGGCTTCAAGATATTTTGGTGTTACACTCCGTTCCATCCAATACTTGATAAAAGGACCACTATTACTTTTAGTTGCCAAGGAGACAAAATCAGCTTCCCTGCCAAACTCCCAGATTTTTGCCTTAAACCATTTTACAGACCCCCTGTGCGGTATTGTCATTTCTGTTGTTCATACCAAAGCAACCAAGACTTGTATATGAATAGCATATTTCCCAGAGTGCAAACATGCTCATGCTCATGTATTGTTCTATATGCCAATAACACCTCAACCATTATTGTTCCATTCTCTAACTTTAATAGCTTATCATAGCCTAGGATAAATTTGCTCTGACCCACAGTCGAGATTTGTATGATGTTGAACTCAGACATTCTGTATTCAATGGATAGGGAATTTTGGCATTCTAAGCAAGATTCGTAGGATCTTGTTTTCAAACTTTCCCATCTCTTTCATCAGGTAGGCTCCCCATACTTTAACTCCATACAGCAAGCACGGTACTATTGTGGCTCTATACAGGAGTAAGATGGTCTTAATCGTGCAGCCACCTTCTCTACTAATGAATACACTCATTGTCTTAGTACTTTCAGACATTTTAAGTTGTTTTCCTCCCATTGAGCTGTCCATAAACGTTTATTGTCAATGTGTACTCCAAGGTATTTGTTTTTTTAAAAAAAAACATTCTTTATTGTCAATTTCTTTTATGTAAACAAAAAATACATTAACATCAACTAAATAATTTCCATAACTACCGCTATTCCTCCATCTCCCCCTTTGACACATAGATTGATTACAGTAACATTCGACTTCGCAAGGCCTATAGTTGTATAGCTGGCTAGTTCAATTCCTCGTGGTCATGGGGCCATTTGGCTCTAGTCTTTATAAGGTCGAGGTTGCTTGTAACTGGATCATTCCTCAACACACAGTCACCGTCAGTTCTATTTCGACTGGAGTTGTCCTGATGTTCGTTATAGGTTTAACTTATGGCAAGCCTCCTTCCGCTGGTCGCGAGTTGCGTTCCCATTCCGAATAATACTGATGGAAGGGTGGCCAGTAATCAATCGGTTGGCTGCTACCTGGTAATGTTTGTTTGTAGCGGGTTTCTCTTTGTTCACATATGTGCATGTATTCCACCCATCTGGCAAACACTGGCGCTGCGCTCTTCCCCCATGTGGTGACTATCAGGTATCTAGCTATCATTGAAGCCATACCCAGCAGCTTCCTCTCACCGCGGTATCCTCCATCAAACAACGCTAAGAGCCATACTGCTGGTGTATATTCCCGCTCGGTTACTAGCATCTACGACATAGCGCCCTCAACTCCCCCCAGAAGGGACGCAGGCTTGGGCATGACCAGGCAACATGATGAATATCAGCAGGTTCCACATTGCAACTCTTACATGCTGACAACCTGTAAGGATATATTTTATGTAGCTTGTCTGGGGAATAATAAACTTGATGGAGATATTTATAATGTATCAGCCTGAATCTATTATTCATGCATAGTGTGCGTGTTTGCATGCAGATGAGTTTCCAGTGTTTGTCGCTTATCATCTCCCCCAGATCTCCTTCCCAGAGGGCCTTGAACCTCTGGTCATGAGGTGTCCTCTTGCTCCTATCCAGCTTGTATGTGGAGGATAAGAATTTCTGGGACGACAATGGTTTAATGGCGTATTGCAGACCGGGTGAGTTTCTGGTGCTCGGGGGAATTTGGGCCATTTAGTTCGGAGTGTCTCCCTGATCCTATAATACATGAACAGTGTCACTGCCGTCCAATCTCCTCTTGTTTGAAACGTTTCCCAGGGTATGAAGTGCCCTTCGTGTACCAAATCTCCTAATGTTTGTTCCCCCAGTCTTTGAAAGTGGACCTGAAATGATCTCTCATATGTGAGCGGTATGGCATGTATATTGTACAGTGGGAGGTCAGGGGAGTAGTTTGTCACTGTCCCTGTCAGTTGTGCTGTACGTTCCCAGGCTTTGCATGTCACCATTGTGGGCTGGACCTCCTTTCGTGGAACTCGTGGTTGTGTACCCCACAGCCTCCCCACTATGTCATCTGGGGCCGTCGCCTCCCTGGCCAGGGTGGTGTGTGGGAGGTCCGGGGTGTAGGGACCCCATCCGGCTATATATTGCAATTGTGCTGTTAGATAGTATAGGTGTATATCTGGGTATTCTAAGCTGCCCTGTTCATATGGCATTACAAGAGTATTATAGGATATCCTTGCGTGCTTGCCTGCCAAACTTATCATTAGGCTTTTTATTTGTGTCCCGAAGTTTTGGTGGGCCAGATGGGAACGTTATTAAATATATAAAGTAATTTGGGAAGAATTACCATTTTAGCAAGTGAGCTACGAGCTGCTTCGGACATAGGGAGGTGTATCCACGATTCTACTTTGTGTTCAAGTATATCCACTGTCTTTGTGTAGTTATTGGAATAGAGACCCACCACATCCATAGTCACCATCACACCCAGATATCGGAATTCCTGGCCATCATCGGCCTGGGTTACAGATGGGGTCCGTGGTAGTATTTCGGATTTACTCCAATTAATCCTGAGCGCCGAGAGTTTCCCCGAATTTACCAATTTCCAGCATCAGTGGAAGAGAAGTTCAGTCTTGGGTGTTTCACATATAACGGGATGTCGTCCGCATAGAAAGATATGATATTAAGCTGTTTCTGTAAACTTACTCCACAGTGGTCCTGCAGTTCCCTGATGTGGCAAGCAAGTGGTTCCATCACTAGGGCAAACAATATCGGAGAGAAGGGGCAGCCCTGACATGTTCCCCTCGAATGGTAGATGTTTTCCAATGCTATCCCATTCGTGTATTATGCCACCCTCTGGGCTGTGTAGAAAAGCCTGATCCACTGTATACATTTCAACCCAAGGCCTGACCGCCGCAGCACTTCGAAGAGGAATGGCCATTCCACGGAGTCAAAGGCTTTTTTTCCGGCATCTAATGCCGCTATCGCTATGGGGATCTCCAGGTCTATGTTGTGCATGAGTTGAAACACTCACGGCAAGTTATGTTGTGTGGACCGGTTAAGAATGAAACCAGCATGGTCAGGGGGGGGGGGGGGATCAGTGCTTCCATGTGTGGGAGTAATCTGTTCGCTAATATTTTCGCAAGGATTTTATTATTAATATTGATCAATGACAGCGGTCTATAAGATGTACATTTCTGGGGATCCTTTTCGGGTTTAAGTAACACAGTAATCGGTGCTGTTCTCGTGGTTTCAGGGAGGGTGATGATCTTAATTGCATTTTCATACTTGTCTCTTAGGCTTGGGAGTATGATATCGACATATGTCTTGTACAATTCGGCAGTTATGTCGTCATTTCCCAGTGCTTTGCCATTTGGAACGGACAGGATCACCTTTCTGATCTCCTCCTCCGTTATCAGTATATTCAGTTCCCCACCTAGTTCCGGGTCTAGCCATCCTAAAGCAACTTCATCTAGGCATCCCATCAATACGTCGTGTCCGGCTGTGTTTCGGGAAGAGTACAGTTGTTCATAGTACCCTCGAAACACCAAGTTGATCCCAACCAGGTCCCGGTCAAGTTGCCCCGCGGGGTCTTCTACTGACATAATGGGGGTTAATTGTCTTTCTTGTTTTATAGCACATGCAAGTGTTCTACTCGGCCGGTCTCCTTCTCCATACCTAGCAGCTGCTATTGGGTCTCCTTTGGACCTGTCTTCCCTATTTGTTAATTCACAGAGTTCTTCTTTTTGTTTCCTTAGGGAGGCCCTTATTTCCTCAGTCTTGAGTACCTTGTTGATTCTATAGACTCTTAATGTAACCCTTCAGTTTACGCATGGATCCCCTCAGGGCTTTTAGCATACCTCCCTCCTCGGAAATACAACAGCCTCCTCTCATGTACACTTTAAAAGCCTCCCAAATGATACCCAGGTCAGGGCCCGAGTCGACACCATCTTCAAAGTATGTCTGAATGTCTTGCCTTATATCTCCTCGGAACGCCCCGTCTTCCAACGCTGCAGCTCTAAATCTCCACCTCAACTGTCTGGTGAGGCCCGTAGGACTGGGGAGTGGTTGGATAGGGTGTGACACAATATTACTGCCTCTATTATACTTCTCGCTAGGTTAGAGGTGGTCATTATCCCATGGACGCTGGAGAAGTGTACTCTCTTTTGTGTGTATGCTCCACTCTGCATATGTCATGTAGGTTATGGAGTTGCGCTATGACTCGCCATGCCTGTGCGGGGCGAGGTATAAGCTGTGTCATTGAGGATCCGTCGTATTCCAGTGCAAGAGCCATATTGAAGTCCCCGACCATGACTGTCTCATGCCCCAGGAAAGTTTGTATATGTTTGGCTCTTCTTATGAATGAAATCAGGGGAGTCAGTATTTGGCACATATACATTAATGAGCAGGAGTTTCAGTCCCTGTATTTCCCCAGCTAGAATTATGCATTTCCTTTCCTCGTCGCCTATCTGCTCTTGTAGCCTGAAATCTAGGGATCTGTAAATGTATATTGCGAATCCTCTCGAGTGGGTGGTATATGAAGAGCCATACCTATGTACGCCCCACCCAGGCAGGCGGGGGATGGGTGTTCCGTAGGCCAGACATGTCTCCTGTATGCATAAGATGTTAACCTTGTGGTTTTTGCCGTGGTTTGCGATTAGACATATCTTTTTCTGATTGGTAAGGCCTCTCTCGTTCCAGGACATTATTGATATCGAGTTGTCCCCTCCACCGCTTATGGTAGTGGCGCCTTCTGAAATTATTTAGGGTTGTCCCCTGCTCTTCTGCTTGGGAGACCTGTATCGAATCATATGTGTCTGTGTCATCGGGAGGGTCCTTTTAAGGTCCATATTGTCTGGCCCGTGTATTTTACCCTGTAACCTCGCCCCCAACCTGCCCCCCCACCCACGCCAGCAACAGTAACCTACCAGCTCCTATCCCTCCCCCCTCATAACACCCTAACATTAACATTGTTCAACAATTCTGCTTTTGAGCGGTAAATGGGGCACAGAGGGTGCGTTCAATCCCGCTCTTTTGCATTATAGACTACTCTGACTGTTCTTACATAAATAGCATAGTGGTACATCGTGAAAAAGAGCCCCTCTCGAAGAGGAAGCCTGATTCTTGAAATCAGGGGAACTGGGTTTTCGAAGACGTCTATGGCTCATCCTACATCTCGATCCAGGTTGGGGTCACGCACGCCTTCCGGCTCGGTGAGTAACAATAGCCCCCATTTCAATTTCTTCCAGTCTCTTGCTCGTTTCATGAACCCCCAGGATGCAATGTTCCGTCTGGAGCATCCTTCAAGGTCCTCATTCTTGGTTACAACTTTCTTGACTACTTGTTGCAGGTGCCACCACACGCTGTACCGTGGCTATTTATCTTCTCCCTCCCCAATTCTCTGTTTGACTTCGGACATATGCCAGCAGAGCTTGTCAATCTGTATTGCAGAGACATCCACCTTGCATGACAAAGAGTTTATTTTTGCCCCAGACTATCAGTGCTGCCTTTCAGTGCCAACAGAGTTTGTTTGAAAGCAGCTACGTCCACCCATGAAGTCCCTTGGTCCTGTTCAGAGGGAGCGGCCGGTTGTGGCTGGTCAGCTCGGGCAAATTATTGCATTTTGGCTTGTCCTAGAATTGGGTCCCGGACCTCATGGATGTTAATGGTCCGTACTGATGATGTACTTTGTCAGGGATTCTGCACCTCTTGACTGTGTTGACTGTGTCCTGGAGTTAGTATGGGGGGGATTGTCACCGGGGTCCTCTGTCACCAGTTGGGTCTTCCAGGTCGAGGTTCTCCTGTGGGTAGCCCTGGGTTCCCGGGCTCTTTGCGCAGCCCTCTAGTTGCTTCTGGGTGAGAGTGTAGTGGCAGTATCATGATTATCTCTGCAAGCGTGTGGGGCATCTATCATCTGTTCAGTTGACAACAGAGCCTTGCATCGACCAGGTGTACCCGTATGGGCTACAGTGGGGGTCTCTTGCAGCTCTTGCAGTGGTCCCTGTGTGCCAGGTGGTGTTTGGGGATTTGTAGTCTGTCCTTTACTCGGGACTCCTTTTGCGATCCTCTTCCGGCTGTAAGGCTAATTGGTCCCTGTGGCACAGGTTGCCCCCTCACGATGCTGGACTAGTAGACAAGTCGCCCGTTCCTTGTGTCTTCTGCTGTTGTATCAGTGGGTGTCACTCATAGTTCGGGGTGACATGGTCACTGACTGTAGGATTCCAACAGTTTCTGTATGCTGATCAGCCCGGTTCAGAAATTTTGTTATATGGTTCAGACTGTCTTTAGAGGATTCACTGGTGGTATGCAGCAAGGAGGGGCACCCAGAACATCCCAAAGGTTGTAGGCCACGGTCTATAGTCCCTTATTCCACTGTGGTTCTGGCTTGACATGGTCTGTGGATCGAGTGTATCACTAAGGGGTGGGCCGTTCTTTCCTCCACGCTGCAGGATATCCTGACTTTGGTGTGACTTTTTGATTCATCTGGTGTCCCTTTATTTCCACCGATTAACCCCTCCAGGTTGAGGTGGTGTGGACCAGGGGGTCGTAGCTGTCCCTGCTAGGTATTCTCCCAGCTCTTCCGTGCCGCGTGGCTGCTGTCAGGGTTGCAGAGACTTACTTCTTCCACTGTATGGAGGGCTGGTCAGTAGAACACCCCTTGCCGCTCTGCTCACTGGTGGTCTAGCCCCATGGTGCACGGCTCTGTCGCAGTCGGGTGGGCATATAAAGCGGTCGTGGATGTGTTTTCAACCGTACCTCCCACACGTAACACCCAGGGGGCTTCAACCCAGAGTCCTTGATTCAGCGTGGCCATTCGCTGGCCTGCGGCTTATCTGGGAACATTGGGGGGGGTGATTGGGTGTGTGCCATAGCCGAGTTCTCTCCTTGCCCAGGCCAGGCCTGCTGGACGGTCCGTTGTTCTCTGCCGCACAGCTAGGGTCGCTCTGTATGCATCTGGAGGTGGAGGGGCCTTGATAGTACCTTGCTGGAGGCCGGTCTCACCCGATCCTAGGCGCCGCACTCCAATCCGCACTGAAGTCTCGTTACAATGGGGTGGGGAAGGGAGGCTCACCTCTCCGGACATTTCTCCAGCTTGGAGACCGCTCGTTCCCAGTCTCTCCGCACTTCCATCCAGCACAGACTTTTGGGGCTGGGGACACCGCTCCGCCTCGTGGTGCAGTTCTCTGGACCTCCTGTGTGCAGCTGTCTTGTGTCGGTGCTGCTTTGGGTGCTGTCGACTGGGGTACCCGCGTCTTCCCTCACTGCATGTCTATCTGGTGTACCACTGCAGGCGTCCTTCGGCTCGAGCTCACATGCTGTGTTCGGCCCCTCCTCCACACACGCAGCCTTATAACGAGGATACTGGCGCGCACTGCACATCACACGGTGCCGCTTCTGAGGCACCTCCCGTATCGTCTCTTCACCACCTCCTGCCAGGAGTGTTAATATGGGTTTTCTACTGCTCCCTGGGGTTAACATTATGGCTGGGGCCAGGATTTTTAGAAGGGTTATTGAGCTGTCGCCAGAGTATTTCAGGTGGCGGCCATCGTGAGCAATCGCGCAACAGTGCCCCCGTACTCCAAGGTATTTGTAACAATCTACCACCTCAACGGCCATTCTGTCCAGCTTCGATTGGACATTTAGTTTGGTTCTACTATTGTGCTGTCCTCTAAATGCTACTATTTTAGTTTTTTCGATATAAATACAGAGCCCATTTTGTTAAGCATAACCACCATGCGCATCAAGCATACCTTGCAGCCCTATCGGAGTATAGACAAGAGGGAGCAAGTCGTAAGCATATCCTAGCCACCCAATCTTTATTGCACCAATCTTCACTGGACATGCTGCAGAAGAACAAGTTACTTACCCATGGTAACTTTCTTTTGACTGGATGTTCCTCCCACGTATTCCTTATCTTTGATATTTCCAATATCCAGCTTCCTGCTTCGGAAACATTTTTCCCATTAGAGGGCGCTGGTGTCAATGACTGGTGGAGTCGATTGTCGCTCAGAGGCGCCTTTTTCTCAGTTCCGTTTTGAAGAGCGAAGCATTGTCTTGAGTCAATGGTTACTACCGTTGAGAGAGCGCAGACTGTAACGACAAGAGAGGTTTTACTGCAGGGTAGGATGGGAGGGCAACAAGGAATACGTTGGAGGAACATCCAGTCAAAAGAATGTTACCATGGGTAAGTAACTTGTTCTTTGAATGGATTGTGTCCTCCTATGTATTCCTTATCTTTGATACACTCCCAAAGCAGTTATATTATTTGGAGGAGGGAGTAACATTGAAGTCATCAAGAATGTACTGAGTGCAGAACTGCTTTTCCAAAAACAGATTCATGGGTAGTAGAGGAATCCAGACTGTAGTATTTTGTAAAGGTGTGTGCAGAGGACCATGTGGCAGCTGCACAAATGTCTTATGGGAACATCCCTCTAAAAAGCAGATGAAGTTGCCACACCCTTGGTGGAGTGAGCCCTTTCATGTTCTGGGGGATCCTTACCGGCTAGTTTGTAACATTCTGAAATTGTTAAAATAATCCATCTAGAGATGGTTTGTTTGGTGATGGCCAGGCCCAATTTATGACCTGTGTAGCCCACAAACAAATGATCATTCTTTCTCAGTTTTGCTAATCTGGTAATATAGAAGCTCAATGCACGCTTAGGGTCGAGTCTATGAAGCCTGTCTTCCTCTTTTCCCCGGTGTGACAGAGGATAAAAGGATGGTAAGGTTATTTTCTGAGTGATGTGAAATTCAGAAACAACTTTAGGGAGAAATGTAGGCTTCACTTTCAATACCACTCTGTCTTTAGAAAAACAGTGTGAGGAGGATTGCAGGATAAAGCCTGTAACTCACTCACCCTTTGGGCAGATGTTATAGCCACTACGAAAACTGTTTTGAAGGTGAGAGGCCGTAATAGGCAATAATGAAGAGGCTCAAAAGGAGCACCCAATGATACGGAGGATAAACAGTCCTGATATCCGGATGGAGAACCTGACATCTCTCTATCTCTCTCTCTCTCTCTCTCTCTCTCGCTTTCTCTTTCTCTCTCAAGAGAGAAAGTCCTCTCTTAGTGGAAGACGAATAGGAGGGCAGATGGAAATGTCCAGAAGGTCTGGGTACCACGTCCTCCTGGCCCAATCCGGGGCAATTAGGATCATGGATTTCTTGAACCTTCTCAACCTCCTTATTACGTGAGGAATGACAGGGACTGGAGGAAACACGTAGAGAAGTGGAAATTCCCAGTCCACCACAAACGCATCTCCTAGACGTCCTCTCGGGGGAAATTCCCTTGAGCAGTACAGTTCACACTTCCTGTAGGCACTGGTCGCGAAGAGATCCACTTGAGGGGTTCCCCAAAGGGGGAAGGACTTCCTGAGCTAGTTCCCACTCGTGAGAGACTGTGCTCTCTCTGCTTAGAGCGTCCGCCGTCGTGTTCTTCTCTCCGGCTAGGTGAACTACTGACAGAGAGATTCCTTCTTGTATTGCCCAAAACCAGAGCTGCATTGCCTCTCTTCACAGTGGTAGTGACCCTACACCTCCTCTCCTGTTGAGGTAGTACATGGCCACTGTGTTGTCTTTCATTATCAGGACATTCTTTCCCTGTGCAGATGGCAGGAAGGCCTTCAGCACTACTCCGATTGCCCTAAGATCTGAAAGGTTGATAAGTAGTTTGGATTCCGATGGAGACCAACGACAGCTGATGAAGTCATTGGTATGGGCTCCCTACCCCGTGAGTGAGGCGTCCATCACTACTATTATCTCCGGCCATGGTTGCCAGAAAGGCTCTCCTTTCAAGAGATTTTCCCAACAGGCCCACCAGAGTAAGAATCTGCCTGGGATTTGTAGGAGATCTGACATCCTTCCTGAGAATTGTGATCACTGAGTCCTGAGAGTCCATTGGAGAGATCTCATTCTCAGGCGAGCCTCTGGCACCAGAAAAATGCAGGCATTCTGAAATTTTGTCACCATCTGCAGAATGTCTTGAGCCCTCACCTTTGGTGGCAAGGCTCCCCACTACCCCCAGGGAAGCATCCAGGATTTCTCTGATGAATTGGAGTCTTTGTGAAAGTATCATTTGGGACAGCTTGAAGTTTAGGGAGAAGCCCAGCCTGTAGAGGGGCTGGCAAGTGTAGCTGAGGTGATGCAGGGCTTGTTCTGGGAAACTGGCCCTGATCAGCCAGTCGTACAAGTAGGGATGGACGTGAATCCCCCCTCTCCTGAGACTTGCTGCCACCACCGCTGCCATTAGCTTGGTGAAGACCTTTGGGCAGAGGTTAGCCCAAATGGCAGAACCTGAAACTGATAGTGATAATTACCAACGGCGAACCTCAGGTACTGTCTGTGCTTGTGATGGATCGGCACATGAAAGTAAGCATCTTGGAGGTCCAATGATACCAACCAATCCTGAAGCTGGAGGGCCTGAAGAATCTGAGAGAGGTTAACTATCTTTAACTTGTTCAAGTCTCTTAAATCCAAGATTGGTCTCACTCCTCCGTCCTTCTTTGGAATTAGTAAATAAGGGGAGTACCAGCCCTTGTTCCTCTCTATTGCACCTTTCTCCAGCAGGGTAAAAATCTCCGGGATAAGTAGCTGATCTGTTGTTCCCCGGTGGATGACTCTGAGGTTTTAGCAGGGAAGGAAGACAGTAACCTTGTGCAACTGTTTCCAATGCCCAAGCATCTGAAGTAATAGCCTGCCATTCTATCAGATGCTGTGATAACCTGCCTGCTACTGCCTCCTTGTGATGTAAGACCCGAGAGAGGTTTTGGAGCAGGTGACGTAGAGGCGAAGGGTAAAGCAGCCCCTGCTGTTGCGGTCTTAGTACCTCTAGCCCGTCCACCACAGGGGAATCGTCTCTGACCTCTTTGAGCTGGCTGTCCTCTGCCTTTTCCGAATATGGAATAATAGCAAAAGGACCTACCCCTCCTGGGCGCACCTGTGGGGCGGTTTGGAGTTTGCCTTATTGCAGCTCCAAGGGATTTGGCCGCCGCCTTGGAAGTTTGCAGCTTCTCCAAACTTTCATCAGCTTCATTCCCAAATAGATGTGTGCCTTCAAAGGGCATGTTGAGAAGTCTGGACTGAACGTCTGGGGCAAATCCTGACTTCCGCAACTATGCAAATCTGTGGATTACAATTCTAGCCGCCATGGCTCTGCTGATGCTGTCAACAGAGTCGAGAGTGGTCTGGAGGAATTTGCCCGTAGCATCCTTTCCACCATAGAAATACAGTCCCAAAGGGTGTGGGTAAACCTCGCCAGCGTGCATGTAACATTAGCAGATTTTAACAGCATACTACCGGCCGAAATAACTTTCTTGGACATGGCATCGTATTTTTTGTCATCCCTATCTTGTGGGATGTTAGGATAGGCATTGTGTTTGCCAGAAGTGGTAGCAGCCTGAACGACAAGGCTTTCAGGTGTTTGATGCTTCGACAGGTATAGTGGGTCAGAGGCTGAAGCTTTGTATTTGGCTGTTAGCCTTTTAGTCACCGTCAGGATAACCTCGGGTGGTTCCCAGTTAGAAGTTACCTTCTTTTGAAGAGCCTTATAAAAAGGGACAATAGGGTCTTCCTGTGCTCCTTTAACTAGAATGTTTGTTAAATCATCCTGTTCGAAAACAGGTTTGGGTCTGGACCATCCCATGTAGTCTCTTACCCTTGACATGAGCTGTCTATAGATGCTTTCAGCATGATCCGCTTGACCAAACTCAGCCTCGGTGGAAGTGTCAATTCCACTTGCCTCATGCAGTGAGTCCTGCAAATTGTTTATTCTAGATTGTTCAGATAGGAGTTCTTCTGGGACAGAAGGTGTCCCATATTCCAGACCAGATGGTCTTTCCTTGTCAGATGAGTCCTCCAAGTCCTCTGCCTCCTCATAAATGGAAGAAAGAGTTTTGAAGTAGTCTGAACGGGGTTGTGGTGTGTAAATCCCCCTCAAAAGGAGGAGTAGAAGAAGAAGGCGCTATTGCCATCATGATCGGAGCTGACAGTGTTGAAATTGTCGATGATGATGTCGGGCTTTGATTTTTCTGAAGACGTCGAAGTCTTCGACACGAATGTCGAGGTCGACGGAAGCGTTGTAGGAATTGTTATGTACGGCATCAAGGAGGTCGATACTCGAGGTATCAATGAACCCTCCTTTGATTTTTTGGTGCTGATGGCGTCGACGACACAGCTTTCGACTTGGTTAAATGAGTTTCTTTAGGCGTCCATGATGTCGATTTTTTGGGAGTGACAGAAGCTTTCTCTCGACCCGAGAGATTAGATCGCTCTCAAGGAGTTTCCACGGCCGAGGTCGAGGACTCACGGCTTCTGTGCTTCCCAGATGTTTAGTCTGAGGTATCGCCTCTGGGTGCTTTTGTGGGGGGCAAGGCCGCAATCTTGAAGAACTTTAACATACTCATTCTGAACTCCTCCCATTGAGCTGGGGTACTATGTTTCGTGAGACAGACAACCCTTTTGGGTGAACTAGAAGAAGAAGTGGACGGCAATCTATGGAGCCTCTTTTTGCATTGCCTCAATGATGAGGAATGATGAGATCCACTTTGAGAACGGGAATGTTTAGGTTTTTTATGACAAGGAGACGGAGTAGATTTTTGAGGCCTATCTCTCTCCAATTTTCCTCTGCGCTCCCTCAAGACCTTGGCCGTCATCGACAAGCATTCGTCGCACTCCGAGCAAGGATGGTCTGTCCCTAGACACCAGAGGCGCACCCTGTGCAGGTCTGTCATGGAAATGTTTGCCCCGCTGTCTCGGCATTTTTTTAAATTGGACAGGGGAGGAGACGCAGCTAATAAGGAAGCCATCCCCATTTTGTTCAAACTGTTCATCACCTCTCTGTATGGTGAATAGAGCACACACCGGCATATGATCGCTCTCATCATGCATCATCACCGCCATGTCCTCTACAAAACCAAGAGCAGCATCATTCACAAATATATAATTCAGTGTAGATGCACTCTTCCCACTAACATGCGTGTGGGATTTCATGCATCTCCATTACAGTGTCCATTTAACATGATCGTGGTGTATGAGTACAAAACCTCTGTCCACCCTGTACCCTGCTTGTTACATTCCCCCAACTCATATGGATCAGACACTCTATGATCAGACAGTTCTTTGACAGTTCCTCGTATCTAAGCATTAAAATCACCCACAATTATGATGGTAATTATTGGTGAAAACTGCCTCATAATGTCTCCAACTTCCTCATGTTCTGAGTATGGGCCACAAGGTTCGGTGGATCATAAATGTTTAGAAATATTAGATTCTGCTGCGCTAACAGTTGACATCTAATGGTTACAGCCTGTACCATACTTGTGGATTGCATGTTGTCCACTATCTCTGATGGGTGTCGCACTGTCACTAACAGTCCTCCCTTAGGTCTCCCTATGGGTCCCTTTGTTGTTTCTTGCAAGGCCACAATACTATAGAGGATTATGTTGGCCAGAAGGCCATCCTCAGCAGTTAGGTGGCCGTGGCCCCTGCTATTCCAGGAACAAAGCAAACTATTGCTACCGACCGTTTTTTGCAAAGTGTGCCTTAAAAGCTTTTGGAAGCTTTTGCCAATATCCATCATTTTCTGTTATTTCCTCAAGATTTAATTGATTTTCATTCTTAACGTCATTAATGATGACAACATTTAAATTTGCAAGTTTCCTCTGAGATGTAGTCTTTTTCACGTGACCGATGTTCATGTCATTCTTATCAAGACTTTTGTATTTGATAATGGGCATCTGTATTTCGGGGCAGCAATATCCCAGCTTAAACAGGTCGACTTCATATCAAAGGATGGCATCTATAATACTCACCGATTTAAACCATATATTAGATGTCACATTGTTCTTATTTTCCAATTGGTCTACCACCAGGATGTCATCAGTGTTAATCCCCCAAAATGACACAATTCCATGAAATAAAGTATGCACCACAGCCCTATTTAAGGGGGTTGGCTACCTACACCAGAAATGAACCTCATGTGTAGGGTTCGTACTAACGCATCTGTGTCTACAGTGTTTTTTTGATTAGTGCGCTGTGCCACTGCTCTGATCACATTCTCTTTACATTTAGCATTTTCATTCATGTTCCATGGGCTAGTTTGCGATGCAACGTTAACTGTCATATCTACGCCTCCTGTTTCCACCCTTCTGATGCACCCAGTTTCCTTCGGTTTAGCCCTGCCATTCTCTCTACTGTCACTCAGTTCAGTTGCACATTCACTACTGATAAGACATTGTGCTGATTCCAATGCACAATCTCTAATATCTGCTACCTGTGATTGTTTATTCTTTCTACTACTTTCCAAATTTTGGTTCCCATCATTCGATTCTTTGTTGGGCAAGGGCTCACATATGTTAGTAGCTTCACATAAATATTGACGAGTACCATTTGTTTTAAGAGGCTTCTCTCCACCTAATACTATGTCAATGTGGTTGTTCTCCATCCCACAATCGATCAGATCTATACTGCCTGATTATTATTACCGATTACTTCTGTACCCTCCTCTCCTTCATTACTCGGCATACAACTACTTTGTTCCCTTCAGTGATTGCTAGATGTATTTATTTTTTTTAAAACTTTATTTTGTATTTTCATCTCAAGAGCGCAGTTACAAGCATATCTGAGAAGACAAAGTATAGCAGTTTAAACAATTTCCATACAGTGAGTTTTCATTTCATTGTAATGTAGGCTCTTGAGTATAACAGTTAAACAATCAAACCCTACCGCCCCCCTTCTCTGTCAGTCTTGGCAGTGTTCGGTTGAGAAATGTTTACATATACAATTAGGTGCAATGCAGGGTGGGACTATCTTTACGGTCTTGCTTGGTCACATGATAGAGACTTTACGAAGGATTCCGTGTTTAAAGTACATTTGTTCTCTGTCGTCAGTAAACTCATGGAGGGGCACCAACGTGTTCAAGTATTTGGGATACGAGCCATATGCCAATGCTGTCACCTTCTCCATGGCCATGACTCCCCACAGCCTTACCCACCACATGTCAACCACAGGTCCCTGTTTACTTTTCCATATGTGTGCTAAGTTGATTCTGGCTGCGCTCAACATGTGGGGTATAAGCATGGCTCTGTTCCCGGTACTTGCATAGATGCCTTCCACTGTCTCTCCCAGCAGTACCACTGTTGGCTGAAAAAAAAGGTTTTGGGGCTTTTTAACCAACTTGTAGACCCATGCGCCAGAATATTGGTAAAGATTAGAATTATGTCACAGTTACCTGCAGGGCAAAGAAAGGGGAATCAAGGCCCCAACCCCTTGAAGAAGACGGTAGACAGAAAGCTCCACACTTTTAGAAACTGCGCCACATTGTATTTTAAGTGAAAAATATGTGCGTTTAATAGGTTGCACTTTGTAGATAACACGTGTTTCGACACACAAGTGTCTTTTTCAAATCAGGGCTAATTTTAACTGGCATAATAAAATGTCAATGAACAATCACAGGTAATGAATTGTTTGGCATTCAACATCCATTAATACATTCATTGTAAACAGAAAAACACGAAAATAATTTTGGTAAATTTCACAAATGTAGTTTCAAGTCACAGAAAAACAGGGAGGGGCGTAGGGGGTGGAAGTTTAAGGGAAACATACAAAAAGAAGAAGGAATAAACAAAAACAGAACATCCAATTAATATTAAGTATATGGTTGTGTTGTCTCTGTATAATATATCTTGCATTTGTTTAACATAATTGTTTTGTATTTATTATTTCTGGGACCTTGCCTATCGTCCATATCAAAAGTTTTTTCAATTCAGGGTGGCAACAGGAAAAAGGGTCACGGGTTAAATCCCCCTGCATAGAGTCAAATTAAAGGTCATTGTGTTAAAGACCAGTAAGCACACTGTTCAGGCTATCCCATGGTGATCAGAATACCCGGTATGATATGGCATGTTGAAACTTTAAGTACCTGGTGTAAGTTGCATGAATACAATTACTGAGTTGCAGATTTTAAACTACTTGTTGATCGTATAGCCACTTACGCCATATGTATGGACACAACACGTGTGTTGCTTAAAATTAACAACAATCCACGATCTTCCTGATATATGTGGTCATTAATAATTCACATGTTAGGTGCACGAGACTTGTCTGCGAAGTCAAAGTCACTCTTGAAACTAGCGATACGCGCGTGGACACCAAACCCGCACAGCACCCGCGTGTCCACAGCCGCGGCTCCCGAAGGTACCGCGGGCGCGAACGCACAACCGCTGCACGGATCCACCCGATCCCGATTTTTCTTAAATGTTAATAAAAAGCATGAGTTCAGTCCCTTGTTGCATGTCACGTTGGAAGAAGTTAGTGGCTTACCTTAGTCTAGCTCAAAGTCTCCTGCCGTCTGTACCTCGCATCGGTACCCCTGCCTAGTGTACGTATAGGTTGCCGTGGCAACTTTAGTCCTTCTTTCGTTTTGGTCAAATGTTTCCTCCTTCGTTGGGGCACCATAGGCGCCATCTTAGAAATGGGTTTCCTGCATTGCAAGTTATACACAATGTGGGATGATAGTTCGAGGTCCCGATTACCAGTGTATTACGGTGCGTAAAACATGGTCTGAATAAATACATACATGTAACCACATAAGTAATACCCAAAACAGCGTTACGATAAAAAATGTGTTCTTGGTTCTCAGCACTCATGTTCAATATGCATTATACTTGTATTTAATGGAATAACCCACATATATTATGTGGTGAATATATGTCTGAGTGCTAAGAAGTGCTCAGTTGGTTGTTAAGTATATTATAACAGGACAGGCATAATGGCCACAATGTCCAAAAGAAGCAACAAAAACAAACATTAAATAACTCCAAATTACAAGGGTTGGTTTGGGGACAAATTATCATGGCGCAAAAATACCCATGGAGTGGGGATATAGCCCTCGCAATTATGTTATCTTAGTCAGACATAGTTTTGTTCTTGTCTCAAACATCATTGCAAATAGTGACTTGACAGAGTCCATAGGGACAATAAAAGGGTGTTAAGTGCGCCCAAAATACATGGGTTGGAATAGTTGAAATTTGTGAGTGCATTCTAAGTTATTTCCGAATGTACCATATACACATGTGACATCTGTGTTAGTCGTGAGTTAAAGAAAATGGTTCATCTCATGTTCTTGATTGAGTCCTAACTCAGTCTCTCTGAACTGGCAAATGAGACGGGCTTCCAACTGGCGAAGGAGGACTTCTCTGTTTCCTCCTCTTTCTCCCAGGCGAGCCTGTTTGAGGCCAATGAATCGCAGATGGTTTTTATCGTCCATTTGGTGTTTCCTCTACCAATGTTGTGCCAGCGGCACAGTTGTAACCAGTTTGTCCATTCCATGAAGACGTTCTCGTATTCTGAATCTAAGCTCATGTATAGTGCTACCTATGTATATCCATTTGCATGTACATATTATAACATATACAATATATTTACTACGACAGTTAATAATGTCTTTGATTGCAGTAGTTGTTCCCCTTGGGTCCGTGAAAACATCTGTGTCAGGGTGCGCGTATCTACACATGCTACAACATCCACATTTCTTAAATCCATTTGGTGCACTTGGTAACCAGTGTATCGGTCTTGGCATAGGCACTTGTGGGAGTTGGGATGGGCTTAAGCTAGATTTCAAAGTTTTAGCCTTTTTGAAAATTAATTTGGGCTCATCATCGATGAAATCTGAGAGGTGTTCGTCCAATTTGAGTAAATGCCAGTTTTTCTTCAATATTTTCCTTATTTCAAAGTTATTCTGTGAGAAGGTTGTGATAAAACTTACTTCTTTGGTGTTTCTCCTCACGTGGTTGAATTTTAGGGGTTAATGTTGCATCTCTGTGTATTTTGTTCACTTTTACATATGCAGATTGTATGCAGTTTTTGTTGTAGCCTCTACGAACAAATCTATGCTTAAGTAGCTCACATTCTTGTAGAAAATCAGTATTGTTGTGCAATTCCTACAAGCTCTCACAAATTCACCTTTCGGTATGTTATTAATTACTGATTTCTGATGACTGCTTGTGGCGTAGAGGGTAGAGTTTGCTTCTGTCTGTTTGCGGAAGGTTTTAGTGAACAATTTCTCTTCTTGCACATATATTGTGAGATCAAGGAAGTCTAAACTGGTACTACTGGATGGTCCTGACAAAAAGATCCCTTCATCATTTTTGTTTAAACGATCCTTGAAATCAGTGAGTTCTTGTTCAGTTCCATTCCAAATTCCATTCCAAACTGATTTAGAGCGAAAAGGTCCAGAATGGGATACAGCCCACCCACGCCTGAATTCTTTGGGGATTAGAAAGTAACAGGAATAAAATCTCTGTCCCTCTGATCGTCTGGGACCAGCTGAATGGCATAGAGCAGAAATAACATCTGAATCTCTTTTTGCAATTTTGGAGAATACCTCAAACTTTGGAGGTGAGGACGTTGATGGCAGGGTAAGATGGTAACAGTGCTTCACCATGGTCAGAAACCAAGGGCCCTGAGTGACTTGCCTCCACTGATAACAAAAGGACGCTATCCTGCCGCTCACCAACGATAGATGCTCCAAGATGGTAATTGGAGTCTGCATCCTCAGAATGCAATCAACTATGTTTCTTTGAACACTTGGAAGAAGAGGTGGATGAAATTGTAGGTATCATACGGAATCTGTGCCTCTTAGTTCCACTACTGGAGTTGGCCTTGTCTTTGGAAGCGTCCCTGTTATTAGATTCTTAGAAAGCTTAATGGGGTTTATATGAAGGTTTAACAGGAGAAGAAATTGTGCTTACAGACTTTGAAATCACGACACCTGTTTTGCTTTCTCTGAGAACCTCATAGGCATTTGGAGCAAAAAGGATCTTCCCTACAAAGGGAAGGTCCAGGGCTTTTTCCTGTACTTCAGTATAATGGTTGGATGTTTCAAACCAAGCAGGTCTTTTTCATAACCACAACCATATTGATCTCTTCTCTTTTAAAGGTGTTCCTGCAAACTCATTGTTAACCTGAAGCTGTTGTAGAGCAGCTTCTTTACCCTCTGAAAGCCAGACTGCAAACTCTTCTGTTGCCTCATCTATAAGCAAATCAGCAAACTTGTACATTTTATCCCATATTTGCAAGTTACCCTTGATGGAACTCAATAATACTACAATTATTTCATGTTGAAAGGTGGAATACTGGTACGATTTGTGCCCTTGGTACTCCCAAAACGTAGCTATTTTTGACATGACTTAAGTAGAGGTAACATCTGAACCCCTCCCTTTTTGATATCGCAGCTGAACAGGGCAATCTCTTCCAATCAAGCTTTCTAGCATCCATGAATTCTGGCTCAGACAGGAACAAAAGAAATCCAGTGCCCGGATAGTTTTCTCAGAAGTCTTTATTAGATGAAATGATAAGACACTCCAGAAAAGCACACAGCACATTTTGCCTTCAACCTGCTTACATAGGCTTATTTGGATGATGCAACACCCTCATGCAAATGACTACTTGGTCAAATTATGCTTCTGATAGGTTCTCTTAGGCAGAGGAAAAAAACTCACTTCTCTGTTGTAGGGTGAGTGATCTGGTGCACCCCAAGCCCACATTAGCATACTTGGCATTAACACTTGCTGTCTAGGCTATTTTAAACCCGACTGAACACAATTACATCATTCTTCATCTTTTGCCAAGAACAATTTTAATCACATCACTGTCAATCTCTTATCTACTTTTCGAGGTCCTGCCAAGTTTAATGAGCCCTTATACCGTGGGCAAATGAATAGCCTTTATTTTATGATGCCAAATAATGCAGCTGGTCTGTTCAGATTGGTTATTTCACTTGTCTTTATCTGCAATCTTGTCTGCTTTTCCTGCCAAGTTCCAAATGTAACCTCCAGACTTAATTATCTCTCAGCGAGATGCTGCCAAAGACCACTTCTTATCAGCATGAGTCAGGATTTCCACCCCTGTCCTTAACTTAACGCTAGCCACCATTTTGTGCATTTGCATCCATTTTGAAATATCTCTCAGTCTGCCATTGTGCTGCCCTTCAGGGAGCCATTCATTATTTATTTAAGCATTTCTCACTTTGTATCACTTTTTCATAATATACTTTTATATATTCATGATATACATGTGATATTTAAAGCATCCTTCAGTTCCTGAGTCATTTTAGCCCAGATATTGCAGTGCCATGTGCACTTTTTACCTTTAATAAAGGCGCTATAACCTCGATTTCTACAATAATAAAACCATTGATCTGCCTATCATGTTATCTGTACTCAGTTGAGTTTGGAGAGGGGGTCGATATCCCTATACACACCCCCTCTGGTGAATATTCGACCACTGTAAATATACGACAACTACACACTGCATCCATCCTCCCCCATAAACAGTGTACCTATGCATCCCTATCTCAGTCACCCCCCTCAATATAGTGCTCTCAACATGGGAGGTATCATAAAAGACACTTCCACAGAATCTACAGTGTCTTCAATTATATTGTATTCTCCTAATCTAAGACATACACGTATCTTTTTTCCTCTGAAAAGATCATTGCATATGTTTTTCCCTCCTTTAATCTTGTATATACATATCCCCAAACAATAACTTTTTTGGCTCCTGTCTCGTTACCCAATTACCCAATTAAACATAAAAATAGCATGGACAACAAGTGATTATCAGCCACCACGACAATCGGGAGAGATCATTCATTGAGAGGACCCACCAGGCAATTTTCTACTGTTCCTTCCACGTGCAACATTTCATTGTTCATATACACTTTTTCCTTCCTCCCACCCCACAACACTTCCTTGTTTCCTGCCCTTTCCCCATATACATTTTAATTTCGTCCTCATCTTCCATCAGCATATCTTCCACCCGATTCATCTTATTTTCCTTATTTTAAGTCCAAGAACTTCCTACATTCTTGGTCCATTTATGTTTGTTTTATTTGTCCTTTGGGCTGTTTTACAGCAAGTTCAAGGGCCCCTTAATTAATAGGCCAATCTTTTTGGATTCACTGTTTTTGTGACCATAGAGGACTCGAACTTTCAATCTTCTTTATTCACATAGAATAGTCAAAGGGGGGGCATTCGATTCTTTCTGGGGAACACAAGGTTGGGGGAGTCTTATGAACAAATCTTCATGGTTGGTCGCAACTGGGCATCTGGCTGGGTCCCTCAAAATCCTTTTCACAATGGGTTTCACAATGGGTTTTTCTCCCTGCTCGCAGGATCAGTTGCCATCAATCACCTGGTCTGCAGGTACACCTCCTCCAGCTGTGATATTAAAACTGAATCAGTTTCTTGAAAATAAGTGCATTTTTATCAGTACTGCCTCCTCAAATACAAACCTTAGACTAACCATGTCCTTCCTTTAAACATGGACCTCCTCCTAAAAACAATTGCTACTGATTTATTTTAATGTTTCTAATATAATAGAATGGCTGCTTCCTTCTCCATTTTTGGCATATGTTAGTGTCGCCTATGCTCCATAAATATTGGCTGATGCCGGGGTGTGGCTATGACATGAGACCCTACTGCATATACATATTTGCATTTTCCTGGCAATGCCCTATTTCTTCATGGGCTTTTTTCTAAAAATGGTATAGTGTACTTATTAAATAACAAAGGACACATTTTCTCTATGGTTGTGTCCTTCTTCACACCAATAGAGTTATACAGTCTTCTTCTTTATAATAAAAATAGTAAAAGACAATTACACTATAACAAATTCAAAGCATTTTTATTTTTTTGAAAAAAGGAGGTAGTCTTCAACTGTACTCTTTCTTTCTTCTTGATGTATCTGTAGGCGATTTGGTTGCTTGCTCCCTGTAGAAACAGAAATGGAGGCAAAGTCATGTTTAAGCTGGCAAAGGGATCAGTTACTTCCTCAAGGTAGACTTTTTTTTTTTCTTTCAGTATATTGTTGCTGAGGTCATCTCTTGGCATCTTGAACTCAATAAAATCCAGGATGCTTTTCTGGAGAAAAATAATTGTTGGTGCACCTTTAATTGATCTGTCATTATTGTAGTAACAGGCCTGTTTCTAGTCTCTTCTGCTATGATGAACGCTTTCTCTGTACTTTTGAAGTCCTCCTCCCGATGGCGTGGGACTGGGGTCTCTTCTTTCTTTGTATTTATTTGGTTGAGACATAACTTACATTCCTACCCATGTTATTGGGAACCCAGCACTATTCTATTAAGTGGATGCAAGTGTGGCATATAGAAATACATTGTTTTGCCTAGCATTAAAGTTTCATGCATTTGCCAAATGCACATAATTGGCATTTCCTTATCACCAGAATTACAAAAAGGTTACTCCACCTTCTATCCAAAAGTCTTCTTAATTCTCGTCATTAGATATGGCCATACTCTCTCATATGCTATTCTGCGCGCACACCTGTTTGCACCTTTCTTGGGAAAATGCTACCTATTCAAAAGGACTGTATCCCTTACTGCCTTTTTTCTGTACTCACCTGGGTCTTCTTACTCCTCATAATGATCAATAAGGTTTGTTCACACACTTACTGTGTCAACTGGTGCTTACCTTTTCATTCTCTACTTATCCACTAGTACTTACTTTGTCATAATATAATGTTTCTTCCCATTATATTGCTATACTCCACTAAGGCCATATAGACATTCTTCCCATTCTCCAATACAATTATTTCATCTGTAATACATAAATCAACATCTTCTTATGAACATAAACAATGTTCTTGTTGCTTACTCTCGTATGTTCTTTTGTGCAATTCTACTAAAAGTTCTCTCATAATGTTAGATCAATCTTGGCCATCCATACCTTATTGGCCTTTCATTAATCACATTTTATCTTTATCAAATATATTACACTGATTAATTTAAACAAGCATCATCCATTGTGCTCATAGTTTGAAAATCTGGATATCTTATCCACACCTTCCTTCATTACTCTTGTCTCATATTGCTATTCTTTGTTCCTTCTGTGTTCCTTTATTTGCACCTTCTATCAACTTGTGTTTTTGCTGCTTTAATATCCATTAATTCATTCATTCACCTTTTATTTATTTATTTCACCCCCTGGATTTATGTCAATCTTTTGGTTTTGAGCTTCCTACTTCAGCGCTTTTAACTTAAACAGTTTTTTATCTTACATTAATTAGTCTAATTACAACACAAACCCTCATATTTTATATATTATAATCCCTCACATGTGTGTACTTTCATTCTGTTACCTTATTCCCTTCAATAGACCCATGTCATAAGGGCCTATGGTCCACAGGACACTTGGCACTTGTTAGGCAGAAACCTGTGCAGTTCCCTTAGGGAACACTGCAAAAGATTTAGGACTACAGGTGTTAGCAGTAAACCCACTTGGTAGCAGTCTGTACCACCCAGATTTACCTGGTAGCTGTGGCTGAGCAGTCAGACTTCTCTCAAGAAGAGTTAGGCAGTATGCAAAGTATACACAATAGGCACTCAGACACACCAATACAAGCAAACACTGACCAGAGCTTTGGTATCAAAGAATATAATTATTTATTTAAAAACACACTGTTTGAAACACTCCAGCACTCTTGTTGTAAAATATTCTAAACACAGTTACTATTGTAATATATACACTCCTTTTTCCTTATCAGATAAGTCTCAGTAAAACACCACTTATTTTCATACAGAGGTGAGCGCTTAACTAGATGGCACTCCAATAAGTTTGTGACAAAGGGAGGGAAAAAGACAGAATATAGAAAGGTACACCACTCTAAAATTTAGGACCACTGTTAGCAAGGTAGAAGAGCAAAAGTCACTGGTGAGCCAAAGTCCAAAGGCTGGGCCCACTCTTAGAGAGAGCAGAGCACAAATGCGCCCAAGATCACACAGTTACACTAGGCTTAGAAAGTCTTGCAGAGAGTTCAAAAAGAGTTTAGAGAGGCTTAGGAAAGTTTAGCCAGCGTGTCCGAGGCTAACCCAGGTACGAAAGCCGGGGGCTAAACCTACCCCGTACAGTCGGTAGCAAGGTAAGCCTGGCGGGACACGGTACCTTAAGTGGGAAGGATCCTCCAGCGGTGGCAGTTGTTCCTGGCAGTGGGTGCAAGTCACGTCGTCGTCCAGGGGAGGAGAAGATCTCGACTTGGAGGAATGATGAAGGTCGTTGCACTACCAGGGAAGAAACCAGCCGCAGAGTTTTCCGGTTAAAGGTGGTACCTTTGTTCGCGGTCGTGGTAAAACGTGGTATCCCGGTTGCCGGGGTGCTTGGCACAGGCAAGGCGGCCACGAGGTACGTCGGGAAGGCGAAAAGACGGTGAAACTGGTAATCCCCACCAGTCAAAGGAAGAAGACTCTCCGGCGGGAGATCTCCTCTGTCGTTGGGAAAAGTGGTGAGGCGGTCCAGCAGGGCTCCACCGGTGGTGGCGTCGTGGCAGGTCGGCTCAGCTTCTCCCTCGTCAGATTCTTAGGTCCTGTGGCGACTTCTGAAGTTCCAGTCCCCAAAGCCCTGCTTTTATGCAGAAAACCCCCATTCACTCAGCCTAGCTGTCACTCAAACATGCTAAGTGGTGAGCCGGCCGGCTCACCACTTGGGCCAATCAGGACGGAGTGAGACTTGAGTTGCCTAGGCAATTCAGTCCAGGATGCCTAAATCCCCCTCCACCCCTCCTAAGTACCCCAGACAGAGTGGCACCACTTTGGAGGGCTTCTGTGGAGAAGCCCGCCAAAAAGTGGAACAAAGGGCTCGACTTGGGTTGGAGTCACAGAAGAGAACACAAACGCCATTTTAGAATCAACTTTTGGCAAAAAATACCAACCGGAGAATTAATATTAATTAAATAAACCGGCGGTATGTTCGAGGCTACCGTAAATGATTAAATAAAGATAGTAGCCTAAAACAATGGGAAATCCTATAGGAAAATATTTGCGGTTGAATATAAAAAGTAGTATCCACTGCCACCAGCCAAAACTCGATCAGGGGGGACGGAGACGTGCCCCCTCGACTAACAGACCCCAGGGCAATCGAATTGCCCCAGCCAGTACGTCCACAATATGATGGTTTGTACTGGTTCTGTTCAGAATTTAAGACTAGTAAAGTCAATGGTGACTTTACATGCCCTCGGAGACAGTAGTCAGTCCCAGGGTATGGCGTCTATACTGGGGGGTCACTATGACACCCCTGTGCTACTGCACTGAGGGTGCTGTGTAACACACATCACAAAAACACATGAAGCCCTATGGGGTAAAAGACCCCATAGCCCATTAAACACATCTAGATTCAAAGAAACACACTCAAATCATGCCCAAGGGTGAGGGTAAAAGAGTCTCACTCTTGGCAGGAAAAAAAAATAAACCAAAAAAATCCAGCAAAGCTGCTGGGGGACTCACTAGGTTTGGAAATTCAGCCTAAACAGAGAATTCTCCCTAACAGCACTCTCTCCAAGTCTTCCTCAAAATATGCTGGGCGTTGCTGCATTTCTATCATTCGCTGTGGGATTTCTCTTTTCTCTATTTTTATCCAGTATGTGATGCTCATAAAAAACCACTTCATCATCTGTTGAGTCTTCTCTAAACATGTCGTCATCAATAATGCCAGTCAACCTATATCCTTCTTTGAGAGCTGTCACTGTCCTCCATGTTCTACCCTCATCGTCCATTCCTTTGAGCATCACAATTTCCCTTTGTGCTATGGCTGCTTTTAACTCTAGAGGGATTGTCTGTCCCCCCTCTTCATCCATAGGTATCTATCGTCTGAACAAAAACGTGTCAGGTATCCTCAGTCTTCCCCAGTAAGCCAGGTAGCCATGTTAATAAAATGCTCATCCCATAAAAGAAAAACCTCTGGCTCCACTGGAACACCACACAGAGCCACTTGCCCTGTGAATGCCAGTAAACATTTGCCCACGTTTAAATAGTGTATTCCAGGAGTGGAACACACTATTCCCTTGGTCAATAAATGAATTAATCATGTTAAGTTTTGTCATCAAATCCCTTCCCAAAATATTAACTGGTGTTTGTCGCAAATATAACAAAGGAATGGTCATGTCACACTCTCCTATGGAGACTGGTAATTCATCAGAAAAATAACTCTACTTGTAGCTCCAGAGAACCCTTGATCATTCATGGCAATGCCCGACATTGGACATTCCTTCTGTGTACATGAAAATGTAGCCCCAGTGTCTACTAGAAAGAAAAGACTTTGCCTCATATCGTCACAGATAGTACTGACGACATCAAGTCACCCTGTGACCTGTCCTATTGCGGGTACATGCATATCTCTGTTTCTGTGAAAGGATTTCCTTCTACCACAGTGGCAGCTCCAATTCTAGGTGTCAGTAATTGTCCCGCGTTTGCATATTGCTGATTCTGCATGGGGGCTTGTTGCGATTGCCCTTGTAGCGGATTCATTTGCACTCGCTCTAGCTATTGTACCTGTTGCACTCTCGGCGCTTGCATCTGATACAATGGGCCTCATTACGAGGTGGGCGGTAAGGGTTAACGGGCACCGGTAAGGAGACCGGTGCCGGTAAACCCTTACCGCCCTATTCCGAGGTCCCTTAGCGGGTCCTGCTATGGGTGCCTGGTTTTAGCAGGCACCCTTAGCGGGAGCCGCTGAGGGACCAGGGAGCTAATAACGGACCCGCTATTAGCGGGCCCGTTATTAGCTCTATCCCCATTCCCATTGATCCTTATGGGGGCTCGAATGGGAATGGGAATGGTTCAAGGTTGGAATGACGCGGTAAGTTCCTATTCCGACAACCCGGACCGGGAAAGCGGTAAGGGGGTAGCCATGGTGCTAATAGCACCATGGCTACCGCCTTCCTCGTAATCAGGCCCAATATCTTATCTTGGGTGAACCCTAGTATCCCTGTCTCTCTTCCATTTATAGTCTCCAAAAAATCTTGCTTCTTTTATATCATATTTTAGCAAAACACAATGTTCCAAACTGGTATTCCTAATGTAAAGTGAAAGCATCCTATATGTGTGTTCTTATTGCAATATTAAATTCCTTCTCTGCCTAACTATATGTGTTTTTATGTGCATTAAGCCTGCAATCCATTGATTGCCTGTACTTCCACAGGATCATTTGTGTATGTGTGTGGGTGTCTGTGTCTGCATGTGTGTGCATGCATATTTGTGTGCATGTGGGGGTGTGTGTGCATGCATGTGTGTGTGGATGTGTGTGTGTGTCTGCATGTGTGTGGGTGTGTTATGCATACGTGTGTGTATGCATGTGTCACTCCCCCTTTCTTTATAAGCATATCATGACAAGGACTCATCATGCATGATAATAATTCATATTGTGCTGAATAATTGTGTCACGCCTTCCTTGTTTTTCTTTGTCAGTGTCCAGTCTGCTTGTACTTATTCATAAATATATTTTATTTAAACAAACCCTTAAATAAATCTGAATAATGCACTCCTCATTCTTGAAAATCATATTAATCAAGGTGTGTGCTCTATAGAAAATACTTTTGACTTAATGTCTTCTCAATACAACTGTTAAATATATCATACTTTTCATGTATTGTGTGTAACCTTAGCCTTAGTGCATTTGAGAGTACTCCCTCATTACTTACTGCTTCCCCATTCTAAATATGAATATTTGCATCAATACATGCACTTTTAACACAGTTGCTAACAAGGTGTTTTGTCTTATTTAATATTCCCTATAAATATTCAATGGGCCTCATTACGGCCCAGGCGGTAGAGGGTTAATGCCGCCAGTAGAGCTGCTGGTGCCGTTAACCCTCTACTGCCTCATTCCAAGGTCTGCTCGCGGGTCCCGCTAAGGACGTCTGTTAAAACCAGGCGTCCTTAGCGGGACCCGCTAGCAGACCAGGATGCTAACAACGGGCCCATTGTTAGTATCCTCCCCATTCCCATTGAGCCCTATATGGGCTTAATGGGAATGGGGATGTTCCGGGTCCGGGTCCCAGCAAAGTGAAGTACCGGGCCCTTCAAGGCCGGAATGGCCCGGTAATTCCCCATTCCAGGAACCCGGAGCCGGTATGGGGGTAGCCATGCCGCTAAAAGTGGCATGGCTACCCTCATACTCGTAATGAGGCCCAATGTGCTTAGTTTAATATCATTGATTATTGCATTAATCTACTTTTTAATGTAATGTGCACTAATAATTACATTTGTATTCTCATCGACATACTTCACAATTTGTGTGATCTTAGACACATTCATTTTCATTTTATTTTGTTCCTTTTTGATGCCTCTATTATGTATAACATCCCCATGACTCTGCATTGCATTATGGTGCATATCCCACGTCTCCCCTCTCTCTGTCCTTGATTACCAATGTTGTCACTGTTCTGGTCATCCACAGCACTCTCCTGTGTTTTAATTTGCAATCTGTCTTTCCTTTTGTAGCACACTGAAACCTCTTAGTGAAACACATTCCCTCCCTTCCTCGTCTGTGTGATTGGCCCATGCATGCCTAATGATCTACGTTCTTTCTAAATGTCCCATTTATCACTAATACAAATGCCTATATTGTTTTAAAATGAAATTTAACAAAGCATGGGTACTCTAATGTGTGCTTAACAAATAAAGTATCCAATATTAACTCCAAAAATAACTAACAAAACCCCTTTACAATGGGAAGTGACTTGTGTGATTTATAACCAGTGACCTAATGGCACCACTTTAGTTCACATATGTGCAATAACTGAGAGGGGTTTCTATTGTAAAACAATACATTCACAATAGTGGTTCAATCACATATAGCTTTTTTTGGCAAAATAAAAATGTTTAAAAACACATACCTTTGCTTAAATTAATCAACCAGGGGCTTGACTATCCCATAATGTCATATAATTCAAGACAGTGCTTCTCTTAGCACCTGGCTTTAATAAACATACACACATGCCATGAAGAAATGCTGTTTTTCAAAACGTACTCAATTGTCAATTTCCTCCACTGAAGTCTGTCATACCGACCTACAGCTGAGGTTCCTTATTCTAAAACACAAGCATTTATATGTGTTTATCACAAAAAATCCCCCCAAAACGAAATTGATTTCAATGAGTTCTGGTTCAGAACTATAGTTCCATAAGGGTGTGACTCAGCCCTGGCTCACTTACAGCTTGGTACAGAAAATATACAAATGACCCACTACTTGTTCAAAGCAAACATATATACATCAGCTTTGACCCTATTGATTGTCACTTGTTTCAATCATATCTTCATGACGTTTTATGTATTTTCCTGTTTCATTGTTAAATACACATACATACATTTTCCTAATTTGCCCATGATTTCGCTAGTGTTTCATAAGAGATATTGTCAACAGCATATTGCTGTTTCGCTGTGCAAACTGATACATAGCTGCTTTGACTTGCAAAGCTATCTTAAGTTTTTCAAAATTCATGCAGCCATGACTTCCTGCAACTATTTAATCACTTCTTGGCTTTGTGTCAGCTCAAGGAGCCTTGGCTAATCTTCAAAAGCACTGCGGTTTGGAACATAAATCTTCACTGTTTTTGTCAGTACGTAGCTCTTTATCAGGTGCGCACCTTATAAAAATGACTGTATTTCTGCCTTATTGTATTTTGGAAACATTTCATGTACAACATTACCTTCATTTGTTCAAACAGAAAAGGAACTTACTGTCGGATTTTGGCTCATAACTTAGTTTAAAGACTTTTTTTTTTCAACTACGCACTTTTTTCCCAGCCATGAAAATGCTTGCAGAGTCTCCTACATGTTTTTATCTGTCCCTTCATTTTGATGATTGGCTTGGTGGTTTTCTATCGTTCAAAGCATTTCAGTCTGTGAAAGCCTTCTTATTGTGCATATATAAGTTTTAACCAAATACCTGATTTCACTCACTTGATTTAAAGGTGCAAAGTAGAGTCATAATTTGACTGCATATTTTTTACCAGATTTCTTTTTTTAAACAAAGTCTCCAAACATAGTATGCTCCAACAATCGCTGCTCAAAACCTCTGTCCATCTCTAGGTTAGTACCAACCACTTTCTTAGATAGATAGAATGACTTCTTGACTTTTTCTCAATGCTCACACAACTGTTTGTGTAACTTCTCATCACCTTAATTCAACACAAACAGATAAACAGACTAGCCGACTCTTCACATAAAACCCATGGTGATCACCCTTACCCCTCTTCTGCCCCTAATTAATACTCTGATTCACAGAGTTTAGATTGTCACTTTATGTGGACCTGTCCTGCACATAGCCTAGTTTTACTCCGATTGGAGTGTGAGACAACCTCTTCTGACCCTCTTGGGTCAGGACTCTTGGGCACAAAAATCTCTCTCTCTTCATAAAAATCTCCCATTACTCCTGTTATTTTTAAAATTACCATAATCCCCTTAATATATACATAAACATGTTTTTTTCTCATAATACATACCATAATTCACAGATGCCACATGTGCCATGCTGCCGGTCATGGGAGACTCCCCTGACAAAAATGAAAGCACACTGCAGTTTTGCCACTCACCTCGTCTCTTTTTCAAGCATCTCCCCATCTCTGCCACCACATCAACCAATATGAAGCCTGGGTCCTTGTCCCTGAATCTTTATGAAAGACTTAAGGGTCCCATCTGGAGGTGCCACGTGAACAGGGAGATCTCTTCCCATCAAGCTTTCTGGCATCCATGAATTCTAGCTCAGAGACAGGAACAAAAGAAATCAGGTGCCTGGATGGTTTTCTCTGTAGTCTTTATTAGATGAGATTATAAGACACACCAGGAAAGCACACAGCACATTTTGCCATCAACCTGCTTAAATAGGCTGATTTGGAGGATACACCACCCTCATGCAAATGACTACTTGGTCAGATTATGGTTTTGATGGTTCTCTTAGCCAGAGGAAAAAAAACTCACTTCTCTGTGATACTGTGAGTTATCTGGTGCACCCCAAGCCCACATTAGCATTCTTGGCATTAACACTTGCTGTCTGACGCATAGACTGATAGGATATTTTAAACCCGTCTGAACACAATTACATCATTCTTTATCTTTTGCCAAGAACAATTTTGATCACATCACTATCAATCTCTTATCTACTTTTCAAGGTCCTGCCAAGTTTATTTAGCCCTTATACCGTGGGGAAATTAATAGCGTCTATTTTAAGATGCCGAATAATGCAGCTGGTCGGTTCAAATTGGTAATTTCCCCTGCCTTTATCCGCAATCTTGTCTGGTTTTCCTGCCAAGTTCCAAATTTAACCTCCAGACTTAATTATCTCACAGCGAGATGCTGCCAAAGACCATTTCCTATCAGCATGAGTTAGGATTTCCAACACTGTCCTTAACACTAGCCACCATTTTGTGCTTGGGCACCTATTTTGAAATATCTCTGTCTGCCACTGTGCTACCATTCAGGGAGACATTAATTATTTCTTTAAGTATTTCTCTCTTTGTATCTCTTTTTCATAATATATTGTTATATATTCATGATATATGTGTGATATTTAAAGCACCCATCACTTCCTGGGTCATTTTGACCCAGATATTGCAGTGCCATGTGCACTTTTTACCTTTAATAAAGGTGCTATAACCTTGATTGATACAATAATAGAACCATTGATCTGCCTATCATGTTATCTGTACTCAGTTGAGGGGGAACAGGGGTCGATACCCCTATACACAGCTGTCACCATGGCTGAAGGCCTCATGTTTAGAAACCTTGCATTTTAAGTCTAAAGGCTTTGAAACATGCATTTTTAATACAGATTTTAAGGCATTGCTCAAGGAAAGAAGGATCCATCCCCAAGATACACTTTTCAGGAGTTAATGGATCACTATCTGGAGAACAGACTCTCCAAAGGGCGATTCTCTGGAAGAAGAATGTTTAAAGCTTGCATGGCCTTCTCAAACCTTAGCTCAAATAATCTAGTAGAGTGAAGATGTTTCTCTTAGTCTGTGTCTAGCATGGGATGCTTTGCATGGGTTCCTTGATAGGACAAGGTAACACAGGTGTTGGTTTGCCTCACTAGCAGAGAGATGGTTCAGCAGGAGACGAATGCTGAGGATCAACTGGAAGCAACCTCTCCTTTACTTGTGACACAACTGTATCTAGAAAAGTACCAGATATCATGCAATGAATATCCTTACTGGTTAATCTTTCAACAAGTTCATCCATGTTCCTCCGCAGAGCCCCAAAGAACCAAATCTTTAGACTGAGATGCAAAATTGTGAGATTGCTACAAATTGAGGACAACTGGCTTCGGGAGGTGGATGACGCTGAACTACACAGCTTTTTCCAAAGAAATAAGTGTGGTCGTAGTCCAGGGTCTCTGGCAAAAACGCAGGTGGCAGAGTAGCCACAGATTTGGCTGAGGTACTACATATCTGTCCCGGTGGTACAGAAAAGTACTGAGAGCAATCAAAGTCTTCAGTGTATAATAAAACAATAGGATTCTTTCTTGGCACCAAACCTGAAACCTCTTTAGAATGGTACATTGACCTGTCCGGTACTGTAGGAAACTTCACCCTCTTGCTCATGTCTGCCGGCTTGCGGCTGTTGCCGGGGAGCTGTGCACGCTCCGAAGTATGAGCAAAATGACTGCACTTAAGTATATGCCGGTTAGTATTTTCATTGTATGCACCAATCCTTATTTTCACTTCAACTCCTGTCAGACTTTGTTTAAATTCTGCCCCAAAGTGATCTGTTTTTGAGCCAAAGCTGCAGCCATTGAACTGCTTTATCATAGGCAGAGCCGTCGCACTTGCTATTGGTGGAAGGTGATTCGCCATCCAACGTCTTGCTGAACTGCGCCCATTATTAACATATTACGGTATCACCAGCTGCGTTTGACCGGCTAGCAGCAGTGCCCCTGCAGGACTCGCACGCTGTACACAGTACAAGATAAACATCCTCCGTTCTTTGGATTTGGGCATGTTTACACCGATGCCGCAGCCTTCCCCCTCGGCTTACCCTGGTCTTGGACCCGACTTGCCCCTGTATACATAGGAAAAGGAAAGGGAGCTGTGATTAGGAGGAGAAGGAAGAGAGTGGCACTGTTGAGAGAAGTAACCCATGCAGCGCCCGATTTCTACTGCAGGACTTTCGGACAGGCATTGGCCACCACTCTGGCCGTGGGGAATATATGTGTCAGTGTAATTAACATTTGCTTCAGGGTCAAGGTGAAGTGATAAGGCCCATCTCGGGAGTGCAGCATTTTATTTGGGCACACTTGTAAACAATGTCACACCTTGTCTCCCAGAGAGAACGCATTCAGAAATCTTCCATGTTAACAATGGAAGGTGTCAATACATGTCCCGAAAACAGAACCATAACTTTCACATTTGGGGTTTGTCTCTCTCCCACTCACCAAATGCTTAGCGCAATTAAACACCAGAAACAGTATTTTGTGGAAACTGTCTGGAATCACACTGGCTGTTTGACTCTGCTAGGCTCATGTTAAAGGGTCCGAGTGTGCATTTCGGCCTCAGCTGTGTAAACAACAAAAGACAGGGGCCCACACATTGCACATAGTAAGAGTCAGATAGGGCACACTCTGACTGGACCTTGGGGCACCTAAAGGACAGTCCAACACATCCAGTATGGCCAGTTGTTTCAAAGCGATGCTGCTCTGGTTTAGAGAAAGGTCACTGGGCCAATTTGTTTTTAAAATACTGCATCCACCAAAACATTTTCCAAAATAGCACCCCAACTACCACTGACCAATGCGCTGGTGATGTTCTGTAACGGCCACTTTTTTTTGCCCATTACTTATTTTGGACCCAGTTTTATTTATTATATTTTATTTCAGCTATATGTGAGAGCAGCCTGCTCTTAGCAAGTACAAATCCCAAGCCTGGGTCGCCTTAGCCTTCCGAGCTCTATAAATTAAGTACCATTAAAATGGGTCAATAACAACTGTAATTTTACCGCTTAGAAGCTGGAGTAGTCTTGGATTGAGTACTATAAATTATCTATTTAATAACTTGTGAAGCTTTCCGAGGGTGTACCGATCGATATATGTAGTACATAAAAACCTGACAATTGAGAAGTCAATATACAAACAACAATAATAACTGTAATGACATCACAACCAAACCCTAGGAGTGGGAGGTGGTGAAAAAGGCTACAGCTGGTCGTGCTGCTAAGTCTGCTGCATATTTGTAATCAAGTACCCTCTCTTCAGAGCTGGAGCTCTACCAGCTCTCCCAGCTGCAGGAGCAGGTCCATCAGCCCCTTCACCCTTCCGGGTGTTAAGGTAAGGCCCTGGGCTCATTACAGAGCCAAAAGCAATATCGTGGATGAAATTGCATCCCGCGACCTCCCAACCAGTTTCCTCATCCCTGGCCGCCCTGCAATCCTTTCTTCACAGTATTTTGCAAAGCAACGTGCCTTTTGAGTATTTTGCCAAAAACGAGTGGCTACCGCCATTGCCTGCCACGAGGATCCAGCACACTCCATCATGGCCGCTCCTGCCTCCTGCACCCTCCCCACTGGTGCCATTGAGCTTGGAAGCTATAGGATTGGCTACTAGCCTCCTCATCTAGCCAATCCACAGCGCCGGTAGGCGAGCGCCGGCCCACGAACGAAGGCACAGGAACCAAGGCACCTGACTGAGCTGACCAAGCGTGCCGTGCTACAGGCTGCTCCAGGTCTAAGCTCCACTGCCGCACTACCGCTTCACCCTCTCGCCCAGCCTGCTGAAATCACTGTGAGACACTCCACACCCCACACGAGATTAGCTCAATCCGCTGTACCTGACTATGAGCCCCTACCCACATATACCAGCGATTTGTCGTCATAACAATTAAGGCCAGTGTACTGCCCGCACCGCCTGTGACTCACTACTGGCTGCATTGTAATCACCTCGTGTTGCTTACCATTATTTTAACCATATATTCACACCGCATTGCTATGTGGAATTAACGTTTATTGTCAACTTTGTCTGTAAAGGCACAGCCTCATACTAGCCTGCTGGTAAGGTTCCAAGTAAGCCCTGCTACTGCAGAGGCCACCCTTGTTAGCACATAGGTGCATAGTTGCACTTAGACTGCCGTTAATTGTTATTCAGATTGTGGTAAAATGTCTAGTGAACCCTGCTGTTGCCACCCATCCTAGTACATAGGTACTCAGTTGCATTTAGATTGCCGCTAATTGTTTAGCATTCCCTTTTGTTGCCACCTTTCTAGCACATAGGTGCATAGTTGCACTTAGACTGCCGCTAATTGTTATTCAGATTGTGGTAAAATGTCTAGTGAACCCAGCTGTTGCCGCCTGTTCTAGCACATAGGTGCTCAGTTACATTTAGATTGCCGCTAATTGTTTAGCATTCCGGGGGCGTGGCTAGCCGCTGGATGAGAAAGACGTAGGTCTCCTCGGCTCCCGCGACCGCAACAAACATCCTGGTAAAATCGCCTGAAATTCGACGACATAAGAGCTGATAACACCTCCGTGTGGTGTCGGACACCCTTGGGCACAAACGAGGTGTAGAGCAGAGGAAACCGCAGCCGATTTCAAGAGAAACGACCACAAGAAGTTTGGAGGCGTACGACATCCAGCCTCCAAAATGGCCACCGGCGCGCACGACGAACGCACTGAAGAGGAGCAGTGAGGCCATGCTGCAACGGAAGCCAGCCTGCTACTGATCCGCAGACTACATCGGAGGAAGAGTGCGGTCCCAGTGAGGCTCCAGCGGTGTCCCCCCCAAACTGGTGGACTACAGCGGACCCGTACGGATGTGAGGGCGGGGCGCGTACCCACTCGCGTGGGACGCCCGGTACCCCCGCCGACAGCGCTGCTACTCGAGAACGAGGGACGTACCACCCGAGTGGCCCAGCGTGTGAGGCAAGCCTGCGCGCCACCGACAGAGAAGTAGTGCCGGTGCGGCTGGGAGGCGTGGGTGAGTGTCCCCGCCCGAGCCGTGCTCCTGGTGATGACGGCGTGCAAGACAACCCGGGGGAGAGGTGGAGGGCTGGGGGTGAGCCGCTCGAGCCCACGTGGCCCTGTCTACTGGCGAACTTTGCAGGCGCCGCAAACCTAACAGCACATACGCGGCCCCGGATTGGAGGTGTTGCTCCACAAGACACGGAAAGAGGCTCCCTGTGGGCGTGAGCTTGTGTGGGCCCGTGGCACAGAATCCCCTGGAGCAAGACCACGCGGCGACAACTGCCGATCCACCGGGCTAGCAAAGCACACAGCACAAGAGGTGTACAGTGGGGGTGAAGTGCTAATATTTATCGGGCCAAATAGCCCACACCAGCCCACAAACTCATGCTGTATCTAGACCCTGGAGGACCACCGCTCCCCTAAATAGTTGGCCGTGTTGCAGTGGAACAACGTCAGGAGCAGACTCCGTGGGGCAGCACCAATCTGTGCATTGCCAGGCCCCCCCTGCAGCAAAACACACCGAACCATCCTCAATTTGCATTATCGAAGAAGGGCTAGATGTGAGCGGGCCGTACCCGAAGTAGGAGTAGTGCCGGGAATAGCTGGAATACGCAGACCCCTCCCAGACTAGCCCAAGCTATGGTCCCCTAAGCGCAATCACAACGCCTACAGGGTGCGGTCAGAGCACGAATACAGCACGCAGTGAGACGATAACACCTACAAAAGGCCAAGCACGCAGAACCATACGCAGCTAGTGATATTGGTACCATGGGGAAAGACAAGTCAAGGAAACTCCCCACACAAAGCAGGATGGATCAATACACCATCCCTCCGCCCCAGGCGTCATACCTCCACCCGCAATCCGCGGACGAGATGGAAACTGACCAGGGAAATTCACTGAAGGACATTATGGCTGCGATAGCCGACTCCCGCACTTCGATGGAGCAGAAAATGGACGGGATAAGTATGGATGTATCCCTCCTCCGACACGATCTTCAAAAACTAACGGCACGCACCGGGGAAGCTGAACATCGCATATCCAATACAGAGGATAGAATGCATAACATGCAACAGCAGCTCCAAAATGTCACAACCAAACTGAAGGTACTGGAGGACAGAATTGAAGATGGAGGAGGCAGATCTAGACGTATCAATGTGCGCATACTCAGCATACCCGAGAAGGCCGAAGGCCCCTGCATGGAACTCTTTCTAGAACAATGGCTGACTGACCTGTATGAGCCGGACGCCTTCTCCAAGTTCTTTTCCATAGAGAGGGCACACAGAGTACCCACGGGCAGACCTCCACCCGGCGCACCTCCACGCACACTAATTGCAAAGTTCTTAAACTGCAGGGATCGTGATGCCTTACTGCAACACGCGCGCGTAAAAGGCGCCATCACTTTCAATGACTCCAAAATTGCCTTTTTCCCCCCGACTATATCAGGGAAGTGCAAAAGGTGAGGCAATCCTTCGATCACCTCAAAAAACAACTGCAAACAATGGGAGAGAGGTATGGCCTGCTCTTCCCTGCGCAACTCAAGATTTATCACAAAATGACAACAGTCCACTTCAATGATCCCAAAGAGACCTGGCGCTGGGCTGAACAAAACATAGACGGAGACTGATCGACCCCCCGCGACAACAGGGGGAGGAACCAGAAGGCCTCCACCAGACCAACAGCGAGAGGCCCGTCGACCACCAGCGCAAGACCCACCAGAAAATTAGGAGGGCTGACCACTGCCTCAACGCCTGCCGGATGCCCGAGGTCCCGTTGGGTCACCCAGGTTGAACTACTGAATTATTTTGTCTACACACACACACGCAACAGCAGGCTACACACACATACCTGATGCGGCCGCGGTATGCCCCAAGACCGCGACACAAGGAGAGCCCCCTCCCGATAGCGCAACAAACTCCACGTTTATTATACGTGGCGGCTCCCCCCCGGGTCACTCCCCCAGGGGAGGGCTTCCTCCCACTGGGGATCCAGGCAGGGGGAGGCCACCTGTACTTGAAGTAAAGTTAAACGCATGTAAGGTGTCCAGTTGATACCATGGGTTTTTTGTTCGGTCGACCGATGCTTCTAGTTGGGAGGAGTATGGGGAGGGAGGTTGGGGATTTCTTAAGTTTAGTTAGACGGGACCTGTCAAACGCACAAGATAATATGGCTAGATAAAACGGTGTTAACCCACGGGCATATTCGGCGCTGGCGCATAACACCGTCAGTGGTAACACAGGCAGTGACTATCACAAGCACCCATGGCATCACATAGCAGTAGTAGTGACGCTCTCAGAACACTGAGGCTTATGACATGGAACGTTAATGGTCTAGGCAATGCAGTCAAGCGCCGGTTGGTGCGGCAATCTCTAAACAGGCGGGGCGTTGACATAGTGTTCTTGTCTGAGACCCATCTTGCGGGCACAGACTGTACCCTATTCAGACGTACAAACTACAAGCTGACACTCCACTCAGGTTTCACGATTGGGCTCAAGAGGCGTCATGATCCTGGTACACAAAAACCTCCCCTTCCACCTTACGACGGTAACCCATGACACAGGCGGCAGATACGTATATGTGACAGGCAAGCTATGGGATCACTCCATCGCACTGATAGCCACCTATGCACCCCCAACTCTACTAGAGCCACTACTTACTGACATTGCCCCGTTAATCGCAAACGACACTTCTAACCTCATGATTCTGGGAGGTGACTTTAATGAAGTCATGAATGTAACCCTGGACAGATCACACTTGCGGAATAGAAACCCCAATGTTCCCACCAGACTTGCCACGTTTTCCAACGCACTAGGCCTATGCGATGTATGGAGAGAACCACCCAGACACGAGAGCATACTCCTTCCACTCAGGAGCACATGCCTCGCTCTCCAGGCTAGATTATCTCTTCACCCAGCAACTGATCTACATAGGGCGCAAGAAATAAACATACTTCCCAGAGTTATCTCTGACCACTCCCTGCTAGAACTGACACTCATAACATCCAGGCGGATTCCGCCGCCGAGCTGGCGCCTGAATAGCTACTACCTGGGTGACCCCGAGCTTGTGGACTGGCTACAGGAGACCACCAATACATATTTCGAGCTCAATACACAGACGGCAATGAACCCAGGAACACTGTGGGAGGCCTACAAGACGGTGTTAAGAGGTGAACTAATATTGTGGACGACCGCAAAAAAAAGACAGCACTGGAGCAAGACACTTGAAGCCGAACAACAGGTTAAGCAGGCAGAGGAGAGGCACATAAGTTAGGTCACACCGGCCTCTAATCGGACGTTGCTACTAGCACAGAAAAGGCTGCAAAACATAGCGATGGACAATGCGGAACAAGCGCATACTGCAATGCGAGCAAGACTCTATGAAACAGGTGACAAGGCTGGCAAGATGCTGGCTTGGCTGGAAAGGAAGGAGCAGGGACGCAGTTATGTCTGAAGGCTCGACACAGGAGGGCCGAACGCAGGGGTGACGGACCAGGAAATAAGCCAAGGCTTTGCGGAATACTACGCTGAGCTGTACAGAAAACCCACGACACAGATGGACGTCACGATGATGGACCAAATTGACATCCCCACCTTAAATGAGACGCAACTATAACTGCTGGAGAGGGAGATCAAGGAAGATGAGATCCTAAGTGCCATGTCGGGCCTCCAAACCGGTAAATCCCCAGGACCTAACGGCTTCCCGGTTGGGCTATGGCGAAAGGTGGGAACCAATGTGGTGGCCCCCCAACTACTCCGAATGTATCAACATGCGCAAGAAAAGGGCATTCTTCCACCAGATCTGCGAGAAGCAACAATAATAGTGATACCCAAGCCGGACAAGCCCCCGGAAAGATGCAGTTCATACAGGCCCATTTCACTCATCAATAGCGAGACCAAAATACTGGCGAAATTACTTGCGGACCGTCTGCAACAGGTTATTCCCTCCCTGATACATCCGGACCAGTGCGGCTTCATGCCACAGAGATCAACTCGCATGAACCTCCACAGGCTATATTCAGCCCTGGAAAGGGCCAACAGCATACGGGGCCCACTAGCCCTACTAGCAATTGACTTTGAAAAGGCCTTTGATTTGGTGAGATGGGAGGCCATCTGGATCATAATGCACCGCATGGGCTTCGGTGAGAGCTTCATGAAGTGGGTGCACCTGTTGTACGAATCCCCGGTGGCCAGGACCAGAGTCAATGGCTGGCGTTCAGACCTCTTCAATCTGGGGAGGGGCACGAGACAGGGCTGCCCACTGTCGGCCATGATTTTCGCAATCGGTATCGAACCACTGGCAATCCTCCTGCGAAACGCGCCAACCTGGGAAGGCTTCCGATGGTCTGAGACCTGGGAAGACAGAATATCCCTCTATGCGGATGACCTGCTCATCTATCTGAAGGACCCGAGCAACTCCTGCCCCAGAGTCATGCATCTGTTAGATCAATATGAGGCATTCAGCGGATTACATGTGAACTGGTCCAAATCCATCCTCTTCCCTATAGGAGACACCTCGATGGCAAACCTAGAGGCTGGCCCTTACCAGATCGAGAGGGAACAGTTCAAATATCTGGGGATACGTATCACGAAGCATCTTACTGAATACACGGCCCTGAACCTCTCCCCTCCTTGTAAAAAGATTTGCAGAAGATACTCGCCATTGGATCTCCTTGCCACTAACGCTGATGGGCAGAGCGGCCCTGTTCAAAATGATAGCTATTCCTATATATCCTGCAAAACGCTCCATTATACATCCACCAGCGAAAATTCCACAATCGAGTGCATCCTTCGGAAATTGCTATGGGGAGGAGGACACCCACGAATTGCTCTTGCCACGCTCCAAAGGTCTATCTGGGAAGGAGGGATTGGACTGGCCAGAGTGCAGTCATATTACTGGGCCAGCCACATGGCGGTAGTAAATGATATGCCTCCATGGGGACGGAAGCCTCCCACACATCAAAGGTCTTATCTGCAATGCCACAACCACACCTCTAGAGCACCTGTATGGAGGCCTGAACCGCACACCAAAAACAAATATGGTAACCCATATAGTGAGAATATGGAAGGAAGCACATCGGTACTTAGGATGGGGCAGGAAATTAACACTGGCGCAACCCCTATGGAACAATTGCAACCTTCCCGAAATACGAAAATTGCCCAGATGGCCTGAATGGGTCCAGCGAGGAATCACCAACATAGGAGATGTGGTACACGAGGACAACCTGGTACCATTCGAGACATTGCATTTGAAGTTCTCCCTCCCAGCCACAGAAAGGTACCATTACATGCAGCTGAAACATGCTTGGACGACCCATCGACACATAACACAAGACATGCCGGAAAGCTCCCCATTAGAGCGAAACATAGTTCTGGACTGGGTGGACCGGAAGGTCACCTCTACCATGTACAATGTGATAACATCCTTTGCGACACCGGAACTAACCAGTCTGAGGACAAAGTGGGAACGAGATGTGGTTCCACTTCAGCCAGAGGACTGGGTGGAGGCCCTGATGTACCCGCGTGAAACAACCATTTCCTCAAGGCTAAGACTGGTCCAACTGAAGATCCTGCACCGCACCTACTACCGAGAGTGGCCCTCTTCCGCTGGGGCAGATCCTCGGATGCACGATGCCTACGCTGCAAACGAGAAGAAGGTACCTTTTTCCATATTCTGTGGGAATGTAATAAGATACAGCAGCTCTGGCAGAAATGCTGTGATAAACTGTCTAGCGTTGTCACGATGCCCGCTCCCGGGGAGCCGGCTCAGGCCCTGCGTCCCCGAAAGCGGACAGCAAGTCCCTGGGGAAGGTCCCAGCAACCCCTTACAGGGGCCCTTTGGACAGCGTCCTGGCGCCTATGGCGCCAGGCTCATAGAGAACGTCAGTCCTGGCGCCATAGGCGCCAGGCTCATTATGAAAGTGTTTGGGTGCACTTACCTGATGCAGACCATGCTGCAGAACCCCGGCCTCCTTGAGGCCTGAAAGGAACTACTTTACCTGTGGGACTCATTTACCACCCGGGCGTGGTCGGGGAAGGATACATACCTGATTGGAGGAAGGACACATTCTAGGAACTTCTTCCAAGGCTATTTAAACCACACCCGATCAGCCACACGTGCTTCGCGTTGTTCTGCATCTAGCATCTGGACGCTCACCGTGTCTGCTCCTGCATCTTGACTTCTGCCACACCTGCCAGCATCCTGAATCACCTGCAAAGGAAGGGAACACGAGAACAGAAGAAGGAAAAGGCCTCACCTGCTAAATCTGCATCCCAGAGACATTTCGCCGACAATCCTGGAAAGGAAGACATTTATTTTTAAAAGCACATTGCATCGATCGCTGCAGCGCCGCATTCTACTCACCTTTACAGGGCGCCTCCATGTTCAGCAGCGACCATCCGGATTCGCAGTCGCGCCCCCGCACCTAGGGAGAAAAAGACAAGAACAAAGGTGAGAGAAAGAAGGGAAAAGGGAAGCTAAAACTCCATGTCAAGACTTACCTGTTGGGTCATTCCCTTTTCATTTCGGGTCCGCGCCGCATCCAGGCATTTTCGGAACCCAGCCCCTAAGGGGAAAAAGACATCAGCGTTAATGAGTGAATGAAAAGACATTACCAAAACACTCATTAAAGACTTACCTGATTTCGACAAGGATTTCACCGCTCACCTCGGGTCGGTACCTGTTCCCCGGCATTCCGTATCCCGGCCCCTATGGGGAAAAAGACACTAGCATTAGAACATTAATGCATGGACACACGGGGAACCACTTATAGAAAAACTTACCTGGAAGCCAAGCAAGTTTGGTTCTCACCCATCCGAAAATCCAGTGACGTAACTGGATCCCACGCGCCCCTGCATCAGAAGCAGGATGGAGAGCTTGTCCTTCCAGACCCTAAGGTGAGATGCTACGGGGAAGCACAGGAGGGTGAGAGGGGTAAGTGGGAGGCCGATTGCATTACCCCGCAGACAGTTAACCCCCTATTCTCACCTACAGAAGGATACTTCTGCGAGTCAGACAAGCCAGATCTGGGGCCCGGTCCAGTTCGTCTTCCGAACCCTGCGCATCACCTTAGACGAGGTCACAGCAGCGCGAACCAGGCCAGTGCCCCCGTGGGAGTCAGGTGAGCGTTACAGAACGCAAAGCCTTCCTACAAATTCCAACCCAGGCGCTATGGAAACTTCTGAGACTGATCAGTTGGCCCAATTACTGGGGGCATTACGGGCCGAAGTACATGCTGCTTGTCAAGAGACTAATGCCCTCAAGAGGGAATTAATAATATCAAAGGAAAGAACTGATGACCTGGCCAGACAGCTTTTGCAAGGTCAAGCTGGACAAACTCCTCTACCCTGTTCCGGAGGGAACCCCGCTCCTGTGGTTCCCAGTAACCCTGTGCAGATTAATCTACCTGGAAACATGCCGCTGGCCCCACCTGAACGCTTTGCTGGGGACCCCAAACGATTCGCCGTATTCATGAATCAGTGTCGTTTGCACTTCCTATGCAGACCTGGGGCCTTCCCTAATGATCAGACCAAAGTAGCCTTTGTATTGTCATATCTCAGCGGCTGCGCTGCCGATTGGTCAGTTCCACTGGTTACTCAAGATGACCCGATTCTCCGTGATTTTCAAGGATTTCAAGCAAGCATGGAAAGGTTATTTGCTCGACACTCTCAGGGGCAGGCTCTGGATGACGAACTTCTATCCCTGCGACAGGGCAATCAGGACCTCCTATCCTATATTGCAACCTTTAATAGACTAATTGTGGAAACGGGATGGCCAGAGGATAAAAGAGTCACGTTATTTTATCGAGGTCTACGCGGAGGACATAAAGATGTCTTGGCCCAAGTTGTAAATCCGCCCCAAGAATGCACAGAATATATAGACTTAGTGGTCCAATTGGATCACAGACTTCAAAACAGAAAAACAGATCGGTCCAGGTTTGAGACCCGGGTGTTGGTCAAGACCCACGCTAACCCCAAGGGAGTTGATGTCTCTGAGCCTATGCAAGTTGGAGGGGTTAAAGAACCCTTAACTCAAAAGGAACGTGAAAGGAGGCGGCAGTTAAAATTATGTCTCTATAGTGGGAACTCTGGACACTTTCTACGAGATTGCCCGGCAAAACCGCCCCGAAAAGCGGTAGGAGCCGCTGATAAAAACCATGAAGACTCTGTTTCGGGAAACGACTCAGCCCGACAAGCGTAGGGGTCCGCTTGCCGAGCTTGAAAACTAACTCTCAGACCTCGCATTTCATTGTGCCAATGGTTTTCGTAGATCCAGAAAAGCCTAAGCGGTTGCATGCAATAAAGGCATACATCGATAGTGGGGCTATTGGAAACTATGTGGATCGTGAATTGGCCTCTAGGATTAACTTCCCTCTCCGTCCTAAAACCAGCAAAGCTGTCATCACCACAGTCGATGGAACTGAAATTGCCTCTGGACCGGTAACACATTCCACTACTGGGGTGACTCTTATTGGTCCTGACGGCCATCGGGAGGCAGTTGTGTTTGATGTAATCAAGGCTCCACAGTTTCAGGTTATTCTTGGAATTCCTTGGTTAGAGACACATAATCCTCGAATTGATTGGCGAGCTAAGAGAATAACCTTCCCGGATTGTGCACAAACATGCTACCCAGAAAACCTGAAGATTAATCTAGCATCTGTAACCTCTGCCTCCATGCAATTACCTCCGGAATACCAGGACTTTCAGGACATCTTCTAAAAGGAACAGGCCAACACGTTACCTCCTCACCGATCGTACGATTGCCAAATCGATCTGGTGCCCGGTGCACAACCCCCTTGTAGCAGGATTTATGCCCTTACCGAACCTGAGAACCTGCATTTGAGACAATATTTGGATCAATACCTCGCCAATGGTTTTATTCACCCGTCAAAGTCCCCGGCATCCTCGGCTTTGTTCTTCGTGCCTAAAAAAAAAGGCGACCTTAGAACTTGTATCGATTACCGCGCATTGAACCAGATAACGGTTAAAAACCGTTATCCTCTGCCTCTGATTCCTGAACTCCTTGACCAGGTGAAGGACGCTTGCATATACACCAAGTTATATCTCCGGGGGCATATCATCTGGTGCGAGTAAAAGAAGGCGACGAATGGAAAACAGCCTTCCGTACAAAATATGGATTATTCGAATACCAGGTAATGCCTTTCGGGTTGTGCAATGCGCCTGCTGCCTTCCAATTCTTCATGAATGATGTCCTTCGGGAACTCATCGATGTTTGTGTTGTCGTCTATATCGATGACATTCTAGTGTACTCCTCTTCGGAATCTGATCACAGAAAACACGTTAGGGCAGTTCTGGAAAAACTGCGCCAACACAAACTATTTGCTAAACTGGAGAAATGTGTTTTCCATACCACAGAAGTTGAGTTTCTCGGTTTCATCCTGACACCCAAAGGAGTCCGAATGGACTCAAGAAAAGTGGATGCCATCCTCAAATGGCCATCACCTAGCTCTGTAAAAGGGGTTCAAAGCATGCTCGGCTTTGCCAAATTCTATCGCAGCTTTATCCCGGAATTTTCACGCATAGTACAACCCATTACTGCACTCTTGAGGAAAAATAAAAGTTTTGAATGGTCTGAAGAAGCCGAGCAGGCCTTCCAGGATTTAAAAGCTAAGTTTACCTCCGCACCTATATTGAAACACCCACGTCCAGATCTCCTGTATGTCGTCGAAACTGACGCATCCAGCCTAGCCATGGGAGCAGTTCTGTCTCAAAGAGATCCTGACACCAACCAACTGCATCCCGTAGCATTTTGGTCCAGAAAATTCTCGGCACCAGAGATTAATTACGCAATCACTGACAAAGAACTGTTAGCCATAAAGTCCGCTTTTAAAGCCTGGCGGCATTACCTGCTTGGCGCTCGACATACCATCACGGTGATCACTGATCACCGGAATTTACAGTATTTAAAAACCGCCAAGGCTCAGTCATCAGGGCAGCTCCAATGGGCTTTGTTTTTCGCTGAATTTGATTTCGTGATTACCTATCGACCTGGCTGCAAGAACGGCAAAGCAGACGCCTTATCCCGAATTGGAATGGGAGAATCTGATACAAACTCAGAACCACTACCAATAATTCCCGAACAGAGAATTCTAGGCATGACTTCGTTACAGACGCTTGAAGACATTCAAGTCAGAGTGAAAAAACTCCTGGACCCTACAGTCCTACAGGATTGGATACAAAAGGGATCAGACTTTACCATAGATAATGGTTTAGCTTATTACCAAGGACGCTTATTCCTGCCGCACAAGGATTTACACGAACTAGTTATTTCAGGTTATCATGATACATTAATAGAGGGACACCCCGGTATTGCCAAGACAATGGAAAAGGTGAAACAACAATTCTGGTGGCCCTCTTGGCGAAAAGATGTTAAATCTTTTGTGATGTCCTGTGGTGTTTGCGCCCAAAATAAAGGTCAAAAGAAAAGACCAGCCGGTCTCCTTCAACCTCTAGACATACCGCCAGCACCCTGGCACACCCTATCAATGGATTTTATTACGGACTTGCCTCCTTGTTCGGGATACAATACCATTCTGGTAATTGTGGATTTGTTTTCCAAAATGGCCCACTTCATTCCTTTGAAAGGTTTACCTTCAGCTTCTGTCCTAGCCAAATAATTCCTCGAAAATATTGTTCGGCTACATGGATTCCCATCTATACTAATCTCTGACCGGGGAAGCCAATTCATTTCCCACTTCTGGCGCAAATGTTGTCAAATGGCACAAATCGACGTAAGATTATCGACCAGTCACCACCCTCAGACCGATGGTCAGACCGAGAGGACAAATCAGACCTTTGAGCAGTACTTACGGTGTATGTTACAGCAATCTGAAAGCAACTGGAAAGACATTCTTTGGATAGCCGAATACGCATATAATAATTCGGTACACTCTGGAACTGGCCATAGTCCTTTTTATACCGTGTTTGGACATCACCCTCGAACCTCAAACCTCGACTCACCTCAGAACCTCGGAGTGCCCGCAGTAGAACATCTGCATTCTACCATTACCCGAGCCTTCAAAGAGGAACCACGCATTTACAACAAGCCAAGAGAAAATACAAGGAGAATGCTGACCTACATCGGAGTGAAGCACCTCCGTATCAGATTGGGGATCAAGTGTGGTTAGCTACCAGACATTTACCGCTCAAAGGGCCTCGAACTTTTAACCCAAAATATCTGGGACCTTATTCTGTTGCGGCAATAATTAACCCAGTAGCGGTTAAACTTGATTTACCAGCTAATATGCGAATTCACCCTGTTTTTCATGTGTCACTTCTGAAACCAGTGGTCCCCGGAACCCGACTACTCAAACCTCCAGAACCTATTCAAATAGATGGGGAACCCGAATTCGAAGTGAAGAACATTTTAGATTCAAAAATGTTTAGGTCAAAGCTTTTCTACCTAATTGATTGGAAGGGGTACGGACCTCAGGAGAGGTCGTGGGAACCCAGTGACCATGTGCATGCACCTCGATTAGTCAGGAAATTCCACCGACTCTTCCCAAACAAACCAAAACCCCCGGAGGGAACAACCTTGGGAGGGGCCTTGGGGGGGAGTGCTGTCACGATGCTCGCTCCCGGGGAGCCGACTCAGGCCCTGCGTCCCCGAAAGCGGACATCAAGTCCCTGGGGAAGGTCCCAGCAACCCCTTATAGGGGCCCTTTGGACAGCGTCCTGGCGCCTATGGCGCCAGGCTCATAGAAAACGTCAGTCCTGGCGCCATAGGCGCCAGGCTCATTATGAAAGTGTTTGGGTGCACTTACCTGATGCAGACCATGCTGCAGAACCCCGGCCTCCTTGAGGCCTGAAAGGAACTACTTTACCTGTGGGACTCATTTACCACCCGGGCGTGGTCGGGGAAGGATACATACCTGATTGGAGGAAGGACACATTCTAGGAACTTCTTCCAAGGTTATTTAAACCACACCCGATCAGCCACACGTGCTTCGTGTTGTTCTGCATCTAGCAGCTGGACGCTCACTGTGTCTGCTCCTGCATCTTGACTTCTGCCACACCTGCCAGCATCCTGAATCACCTGCAAAGGAAGGGAACAAGAGAACAGAAGAAGGAAAAGGGCTCACCTGCTAAATCTGCATCCCAGAGACATTTCGCTGACAATCCTGAAAAGGAAGACATTTATTTTTAAAAGCACATCGCGGAGACCACCAGGGGGCGCAGACGCGATGGTCGCTTGAGCCACCGTCTCCCTCTTCAAGCCCGATAAAATCGCCTTTTCGAGCAATGCAGGGGAAACTAAAGCTCGGAAAAACCAGCAGACGAAGAAGATAAGGCGTCCTGGCACCCACCCAGCCATAACCCAGGTGACGAGGCTGCGAGGAAAAGCAGAAATCAGCCTCCGATCGGAAGCCCCCGGGCAGCACAGAAGGCCCGTACTCAGAAAAGCGAGGAGAGGGGAGAAAAAAAAAAAAAAAAAATGGCCGCCGTCATCTGAGATACGCGCCGCGCGCGTAAGAAGAAACCCGACAAGGACTGAAACCAGCCCACCAGTTGCATCCTGCGCCCAGCGAACGGGAGAACTCCAGCCCTACAACGAGGTGCGGCAGCTACGAGAATAGCCACAGCGGTCCGTAGCGCCCGGCTTACCGGAGGAGGTTAAGCGACCAGGCTGGCAGCAACCGGAGTGAGCGGCCCGGTGCGGGTAAGCAGTGCCCCAAGCGGGCCTTTCCGCTCGGGAGCCAGCCCCCCCCCCCATCGGAGCCAACTCCTAAGACTCTGCAGTCCCACTCTACGGCGCGAACCGCAAGCGAGGGTCATATCCCTCCACCCACGCCTCACCTCAACACTTGCACGCTCGGGCCACGCCGCACCTCCGCTCAGCAACCCTCGAGGGCCCAGGCACACAGCCACTATACGTTCTCTCCTAGGGGGCCGTACACGGCAGTAGGCCACAGACACCAAGCCGCCTGCGGAAGGAGGCCCGTGTTTCCTCCGCCCAACCGAGGCTCCCCCTCCTCACCAAGCATCAAGAGTGCAGAGCGGCCATTCCTGCAACCCCAAACACAGAGTGACCACAAAGTCTACCCCAACAGCTCCGATCCGCCGCTCCCACGTCACGGACCCCCACGGGTACCATACCCTGTGGTAGCTTGTCACCACTAGCGGAGCCTCGCAGCAACCTAAGGACCATCAAGGGCCCTCCACGCACCTTGCGGGGCGCAGAGACAGCCGTACAGCGAGGCACCCGACCCACCCGAGCAGTGCTTTTGGGGGCGTGGGGGCGATACTGAGTCCGCACCGGAGTCACTTAGGGCAAAAACGCAGGCAACGTGCCACGAAGTCCAGGGCAGCCCACCACGGAGCTGAGAGTGTCTCCACCCGAAGATCCAACCAACCACAGAAACACGATCGTGGGTATAAGCACACCTCGGCACAGCAGTCCTTGCTCACTGCAACAATAGCCTGGAGCCTCCATAGGTATCAAAGCTGGATCCACGAACCTTGGCAACCCTGAGAAAGTTTAGACGTAATAACGCAACCATGGAAGCGGAAGAAGCCCAAAGCACTTCAGATATTCCAGGCAATGACGGCGACAGCGCAACAAAGTCGGACATCCGTCTGCTGCTTGGGGAGATTAGATCAATGAGAAATAACCTAACAAATAGTATCAGACCTACAAACGAAAGTGGCCAAAGTTGAGGACTGCCTGGAAGCGGTTGAAAATAACCAACAATCAGGAGACATCGCCACCATGCAATACGAGGCTAGACTACTAGACCTCGAGCAGAAGGAAAGGGACATGGAATCAAAAGTGGACGACCTTGAAAATCGGGAGCGACGCTCCAACATCCGCATAATCGGTCTGGAAGAAGAGCGAGGAGAGACACAGTCAAGCCTGGAGAGCACGGTGAAATCCCTAATCTTGTCTCTCTATGATGAATCCGCCCCCCCCGACCCTCGAGTTCGACAGGGTGCACAGGGCAGGGGGCTCAGCGAGAGGCCCTCGATCGGTCCTAATCAAATGTCATTACTACATGCAAAGGCAGGACATCCTACAAAAAGCAAGAACGAAGGACACGATCAATTTCCGTGGCTCAACAGTCAAGATATACCAAGACCTCTCAGCGATGACCCTCGCAAAAAGAAGAGGGTGTCGTCCCCTCACGATCTGGCTCCGAGAGAAAGGCGTTAAGTACCGATGGGGCCACCCATTCTCCCTCACATTTGAGTTCGACAGCGAAGAATACAGGCTTACCTCGGTGGAAGAGGCGGAACGAGCTCGTCGCCACCTACAAGGTCCAGCAAGAGATTCAGACGCAGAGGGCCGAAGAGAACCAAAGGGCCCGCGCCGAGATCCAACTGAAAAGCCCTCGAGAAGAGGCCGTGCGCAACAGAAATGGAAATTCAAACGTTTGAACACTCCTTGAACTGCCTACACTGCACCTTGTGTCTGTACACTGTTTAGGGGCTCTAACTCGGGCCGAAATGGTCGCCATGGAGCTCCATGGAAGTTTTTTTTTCTCTTTAAAGTTTGTTTGCCTAGACGGGGTTAGGGGCTGAGAGACACTCTAGGTATTTGTCCACCATTACGGTCTCCTATGCATTCTGTCCCTGCACAAAGAACAAAGTTACAACCAGGGCTTGAAGAGGGGTTCTCCTAAAGTGGCCCTCTTTGGACGAGGGCGTCTCCTTTCTTTTTTCTTTACTCTCTTCCCTTTCCGTGGGGTGAGGATGTCCCGTATAGCACTCCACACTAGGGAAGGGGCGGAAGGGACGGGGGGGATCCAATTAACCACTCGACAAAGCAAGCTCGCGAAGCACAAAGAACCAACTCAAAAGTACCACAACACAAGGCAGTTATTCACTAACTCTAATATGGAACAAAGGGGTCAAGCAAGCCACAATACGAAAAATGCTATCCAAACCCTAGAATATGGCTAACTCACAGGGCATAGTCTTCGGCTCCCTCAATGTCAAGGGCTTAAATTCCCCGCAAAAGAGATCAATGCTAGCGAGACAGTTCGCGCAATCCAAACTAGATGTTCTCTTCATACAAGAAACAAAATATATTAAAGGTGGAGAAAGAAAGATCCTAGGGAGAGACATAGGGGAAGCATTCTGGGCATCTGGACCGGAGAAGAAGGGGGGTGTGGGCATTTTGCTGCGTAGGTCCCTGGGAATGCAGAGACACGCACGGGAGATATGTCGCACTCAAGGGGACACTGAGAACACGTACCATCACACTGTGCGCAGTCTACGCCCCCAACCAGGGGCAAGCGAGCTTCACTGACCCCCTGTTCGATTTCATTGAGGAATGGAGGGAGGGTTCACTAATTTGCGGGGGCGACTTTAACGTAGCTATAGATCGTGAATGCGACTGGTACTCAGCTCGACCAAATTCCCTACCTCCAAGCACGCTTCAGGGCGACAGATTCGCAAGTCAGCTCAGGGAACATCATTTAATAGATACCTGGCGTGTAACTCACTCAGGGGAAAAAGCCTTTACTTTTTATTCTCCACCACACCACTCCTTCTCCAGGATTGATTACCTAATACTGGGGGCGGAAAACGAGGGTGACATCTTAAGTACATCCATCCAAATAGTAGCCTGGTCAGACCACGACCTGTGCGGCCTAGAATTAGACCTGGGCCCACTCCCAGCCCTGGACCGCCGGTGGCGATGTAACGACTTGTTATGCAGAGACCCAATTTTCAAGGACTTCCTTTCGGGAGCCATCACAGAATACTTTGACATCAACGACACTGACGGCATGTCACTGAACACAGTGTGGGAAGCAGGTAAAGCCACATTAAGGGGCATTCTTATATCAGAGGGGGCCACCAAAAAAAGACTCCGGTTACTCAAGGAGAAAAAACTTAAGGAAGAGATCACTCGACTGGAACGCTCCCTTAGGGAGCTCCCCACTAGCGACATTGATACAGAAATGAGAATTAGGAAAATGAGAGAGGAACTAAAAGATATATGGAAAGGCAAAGCCCTCACTCAGATTAAATACCTCAAACAGAAGTTCTTTGAAAAGGGGGATAAAGCGCACACCATGCTAGCGAACAGACTCCGCAAACAGAGGGCAGATAGAGCAGTCCACAAAGTAAACAATGAACAAGGCATCCCACTCACAAATCCCCAAGACATAGTGTCTCGCTTCTCCAATTTTTATGCAGACCTATACGCTGCTGAGACTGATGGCACCTCCCCCGACATCAAAGAATACCTAACCAATATGTCACGCCCACCCATCACGGAAGAACATCTAGAAATGCTAAATGCCCCAATCTCGGCAACAGAGGTGCAGGGAGCGATCTCAGCCCTCAAAGTTAGCTCAGCCCCGGGACAGGATGGTTTCACGCCAGCCTTTTATAAGAGAAACGCCGGCACACTTGCGCCATTCCTCGCCAAACTATTTACTTCCATCTTAGAATCGGGTCGAGCTCCCGACTCCTTCACTGAATCTATTATCATAGTAATCCCCAAAGAAGGTAAAGACCCCATAGAGTGTTCATCATACCGGCCAATTTCTCTCATAAATGTAGATGCAAAAATTTACTCCAGCATATTGGCCGCCCGCCTCGCCCAGATTCTCCCGCAACAAATCCACACTGACCAGGTAGGGTACGTAAGAGGCCGGCAAGGGGCAGATAACGTTAGAAAAACCCTAGACCTCATGGCAACTCTCCGAGAGGCCGGCGAGGACCCCCTCTTGTTATCAGTAGACGCCGAAAAGGCTTTCGACCGTGTAGAGTGGTCCTTCTTGAGAGCTGTTCTAGAGTGGGTGGGGTTGGGAGCTGCATGGACACAAGGAGCGAAAGCACTATACCGATCTGCCCGGGCCAAAGTATCGATCAATGGTATCTCATCGCGAACCTTCAACCTTACTCGAGGTACAAGACAAGGCTGTCCGCTCTCCCCTCTCATTTATGCCCTGGTCATTGAACCCTTCGCCCAAGCCATCAGGTCCAACCCGAGCATCAGAGGAATCCCGCGAGGCGGCAGGGAGTACAAACTGGCGATGTTTGCCGACGATATCCTCTTATACCTGACCGAACCCTCTACTTCCATCCCCGCTTTTTTCCAAGAGTTGTCGCGATACGGTCCCCTATCAGGCTTTCGGGTCAACCTACAAAAAACCATAGCTGTCCCTTTGAAAGACAACACTGACCTAGCTCTACGTTTAGAGACAGATTGGAATTTCAAGGTGCAAACCGACTTAGTCCGCTACCTAGGGATTAATATAACGGTCTCCCTGTCTGACCTTTTCGAAGCCAACTACACACCACTGTGGGTAGCCATCCAAAATGACATCTCCAGATGGCTCAAACTCTCCATGTCATGGGCGGCGCGTTTTACTGCCATCAAAATGAACATTCTCCCACGATTCCTATTTTTATTTCAGTCCCTCCCAGTCATAGTTCCCGATTCCTTCTTAGCAGAGGTAAAGCGCATACTATTAAGATTTCTATGGGCAGACAAACGAGCAAGGATCCCATACTCCACACTGATCCAACCTAAAGAGATGGGGGGTCATGAGCTTTCCAGACCTGGGAGAATATTATAGAGCGTCACAACTCCGCATACTCCCGGATCATCTGTGGGAAAACCCAGAGAAACAGTGGGTGGCAATAGAGAACGACATCTTTGATCCGGTCACCCTGGGAGAGTGGTTGTGGGTCCCAAGATCAGCCATGACACAAAGGATTAAACAGCACCCCATTCTGAAGGTATTATGGTCTCTCTGGCGTCCATCCCGGGCCATGCAGGGAATCACAACATGGCCCTCCCCTTTAAGTTGCATCTGGTCCCCACCTATTCAAAACTCACTGAGAGCAGTCCAGCAGTCACAGTCATGGTACGAGGCGGGTCTAAGTCGGGCGGGACAGCTTTGGAAAAATGAGGTGTTCACAACCCGGGAGGAATTACAGGCTGACTTGCAGGGCACAAGTGTCTCCCCTTTGTCCTTCCTCCAGTTGCGAAGTGCAATGCACGACCCGAAGTGGGGCAACTCGTTAAAGCGCCCTTTGACACCATTCGAGCAAATCTTAAGCTCCCCCCAAGCATCGAGAGGTCTCATATCAAAGTTGTACAGAGCACTAGTCACGAGGGGTCACAGTCCACGCCCACCTTCAGAAGTGAAATGGGAAACCGACCTATCCATAGAAACCCAAGGGGAGGTATGGAAAGGAATATATAGAGCGGTATGGTCATCATCGGTCTCCATGCAATACAAAATGCACAATGTGCGATTACTGATGAGATGGCACTACACACCCCTTCGCCTATCCAAAATGTTCCCCGGGACATCTCCCTACTGCTGGAGGGGTTGCGGAGAGCAATGTGACTACTGGCACCAATGGTGGGGTTGTGACAGAGTCCAGGTGTACTGGCGGGAAGTGCTGGGCTGGATTCGAGACATAGATGGGGTCCTCAGAAACCAACGCCCACACTAGTTTTGTTTGGAGTTGAGTCGGAAGATGATGAAACATACAAATCTCTAATGTACCTACCACGCAATCTTCTATTAGCAGCCCGAGTGTGCCTGACCATAAAATGGAAATCGATGGTCCTACCATCAAAGAGAGAATGGTTAATAAAGGCCCACGCAATATACGAAATGGAAAGCCTAACGGCAGCGATAAATGAATCTCGCAGAAATATCGAAATGATTTGGTTGCCCTTTCTAGAATACTACACAACATATTGGGAGCCCACAGACTAAGAACACTTGCTTACCATCTCAGCCAACCAAAGGAATCAGGGCAACGCCCTATGCCACCGGACGATTGCTTACCCCAAGCCCTGTAGGGGCTTCTTCCTTTCTTTCAGCAGCAACTTGCAGAGCCCATGCAATGCTGTAATGCCTAAAGTGGTGTTGAACTTTTATTTAGAGTGGTGTACAAAGCGACCGTGTCGAGTGGAGGGGGGGGTGGGGGGAGGCCGGGGAGGGGGAGGGAGGGGAATCAGAAACACAAGACTAAAGTTCATCATTGCTTTGCACTTCTCCCCTCTTTATGTTTCTTATATATATGTTACATGAAAATAATACAAGGGATTTTTGTTGAAGTAACCAATATTGCTAGTGTCTTGATGTTGAAAATGCAAATAAAAACATATTTCAAAAAAAAAAAAAGCACATCGCATCGATCGCTGCAGCGCCGCATTCTACTCACCTTTACAGGGCGCCTCCATGTTCAGCAGCGACCATCCGGATTCGCAGTCGCGCCCCGCGCCTAGGGACAAAAAGACAAGAACAAAGGTGAGAGAAAGAAGGGAAAAGGGAAGCTAAATCTCCATGTCAAGACTTACCTGTTGGGTCATTTCCTTTTCATTTCGGGTCCGCGCCGCATCCAGGCATTTTCGGACCCCGGCCCCTAAGGGGAAAAAGACATCAGCGTTAATGAGTGAATGAAAAGACATTACCAAAACACTCATTAAAGACTTACCTGATTTCGACAAGGATTTCACCGCTCACCTCGGGTCGGTGCCTGTTCCCCGGCATTCCGTACCCCGGCCCCTATGGGGGAAAAGACACTAGCATTAGAACATTAATGCATGGACACAAGGGGAACCACTTATAGAAAAACTTACCTGGAAGCCAAGCAAGTTTGGTTCTCACCCATCCGAAAATCCAGTGACGTAACTGGATACCAACGCGCCCCTGAATCAGAAGCAGGATGGAGAGCTCGTCCTTCCAGACCCTAAGGTGAGACGCTACGGGGAAGCACAGGAGGGTGAGAGGGGTAAGTGGGAGGCCGATTGCATTACCCCGCAGACAGTTAACCCCCTATTCTCACCTACAGAAGGATACTTCTGCGAGTCAGACAAGCCAGATCTGGGGCCCGGTCCAGTCCGTCTTCCGAACCCTGCGCATCACCTTAGACGAGGTCACAGCAGCGCAAACCAGGCCAGCGCCCCCGTGGGAGTCAGGTGAGCGGTACAAGCGTTATGGGTAAAGCGATACAGAGGTGGCCAAAACTCCTTCTCCTGGGGATCTCCAGAGAAACTGACCTTTCCCGTTATGAGAAATTGCTCTGGTCGACGGCGATGGCGGTTCTCAGGCGGAACATTGCGCAACTGTGGGGCTCGGAACGTACGCCAAGCTATGACCAGTGGGTCACAGATGTGGACATATGCGCTATAATGGAACATGGAGTGTACGCGGCGAGGGGTTGCCTGCAAAAAGCGGACAAAATATGGAGAAGATGGGAAGAGGCTAGCTAAATGACAGGGGCTGCTCCGCAGCCTCTGAGTCTGAGAGATGCCCCGGGAAAGTGGGGCTAACAAATCTGCCATGAATAGACTATGCCATGAGGTCATCCGATGTCAAGTTGACGGTCTGTTGGACCGTGGTCCCGGAAGTTGAGTTTCTAGATGCTTTTGTTTCTTGATTGTTTCTCTCCCCCCATCCCATTACCCTCACCTGGAAATGTTGATGTTGCATATGTTCCTCTCCCTCCCAGCCTCCCCCCTTTCATCTCCCCCTGCTGTTCCTATCCCCCCCTTCCCACGTCCCTACCCTGTATTGCATAGAGATAAGTGTAATGTTTTAATTTTCAAATCAATAAAATCTTTGATAAAAAAAAAAAAATGGTTTAGCATTCCCTGTTGTTGCCACCTTTCTAGCACATAGGTGCATAGTTGCACTTAGACTGTAGCAATATGTTTAACAACCCCTGCTGTTGCCACCCTCTCTAGCATATAGGTGCTCATTTGCATTTAGATCGCTGTTAATTGTTCAGTATTCCCTGTTGTTGCCACCTTTCTAGCACACAGGTGCAGAGTTGCTTTTAGACTACGGTAAAATGTTTAGCAAGTCCTGCTGTTGCCACTCCATCTAGCATATAGGTGCTCAGTTGCATTTAGATTACTGATAATTGTCCAGTATTCCCTGCTATCGCCACTCTCTCTTGCACATAGGTGCACAGTTGTATTGCATCTAAACTATGTTAGGTTGGTTATTACTCATGATGCTGCCCTTTTGTGCTGTACCATATGATACACCCTGCACAGGCTCCCACTTTATTATCCATGACAACGGGCTCTCTAGAGTAGCATGCCCCCGGCACCACCCCATCCCCTGTCCCATGCCCTTCCTGCCCCCTACCAAACCGTTTACCCAACAGCACCATCTGATTAACGATCAATTAGACCACTCAGGCATCCAAAAGCCTCAAAGAACCACCTTACATTACTCACCCGCCACTAATAAACTACCTAAAGCGACCACCCCGGTCCTTAGTTCACTTAGACTCACTACACTTAGATCACAGACCTTCACCACTATTTGCTCCTCAAGTAAAGACCCCTCCAAAATAAAGCAAACTAAACAAACACCTCTAACAGGAATCATAAGAACTCAAAGACTCAGATCCCGACTCTTAAACCATCCTAGCACTAGTCACCCCACCACCTCTACCATTATAGGAAGTTCACCACGACTAGAGACCCAAACCAAACCACCCACAAGGACTGCCACCACCAAACAACAACCCATCATCATAGGAACTATCAAGACACTCCCATCTCCTCGAGTCCAAGAGCCACCCTCTCCTATATACCTCAAAGCAGCCCTCATCAATGCACGGTCTATACCGGCACATGCCACAGAAATACATGATGCTATTACTGAGCAACAATTTGACCTACTCATAGTGACAGAAACCTGGCTCCACCAAGCTTCCGGACCCTCCCTCTCCATTGCCATCCCTCCAGACTATACCATCCTTAGGACAGACAGAATGAAATCACTAGGTGGGGGAGTAGCTATCATTGCTAAAACCCATCTCAAAAAAAGAACCTGCCCTATTGAGAACCCAGACGGTTATGAAGTCCTACTAGCTAAATTAGACATGAAACATAAGACTACTTTAAACATAATAACTATCTATAGAGCACCCAGCGCCAAATCTCAGCCACAGTTATATATACCACTATTACTAACGCCACTTATAAAACCAAACACAAAATGCCTAGTCCTAGGGGACCTGAATTTAGGTTTTAATGATACCCAAGACCACAAAGCTGAAGCATTACACAATGCGCTCAAAGACATGGAATTCACACAACTAGTGAACGCCCCTACCCATACAAAAGGAAGAACCCTAGATTGGATACTATCTCTCAACACCCTAGTATCCATAGACTCCATCAATCCGGTACTGTGGTCAGATCACCACAGTATAAATTTCACCATCTTGGCCATTGAACCAGACCTACCTAAAACTGTCATTGAGGAATCCTACGTAACCAGAAACATCTGTAAACTCACAGCAGAAAACCTTAACCCATTACTAGCCACCGCCCTTAACAACAAAAAAATCAATACTGAAAATCCCTGTGCCATGGCCGACATTTATCACAATTGTCTCACCAGCACAATTGACACCCTAGCTCCTTGTATCAACAAAACAAAACGCAAAGATAAAAAATCTTCCTTCTGGTTTAACAAGGAACTAGTCTCCCTTAGAAGGATTAAAATATCCCTTGAACACCGGCTAAACAAAACCCACACCCCAGAAGCCTTAGAAGCATTTAACTCTGCAAACAAAACTTACAAATCAGCTATCATTGCCCATAAAGCAGATGCCCTCAATACCAGAATCAGCAATGCATCCTCTGATAGTAAAAAACTATTCACCATACTCAAAGAGTTGGAGAATCCGATCCCCATAATCAACCCAGTCCAACCAAGTAAAGAATGGTGCACCACCATCCAAGATGACCTGGCTTCTAAAATCAATCTATTACAAAAGAAAATCATTTCCAAAAGAAATCTCCTATCTGACAAGCACACCACGTCTAACCAAATCACTATGAACATAGAAGATACCACCCCCTCTTCAATTTCACACCAGTCTCCCATGACACAGTACTCAGTACTATTTCCAAACTCAAAGCGTCTAACTGCAAAGGAGACAACTTCCCGGCGCACTTAATTAAATTATGTGCCCCTACCCTCACACCTATAATTACTAACTTTGTGAATGCCTCCTTCCACACCAACCAGGTCCCAGCCAGCATCAAAGCGGCATGGGTCACCCCTCTATTGAAAAAGCCTACACTGGACCCATTAGTGCCCACGAACTACCGGCATATAACGACTGTCCCCTTTCTACTCAAAATCATTGATAAAATAGCCTACAACCAAATACAAGCTCACCTCGAACACAACAACCTACTAGGAGCTAGACAATCTGGCTTCAGGCCTAACCACAGTACGGAGACAGCCCTGTTGGATTTGAAAATCCAACTGGACTCCATCAGAGATTCAGGGAATTTAGCCACCCTATTGCTACTGGACCTATCAGCAGCAATCGACCTAGTCGACCATGATAAACTATGTGACACTCTAAAAAAAGATTTGAACTTTTCCAACAACGCCACTCAGTGGATCAAATCCTTTTTAACAGACCGCACATCCAGCGTGGCCATCGGAAATCACGCAGCGGAACCCCTTGTAGTACCCATTGGAGTACCCCAGGGATCCTGCCTCTCCCCCACCCTCTATAATGCATACACTAAACTCCTATTCTCGGCTCTTGACGATATGGGTGTCATCTACACCAACTTTGCAGAGGACACCCAGATCCTCATCCCCATTACAGGTGACTACACCCAAGACACCTACACCATAAACAAGGTCTACTCAATAATCCAAAACTGGATGGCTCTAAACAGCCTCTGCCTCAACGATGAGAAGACCGAGGTCCTCATCGTGGGCTCTCAAAAAAGAATAAGCACCCTCCACTCTGACTACTCCCATATCAACATTGACGGCCCACAGATCCCAGTACTCAAACAAGTTAAAACTCTTGGTGTTTATATTGACGCTAACCTCTCTATGCACAAACAAATAGCTGCCCTCTCCTCACCCACAGCCTACACAGCAAAACTCATCGCACTCAGTCGCCAATTTCTCACCCCCACAAATTGCATCACCCTGGCTAGAGCCCTGATCCTAACGAAATTGGACTACTGTAACATCCTCTTCCTAGGAACCTCTAAAACTAACCTAAACAAACTTCAATTGCTACAGAACAAAGCCCTCAGAGTGGCGTTAGGTATCAAGAAATCCAAACATATATCTAGCATCAGAAGAGAAAATCATTGGCTGCGAATTCAAGCAAGAATCATCTTCAAAACACTTAGTATTGTCCATAAATGCACCACTAACAAAGCACCCAGCTACCTCAATAACACTGTCAAGAAAAAGATCTCCTGTAGGCAACTTAGATCTAGTAAACTGGCCCTCCTGGAAGTTCCTCAATACAAATACTGTAGAGCAGGAGGATACAGTTTCAAAGTCCTAGCCCCATCGCACTGGAACGCACTACCCCTCAGCATCAAAAACGAGGACTCTATACTAAAATTTAAAAAAGCGCTGAAAACCTGGCTATTCAATAAATATTAACCCTAACTAGCCCTACTCGACTCCAGTACTAGAACACTACAAGCCTACCCTTTAAACGAATTGTGAGTTGCTACTTTGACCCAGTGTAATTTAGCATATGAAATTTGACTTAAGACGCTATGCGTAATCTCAGTATAAATGTTTTGATTATTTGTCTGTAACTGCAACACTGTATAAACATGTGAAAATTCTTCTGAAACCTTTCGCCGTGATACCCTTGGGTCTGGGCGAATAATAAATGTAATAAATAAATAAAATAAATAAATAGCGCAGAAGTATTGGATGGGCAACTAGTGTCCTGCCTAAGGTGAGCCCTTTCATGTCCCTGTTGTAGACACCTGTGCAAAGAACAAAGGCTGGGCCTGTCTCCAGCCCTCATTACAGGGCTGATGGGACGCCTCAGTCATTAGCGCATGACTGCCAAGTTCATCAGCCCCAGGGCTACCGCCCACCCTGCTTGCGGCTCAGATGAGGCAAGAGTGAGGACTGGCAGGTGTGGTTCGAAAGCATGGCACATTACACACTGGACCAGGCAGGGATGCCTGTTCTCCCTAATACTCTTTGCCCTGACCATGGTGCTCCTGGCAAGCTTGGTCAAAGAACAATATGCAGACCTGGGTATTTCTGATATTGCTAAATTCTGATGATGTTCTATTATACTTCCCAGGAGTGGCACTCCCTTGTATCCTGGAGATCTTAGGAAACTTAGGGAGACTTTTGGCATCAGGATTAATCAGGAGAAATCTTACATGTTCCATCTGAATCAAGAAACACGTCAACCGAAAATGGTTGAGCCCAAGACACCATTAAAATTGGGTCATGACACTTTCAAATACCTCGGAATTCAGGTTTACAATAAGACGCAAGATACCTACACCAATAACACATATGCATCACTACAAACATTAGATCAATCAATGGGCTTCTAGAATAAACTCCCTCTCTCGTTGATGGTGAAGGTGACAATAGGTACAATGCTCATCATCCCACGTTTCCTATATTACTTTGTCAATATACCACACCAAATCCTGGCACACACTTTGTCAAAGAACTGGCCACCAAGATAAGAACATTATTGACGGGAAACGACAGGCACAGAATAGCATTGCAGATTATGCACAGGGCCACAGCTAACAGCGGCCTCTGCCTCCCTGACTTAAAATACTACATGGCCTCGCAACTGAAATACATAGCAAAGTGGATGTCTGATTAAGACATGTCTGCAGCCAGACTACTGAAACACTCTATTACTCCTTACATGATGATGGAAGCACTTTAATGCAGCCAATAAACAGTGACACCCCCACACGGATAGAATTAGGCATTCCGATGTGGAACCGGTTGTATAAAAAGTGAAGCCTGGGGATGCCTTTTTCCCCTGACATACCACAAACCAAAGTATCACACACTTCATTGAATTACATCCGTACAATATGGGAGAGTGGGGGCATAGCGTGTGGGAGGCTTGTTCCAGGAAGGTCAACTACAAACCTTTAAGAAGACCTGAGAAGTGTATACGACTTGCTCAACTTGAACTGCTAAGGGCTTCTGTGATGAGTTACCTGAGGAAGCCACAAATGATACTGTTTTATACACATTATATGAGATAGGGAAGGGCTGCCTAGTAACCGCAGCAACATACGATGCCTTGTTGGATAAAGTAACATGTACAGAACTGAGTGCGTGCAAAATGCTGGAAGAAGATCTGGGAACTACACTTGACAACACACAATGGGACACAATACTATCACATTGCAGGCCAGTGTAGAGACTGGAGGGGGGTATCTGTACTTCTACCCTCAATAGGAGGGTAGCTGTACCTCTGCCCTTAATATGGTATGGTAAAGGCACAGAACATCCCAGCCAGGGCTCTCAATTTCACTAGACCTGGACCCTCGGGACGTCTTTGTTATCTTCTGGTGGTGTTAACCCTACCAACTGACCTTCCACTGCACCGAGCAACTCTGGACTCTCACCGCAGGAATAGGTGGTCAGTGGTGATGGCAAGGATGTCCTTTGAAATGTTCTCAGGCAGTTTGGAAATTTTGCAGCACTGGGTGTCCAGCAGCAATATACCAGGGTACCCCCTCTTCTGGGCGGTAGACAGCAATAGCTTCCAGCGGTCATGATAGGCACCTCTGGACCCTAGGCAACACCAATGGACTTCTTCGACTCGAGATGTCTGGGCACTCCTCTTCACGACTCATGAAAACCCCTTCTCCAGATGGTAGGCACACAGGAATGGCTTCCAGGGCATATTGGATAAAGAGCAACAGTTCTGCATGATGGTTCATCGTAGCTCGGGGAGAGGTCTCCTTCGCAGGTCCTCTCTGGATCCGTCCTTGGGAGGCACGACAGCTTTCGGATTACAGTGAAGAAATTGCAGCAGCAAACTACTCCTCCAGCTGGGCTTCAAGGAACAGCTTCTTCTTGCTAAGCTTAGACTTCAACTTCTGAACAAATTGGTGAGAGGTCCCCAGATATACACATCTGTTCCCCATTTACTCTGGCTGAGCCAGGCTCAGCCAGCCAATCACACAGAAAGCATTCATGGAGGCAGGCAGCCAATTCGGCTGACAGGCATTCAGGCCATTCACTCCCCGCAGACACCAATAATAAAGAATGTGGATTGCGGCAAGTACCAAGCCTTTCAGCACACAACACTGGATTCATGTCAATTTCAGCCAGGGCAGTGGCAAGTACCAAGCCTTTCAGCACACAACACTGCATTCATGTCAATTTCAGTCAGGGCGGTCACACACACAGAAACCAGACACCCACAACAGAGAATGTGTATTGACTCCCAACCCCATTCACACAGGTCCCACCCCTAGGGTGTACCTAGAACACACAGCTATGGTGTTTCCACCCAACAGCACTGCCATTCAGGAGGAAGGGACAGAGTCAGGGCTTCCCAGGACATTGGGCAACAAGGTAAAAGGCAATTTAAAACCAAGAGGCAACAGGGGTCATCTTGCCTTCTATCAGGAATCCATTGATTTCTATGGCAGGGCCTGGGTGTCCCAAAAAGTGAGGACACTCAGAGCCACTGCCAAGTCAGCATGTAGGAGCAACCAGACAATACCTTGCTCCGTGGGCTACATACAGATGCCCAAAAACACACATAAAGGGTACAAGGGTGTACCCCTCACCCCACCCATGTGTCCGATAAGGGTATTCCATGGGTGTTGTTCACCAAAAGAAAAAATGAAGAGCTGCACTTTCAGAGGTCCAGGTTGGACCTCAGTGGCAGAAAACATAAGGAAAACACACACAGCGAATTGGTAGGACAAGGACTAGGAGGCCCTGACCCTCCATAATGCATTTCCAGCATCACAGCCAGTATCACCAGTCAGAGGTTTAAACTGATCCAGTATAACCCCCTAGAAGAGTATCTCGAATGTTCGTCACCACGCTTCATAATTTTCCCAAATGCCTACCACAGAATGTAGATCTTACGCATCTGGTTTGGAAATGCCCACAAATCACACTATGCTGGGAAGAGATACTCATAATCTTGTGAGGGTAAGGAGTGGAGCAAGTCCCAGAGGAACCAAGGCATGTCTGCTGGGCCTCTGCCTGAGAACACATAAAAAGAAAGGCATGGAAAATGTTGTCTCTCTGGCTAATGTAGTTTCTGTTAGATGATAGCAATGTTGTGGAAGAAGAAGCAAGCCCCAAGTGACGGAATGTGGAGATATGACCTAGAACGATGAGCAAGAGCCAGTGGGCCTCATTACGAGGTGGGCGGTAAGGGGTTAACGGCGCCAAAAAGGTGCCAGAGCCGTTAACCCCTTATCGGCCTATTACGAGGTCCGCTCGCGGGACCCGCTCTGGACGTCTGGTTTTACCAGACGTCCTTAGCGAATCCCGCAAGCGGCCCAGCATGCTAACAACGGGCCCGTTGTTAACGGGCCCGTTGTTAGCATGCTCCCCATTTCCATTGAGCCCTATGGGGGCTCAAATGGGAATGGGGATGGTCCGGGTCTGGGTTCCCTGAATGGGGAAATACCGGGCCTTCCAAGGTCGGAATTCATTCAGGGAACCCAATGTCTCGGGAGGATAGCTCAGGGGCAGCATGCTCACCTTGGAAGCAAGACGACACAGTGCAACACAGGTCCGATCGCCTGCCCCGCGCTTAGAAACCTCCGATATGATATAATAGTTTGGGTATTAAGCGTGTTTTAAATAACCTATCTATTATACGCCTGAATAGCCACACTTAGGCTTAAACCAGACCAGAAACCCTTATAAGTAGGGAGACGATACTAATGTCACTAACTTGAGATGCAGATGATAAGCCTCAAAGAATGTCGTTTAGACGCCTCTTTATTGATATGCAACGTTAACTAACTTTGAAAAGTTGTGGACCACGTGCATATCGGCACCGATCCTTAGAGAGTACATCTGGATCTGAGCAGCACCTCTCTCTTATAAAACCTAACAGAGCAGACGGATCGCTAGACACTGTGATGGGCGGTATTGCTTTTTGTTGATAAAAGTTCCTGAAAAATATAGGTCACAACCTTTTCTGACAGCAGATGTTCAAAAGGTAACAGTGTCAACTTTCAATGTTAATAGATTGCAGTTGATGTTGTGCCAGATTCTTTAGATAGAAATCAGAATTATATTTTTGTTTCCAGATAGCAAACACACACGACTCTTAATACAAGTTTGGTTGCATTGAAATCAAAGCATGGCAATATTACCTGACTTAATGGTACTCATGTAGCAATGTCAAAGTAAGAAATTACTATTGTGCATGCTTTGCATCGAACTGACACAGTCCCAAACAAGCAGACATCCAGTGAAATAGCCCAATCAGTTAATGTACCTGCTACTGAAATGTGTGGATAACTAATAGGTTTGAATCTTGGCATGCTAACTCAGAGTTATTAATGCATCCGATGCATAGATCTGTGAATAAAGCTATGATCTCAGGTACAAAACCTTAGATACCAACTCGGACTTCATTGTAGCATGATTGATGAAAGGAATGCCATTTTTTTTTTTTTTTATTGTTTAATCACATTGGATTTTTACAATACAGGTCTTCTCATCATTTCATACGATTATTTATCCGATCAGTTTGTCGCTTTCTGTGGGCAATTTGTGATTTGCCGGTTCATTTGATGGATGTTGTGGTCACTGTTGTATTTGTTCTTGGTGACACCCATTGTTGTTGAGTAGTTGTTGGTCGATGTATTCTAACATTTTTGCTGCTGCAACTTGCCTTGTGATTCTATCACCCCCAATGAGCCTGCACCACCAGGTATTTTCCTTGGGTAGTATGTTAAAACCGGGCATGTGTGACAAATACTGTTGTCTAATAAAATTTGTTGCTGGGCATGACATGAGCAAATGTCTTATTGTTTCTTTGACAGGATGGCTGGCATTGTTGCAAAAACGACAATCGTTAGTTGCTGTTTGTCCTCTGATATGAAGTATCTCATTTGTTTTCATTATGTTGAGTCGTGCTCGTAAAATTAGATTTTGCGCCTTTTTATTTGGAAATTGGTTTATGAAGCCTTGCAACTCGTTTCGTTTCAATATATTATGTGGTAAGTGAGCCATGAGTTTCGATCTTGTTGTAACGTCGATCGTCGTTGCCCAATCTGCATCTTTAATTTTTTGTAGAACTTTAGGAATGCCATTGAGATGAATAATGATAATACTCATTATTCACAGACCTAAAGAGCTAAAATATTATGGTAGTGACTAGTGAGCCCAAGTTACTAACCATTGTGAATATTCCACTGGTAGTCCATGTGCCTTTTGAGACTCCTGAAGTAGACTAAACGTTAGTACGAAGAACAGAGCATTTCTTGCGAACTATACTAAATGGTGGCTCCATTAACTCGCAGGCTACCCCATCCTTGTGTATGAACTGGCTTCCTTGCTTCAGTTGTACGTTCTCCCTATATGTTGTACAGAAATTAAGGCGATGGCGAATGCAAGGCAGATATAACCAACAAGTAAAATAAATGTTTATTTGTTTTTACATAGCAATATTTTATGCAATCCACCAGCAATCCGGTAATTGTTGTTTTGGGACTATATGTATATTTCTTACAGCAGACTTTGGAAAGCTGAGGTGTCTGTTTAACGCTTTTTGTTCTGTCTATGTAGAGATTTAAACCACTTTTACAACCATGGTGCAGTGCTCTCTTTCTGCTGTGGAAAAGGTTTGTAAAAAAACTAGAAAAGGTACATCCTGATTTTTTTTTAATAAAAAAACCTTTGTATTGATCAAGACAAAATACAAACACTTCACACTTCACCTGGCTAAGCTCCACATATCTGGTGGCACACGCTCTTCGAGCAACAAATCATCCAATTGACTTGAATTACAACTCCTCTGCAAAGAGAAGACCCTCAAACAGTCTTTCTGTTGTCATGCACCCACCTTGAGAAACGCCCCCTTTTCTGAACATTAACATTTTCGCACAACATGAAAGCGTGGAAGTTTGGAATAGATGACTTAGCAGGCATTATTGATCCCGACTTTCGGGGGATGTGAAAATTCTCTTACAAAACCATGGCGAGGACCCTTTTGAGGTACATCAGGGAGATCAAATTGCCAGGGAATTTTGGAAAAGCTCTTCCTCAGTTTAAAGAAAGTGAAACAGATGAAATGGAAAGAGGTAACTTAGGCTTTTGGGAAGCTGATAAATTGATGAACATTGAAGAAAGGAAGGGAGAAGAACCCACCATATATCCCGACATAGCCTTCGCCCAGCAAAATGATCCAGCTCTTGCTGAAGCATTTTTACAAGCAATTCCGAAAGAAGAAGTCTTAGAGAAGGGGAGTCCCTTTTTCTTTCTAAAACAAGGATTGCTTTACAGAAGAAAAACCTCCCCAGAAGGCATGATAAAAACGCAATTAGTGATACCCAAAAGCCACCGAAAGATTGTACTGGAAGTCGTGCATTCCCATCTTACCGAAGGGCATTTAGGATAAACTAAAACACAGACGCATATTAGTGGGAAGTTCTATTGGCCAGGTATCCATGCCGATATAAAAGCTTTCATCCAGACGTGCAAAATATGTCAAAAGACCAGCACGGATATCCCACCACCTGCCCCTCTGAACCCATTGCCGATCCCCTTTTCGAGAATTGGTATGGACATAATTGGACCGCTTGAAACATCCAGATTAGGTAATAAATATGTCCTGGTGATCGTGAATTATGCAACCCAATATCCAGAGGCATTTCCAATGTGAAATAATACTACCCAGCAGATCCTTAAACATCTTCAACCGTATTTCTCCAGGGTAGGTTTACCCAAGGAAATACTAATGGACCAGGGCTCGAATGTTACAAGTAAGCCGATGACCGAAGTCAAAGAGCTACTTCCATTACCCCCTTATGAACTTCTGTGTACCATCCTCAGACCGATGGCTTGGTAGACAGATTCAATAAAACCCTAAAAATAAATCTGCGAAAACTGGTAGACAAGGACGGGAAAGACTGGGACCGAATGATCCTATGGGCACTATTTGCAGTGAGGAAACCCCCCCCAAGCTTCCACAGGTTTCTCTCCATTTGAGTTGCTCTATTGAAGAGAGTCGAGAGATGCCCTGGATATGCTCTGGGAAACATGGGAAGAACATGAGGAGCACCCTAAACCCATCTCGCAAACTGCCACCTGAATACAAGAGCATATCAAATTGGTCTGAGACTTAGTTTCTAGTCATATGGAAAAGGCCCAGAGCCAATAAAAGACCACTCATGACAAGAAAGTAAATTTAAGAAATATCAAAGATAAGGAATACATGGGAGGACACAATCCATTCGAAAGTACTGGTCCTCTTACCAACCTCAGAGAAGCTTGTCTCCAAATGGCATGGACCTTATGAGATAGTAGAAATAACGTGAACCTGTACTATTAGAGTAGCCCAACCGGATAGAAAACAGAAAGTCCAATTATATCATGTAAATCTCTTGAAAGAATGGAAAGAGACTCAGTCAGCCACCTATGCCAAAGTACTAGCCTGTCCGGTTCCCAAAGATATAGATAACTTTCATTTAATGCCTTCCGAGTTATCCACTCCACACCAACAAGATCTAAAAGATGTAATAATTTCATTCTCCAATGTATTCTCAGAAAAACCAGAAAGAGTGAAAGGTGCATACCACTATATTAGAACACCTAAAGGTAAAGTGGTACACTTAAAACCATATCAACTTTCCGGAAGCCCATAAACAGATAGTGATCGAGGAAGTCAACAAAATGTTGAAAGATAACATCATTGAGCCCTCCTCAAGTCCATGGTCTTCTCCTATAGTATTGGTCACTAAAACTGACCGTTCCCGGAGATTCTGTATAGATTTCTGTCAAGTTAATGCCATATCAGATTTATATGCCTAGCCCATGATATGATATGGCATTTATAATGCCCCTATACACAAGTGTTTCAAGGCATAACGAGGCATGACGAGGTAAGGGGAGGAACAGAGGGAAGACGGAGACAACGATCTTACTAGGCCAGGTGACATTGAGTTTGCGCAAGTGCAGGGAAGGGGGGGAAGGGGAAAAAGTGCAGGGTGAATGAAGGGGGAGGGGAACTGCAGTACATAGGATAACAGTAAATAAATAAAACAATGAATAAGAACAATACATAAGAAGTGCAGCCAGCAGTTGGTATGTGCAAGGGTAAGTGCAGATATCAGGTATCAAGTGCTGGTATGGGCTGTAGGGATACTGTCATGGGTATCAGGCAGGCAGTTGGGGCAAGCTGGGTGGAGGGCCTGGCATAGACACACAAAGAACCCATAACAAATCCCTCCTTTCATTCCTTCCTAGTGTTTGTAGTAACTTCCTGGTTACCACTTCCTGTTGCCAAACAAGAGAATCTCTGTCTTACTGGCATTAAGGCAGAGATCGTTGGCGGCACCCCACTCCTGTTTGTTTGTTTATTTTATTTATAGAGCGCTCCGGACCCGGGAGTAAAAGGGCGCTTAGGACAGGTTACAAGGCACAGTACATGGTAATTAGCAGTGGTACATTGGCAAAGGTTATATACAGTATATACAGACAGTGGTAGTGAATGCATACAATAAAGACATAGGTAAGGCATGTACAATATTTACAGATTAAGACTAGGTCTAGCTTAAGGTTGACTTTTAGTCAGTAGCCACCCAATGGCAAGTTTCCTGAAAGACTGGAAGGATTTGGACGATTTAATGTTCAGGGGCAGGGTGTTCCAGAGTTGGGAGGCGAGGACCGTAAAGCTCGAGCCTCCGGCTCTTTTAGAGATAAATCTAGGCACTGTGAGGCATAAAGTGTTGGACGATCTAGTGGTTGTGATGGACGGTTTCATGGTGAATTTGTTAGTAAGTTAGGGGGGGCTAGGTGGTTGAGGGCTTTGTAAGTGAGGCAGAGAGTCTTTAAATCAATTTTTTGTTGAATGGAGAACCATTTATATGTGATTCTGGTGGCGGAGATATGCTCCCGCCTAGGAATGTTAAGTGCTGCTCGTAGCGCATTGTTTTGAAGAACCTGGAGTTTGATTATAGATTGGTTGGCACCTAGGTAGAGGCTGTTGCAATAGTCTAGCTTAGATTATATGAGAGCTCTAGCTAGCGTAAGGCAGCTATTAGTGGAAAGAAAGGGTCTGCAAGCTCTAATTAGTTTCCCTGTATAGGCGGTGGCTGAGGCGGTAGAATTGACTTGTTTAGTGAGGTTAATATTGGCATCAAGATAAAAGCCGAGTGTTTTCACATTTTTGGCGACAGGGATGGTGTTGCCATCGATGATGATATTGGAGTAGTCGGGGCTCAGTTTTTGTAAGTTGTTGGGTGAACCGACAAGGAGCAGTTCAGTCTTCTCGTCATTCAGGCAGAGGCCATGTGTGGCCATCCAGGCTTGAATGACGGAGAAGATTTCATTGATCCTAGTGACATCATCATTGTAATTGCCGGAGATGGTGAGGAGTATCTGGGTGTCATCCACGTATTTTGTGTAGGTGACACCCAGACGATCCAGTTTATCAAAGAGAGGCTTTGTAAAGATATTGTATAGGGTGGGGGAAACACAAGAGCCTTGTGGGACACCACAGGTGATGGGGATGGGGTCTGCTGCTGCCACAGAGGAAAAGACCCTCATGGTTCTGTTGGCCAAGAAGGATTGTATCCACGTGACAGCAGAGGAGGAGAAATGGACAGCAGAGGAGAGGTGGTTACAGAGTATTTCATGGTCGACCAGGTCGAAGGCCGCTGAGAGATCTAGGAGGAGTAGGATGGCCGCCTTACCCTTATCTTTAATGTCATCAATCTGACTTTTGAGATCAACAAGGGCAGTTTCTGTTCCATGTTGGGGTCGAAAGCCAGATTGACGCAATCCAAGTAGTTGGTTGGACTCTAAGTAATTCTGAATTTGCAGGTAAGCTACTCTGTCAAGGATTTTTAACAGGAAGGGAATGGTGGTGATAGGCCTGTAGTTAGTAGGAATGGCTGGGTCCAGGGTCTGTTTTTTTTAGAAGAGGGAGGACGCATGACTGTTTCAAATTGTTAGGTACTGAGTTAGTGGAGAATGATAGGTTTATTAGCTTGGAGATGAATGGGGAGAGGTCTCTTGCTGCATCTTTTATAATCTATGTGGGGCAACTGTCCCCTTTGCAGTTTGACGGTTTGAGAGAGGTTATGATTTTTTGCACTTCTAGTATGGTTACCTTTTTGAAGGTGAAGCCGTGGTTAGTGTTAGTGGAGGTGGATAAGCTAGGGATAGGGGGGTTGCTACTGGAGAGTTGTAGTCTTTTGTTTTAAATTTTCGTTTGCAGGTCAGCGATTTTGTTTGCAAGGGCATCTTGGATGCTCGTGCACCATAGTTGGTCTTTCACGGACGTGCCCGTCGATGGATTTGGGTTTTCTAGCTTCTTCAAGATGGTGAAGAGTTCTTTAGTACTGGAGCTTGCATTGTTTATTCTTACATTGTAGGCTTCCTTTTTGTACGGATTATTTTTTTTTTATAGATGGAGGATGCGTTTGTGAAATTAGTTTTGTGTTCCTCTGATGGATTCATTTTCCATAGGGTTTCCATTTTTGTTTTCTTATTTCTTAATATTTTAAGTTCAGGTGTGTACCAAGAGTTAAGATGGGCTCTGGGTTTACCTTTGCGTAATTTTAGTGGGGCAACGGTGTCAATTGCTTTGGTCATGGCGTCATTGTAGGTGTCTACTATTAGGTTGAGATCCGATGTGTCAGGGTTCGTGTTTAGGATGGGTAGAACAAGTGGAGTGATGGTTTCCACTGTAATGTTGCGCTTGTTTCTAGTCTGGCATGCTGGTACAGGGGGGCACTGTATATGGTGCGGGTTATTGGTGCCAATGTCAAATGATAGTAGGAAATGGTCAGTCCATATAAGTGGTTGGGGGTCCTTTCAAATGATATTACAGTTATGGGCAGCGATCCAGTCTATGGTTCTACCTTTCTGATGGGTAGGTAGGGTGTTGAGTTGAGTGTAGTTGTGTTCGGAGAGGGCGTTAGCAAGGGAGGACGCAGGTATGTCATGAGGATCATTGTATCCCAGGTTGAAGTCTCCTAGAATAATATTTTGTGAGATCCTGGATAGCAGACACAGTCAGAGATGAGAGTAGAAGAAGAGGTGGCTGAAGGGAGCCTTAAAATGAGCTGAGTGTCATTCGCATATCACTGAAAGTTGGAGCAGAGAGCAGCAATTCAGTGGGCAAGAAGTGCCACGTACTGGTTGAACAGCCAGGGAGAGAGGTTAGACCCCTGGGGAACACCACAGATAGAGATACAGATAGAGAGAAAGGACCCAAGTTGGACCTGGGAGGGTTAATCGGAGAGGAAAGAAGTCAGCCAAGCCAGGGCCTGATCGGTGATACTCAGGTTATCACAGAGACGGTTGAGCAGGATGGCATGGTTGACCATGTCAAAGGCAGAAGAGAGATCAAGTAAGACGAGTACACAGGTGTGTTGGAATCAAGATTAGAGAGCAGGTCTTCACGGATGTTCAGGAGAGCAGTTTCCGTGCTTCTGGCAGCTCTGAAGCCAGACTGATGGTTATGCACACAACCAACAGATTCAGTGTGAAGATTAAGCTTGAAGATGGCCAGCTTTTCCAGGAGTTTGCCCAGGAGAGGAGTGATGGTGATTGGGCGATAGTTAGCCAGGCAGGACGGGTCGGAAGAGGGTTTCTTAAGAAGAGGCAGCACAAGGGAGTGCTCGGGGCAAAGGGGAAGACTCCAGTGGCAAAGGGGGGTTGCAGAAGTCAGCCAGAGCAGGAGCCAGGGTGTCAATGTGGTCCTTGATGGTTTTGGAGGAACAGGGGTAAACCTGTTTTGACAAGACTTTCATAGATCAGACTTGTCTAGAAACCTTGTCTGGGGAGATCAGGGGAAAGGTAGAGAAGGAGGGAGGAGAGGTGGCCGCAGGAGGGCCATAGGAAGAGCAGGAAGTAGAGGGAGGAGAGGAAGAGAGAGAGGACAGGATGTCCTGAGTTTTAGAAATTAAATGAGAAGCCAGAGCCATGCACAGGGCCTGGGAGGGGACAGGAGAGGTAGAGACTGCAGCAGGATTGGCCAGTTCCTTGCAGATTTTAAAGAGTTCGGCCAGGTAATTAGATGCTGCAAAGAGGCGGGCTTGGATATGAACTCTCTTCTTGGTGCGGACAGAGAGCCTATATTGCCTTTGGAGCAGACGGCAGGCCAGTTTGTCAGAGTATGTACCGGAAGCACGCCATTTCCTCTCAGCCACCCTGCACTTGCGTTTGAAGGTAACGAGGTCTGAGTCATACCAGGAGTTGCACTTGGCTTTGGGCTTCAAGGGGACCATGGAAAGGGCTGTGTCAAGGTGTGAGTCAGCCAAAGAGGGAGGGGGGGTGAGAAAGTGGCTGTGATAGCCTCAACTGACACACGCTTCATAGGTTGGATAACCGAGAAGGTAGATGGCAGTGCTGGAGGTGGCTCGGCCTGAGGGGTAGAGAGGGTGAGCTGGGAGGAAAGGAGAAAGTGATCACTCCAGGAGAGAGGAATGGTGAGAGGGATAGAAGAACAAGTTACTTACCAACTGTAACGTTCTTTCGACTGGATGTTCCTCCCACGTATTCCTCACCTTATGATATTTGTATCCTGCCAGATTCTCTGCTTCGGAAAAAAAAATTCTCGCCAGAGGGCAGTGTGCACGAGGTCGTGGCGTTGATGTCCCTCGACGGGCTCCGTATCGTGTCGACATCACCATCAGTATAAATAGCTTGTTACGCGCCTGTTGGCTTCAGTGCTGTTTTTTCGCAAAAATATTCGAGGAACACCCAGGCGTGACTCATGACTGATAGACCCTTCGTGAGAGGGAAGTGTAACTAACGTAAACTGTACTGCGGGGTAGGATGGGAGGGGCGATGACAAATACGTGGGAAGAACATCCATTCGAAAGAACGTTACAGTAGGTAAGTAACTCGTTCTTCGAATGGATTGTGTCCTGCCACGTATTCCTCATCATATGATAGACTCCCATAGTAGTGGTAATTTTGGAGGTGGGAGTACTAATTATTTTTATTTCTCATGGACGGAATGAAGTACCGCCTTGGCAAATAAACCTTCATCGGAAGAAGCAGCATCTAAGCAATAATGTTTGATGAAGGTATGCATTGATGCCCATGTTGGAGCTGAACAAATATCTGCTGCAGGGGCTCCCCTCTTCAGAGCCGCAGAAGTAGCTATCCCCCTAGTGCAATGGGCTTGAAGCCCATCCCGTGGGTCCTTTCCCGCCAATCTGTAGCACTCAATTATAGCCAGAATGATCCAGCGGGATATAGTCTGTTTTGTCACTGCTAATCCCAATTAATGGCCTGTATAACCTACAAAAAGTTGGTCATCCTGACGCAATTTTGACATTCTTGAAATATAACAACTCAGAGCCATTTTAGGGTCCAGTCTATGTAATCTCTCCTCTTCTTTGCCCAAATGAGGAGCAGGATAGAATGTTGGTAATATGATTTTTCGTGACAAGTGGAAGTCAGAAACTACTTTTGGTAAGAAAGAGGGTTTAACCCTAAGAACCGCTTTGTCCTTGTAAAAAGTAGTATATGGAGGTTTACATGAGAGAGTCTGTAGCTCACTAACCCTGCGGGCTGATGTTAAGGCCACAAGAAGGACAGTTTTTAATGTTAGAAGCCTCAAGGGACAGGAGTGCAAAGGCTCAAAAGGTATACAAGTTAGATACTTAACTATCAGATTTAAATCCCAAGTTGGGACATGAAAAGGGACTGGAGGGTACACATTAGTAAGCTCTTTCAGGAATTGAATTATTAATGGAATTTTGAAGTAAGAACCCTCTTCAAGGAGCGCTTGAAAATGGACAGCGCAGCTAGATATCCTTTAATTGTCCCAATCTGGAGCCCCAGATTGGCTAGATGCAATAGGAAAGAAAGCACCATTGGGGTGCCACATTGAAAAGGGTCCACATCCTTATCTATGCACCAGTTACTGAACTTGTTCCAACAACACCGGTACAAGGATTTTGTTGCTGACCTTCTGGCTGAAAGCAAAATCTCCATTACGTCAGCCGGAAGATCCCAATCCTTGTATCTCAACCTCTCAGAAACCATCCGTGAAGGTTGAGTGTTTTGACCTCTGGATGGAGAACCCGACCTTCCTCTTGCGAGAGAAGCTCCTCTCTTTGCGGAAGACGTATTGGAGTGCAGATGGACATGTCCAGAAGGTCCGGGGTACGACGTCCTCCTGGCCCAATCCAGGATCATGGTTTTCCCGAACTTTCTCAACCTCCTGATTACATGAGGAATCAAGGGGACTGGAGGAAACGTGTACAGAAGTGGGAACTTCCAATCCACCACAAATGCGTCTCCTAGAGCTCCTCTCGGAGGGAAGAAATTCCCTTGAGCAGTACTGTTCGCACTTCCGGTTCACCGCGGTCGTAAACAGATCCACTTGAGGGGTTCCCCAAAGGACGAAGATCTCCAGAAGGACTTCCTGAGCTAGTTCCCACTCGTGGGACACTGTGCTCTGCCTGCTCAGAGCGTCTGCCGCCGTGTTCTGCTCTCTGGCTAGGTGAACTGCCAACAGAGAGATTTCTTCTCGTATGGCCCAGAACCGGAGCTACATTGCCTCTCTGCACAGTGGTAGTGATCATACGCCTCCTCTCTTGTTGAGGTAGTAAATGGCCACCATGTCGTCCGTCATTATCAGTACATTCTTTCCCTGTACAGAGGTCAGGAAGGCCTTCAGCGCTAGTCTGATTGCCCTCAGCTCCAAAAGGTTGATGTGTAGTTTGGAGTCCGATGGAGACCAACGATTGCTGATTGTCAGATCGTTGGTGTGGGCTCACCACCCGTAAGTGAGGCATCCGTCACTACTGTTATCTCCGGCCATGGATGCCAAAAAGATTCTCCCTTTAGGATATTGTCATTGCAAGCCCACCACAGTAGATCCTGAGCAACTGTGCTCAGGACTTGCAGAAGATCCAACATGCTCCCCAGAATTAGGACCACTGAGTTCTGAGGGCCCATTGAAGAGATCTCATCCTCAGTCGAGCCTCTGGCACCAGAAAAATGCAGGATGCCATGAGCCCGAGCAACCTCAGAAAATCGAAGGCCGGTAGACGTTGGGCATTCTGGAACTTTGTTACCATCTGCAGAATGTAGAGAGCTCTCACCTCGGGAGGCGAGGCTTTGCCCAAGGAAGTATCCAAGATCTTGATATAAAAAATCTTGGATAGAATAGCTACATAGCAGTTGCAGAATTATGTGGAAAAACATTCGACCCTACACCAATAACAGTCTGGTTTCAGAGCCTCACATAGCACGGAGACGGCTACGTTGGACCTTCAGAATCACATGTTGAGTCTGGTGGATAAGGATAAATTAGGGATCTTAATGCTGCTGGACCTAAGTGCGGCTTTTGACTTGGTTGATCACCAACTCCTAATCAAAGCACTGAGAGATAACGTGGGTTGCTCTGAAATGGCAATAAAGTGGCTGGTCTCTTTTCTTTCTGACCGTCAAGCCAGAGTACATTGGGGAAATAGTTTCTCCGATCCTAGCTCCATCATTTTCGGCGTACCCCAGGGTGCCAGTCTATCGTCCATGCTCTTTAACCTCTATATGCATACTTTGTGCAACATCCTGGTAGAAACTGGAGTGTTTTTTACAAACTACGCAGATGATACACAGCTCATACTAGAGCTAGAAGGCAGTCATAGTGCAGACAGTGTCAAGATTGGAAAAGTTTATAGTGTGATCAATGAATGGATGCAGTCTAACTGGATGTGTCTTAATGACACCAAAACCGAACTTATGTTGTTTGGGTACAGCCGTCTGCTAGCTAAATTCTGGGGCGGAATATGAGTACTTTCAGATCAAGGAGGCTGAAATCCAAGTATCCACTCAGGTTAAAACCCTTGGTATGATGGTGAACTCAGCCGTCAACTCTGAAGCACAGACTAATTACCTACTAAAAGACACAGCATATTACTTACGGCTCATGAAGGCCATTAGGCCTTTTCTGAACTAATGCAATATGTCTACTATTGCTAGAACCATTGTGTTATCGAGGCTCGACTATGGTAGTGCCCTTCTGATCGGGGCATCTGTCAAGGACCTAGCTAGATGTCAAGTCATACAGAATGACGCTGTTAGGCTTGTAAAACGTCTCCGGAGAGGAGACCACGTAACCATGGATAGAATATCTCTTCACTGGCTCAGAGTAGAGGAGAGCATAAAGTTTGGTGCATAAATGCCTTTATGGTAAAGCCCCTAGATACCTTAAGAATAGTTTGGTTCTATACACCCAGAAAAGACAGCTTCGCTCTGAAGGTAAGAGCCTTCTGACTATACCCAAGTACAAGCTTAAGTCTGGCATGGGCAAATCCTTTGTGATGCTGGCAGCCCAGTTGTGGAACACACTACCAGTGACATTGAGAATGGAAAGCAGCACTCTGCGTTTAGAAAACTTCTGAAGACCCATCTTTTCAGATAAGTCAGGAGCTCTCAGCCACCCCCCATGCTGCCTATTAAGTCTTAGACTTATGAGGCTCACCTGTTCATTTAGTTTGTGCTTGTTTTGTCAGAGCGCCCTGATGCCTGCAGGCTACCGGCACTCTATAAAATGAAATACATACATACACACATACAAGACTTCTCCGATAAACTGGAGCTTTTGGGATGGTATCATGTGAGACTTCTTGAAATGGAGGGAGAAACCCAGTTTGTGAATGAATTGACAGGTGATCGACAGATGTTCCTGAGCTTGTTCAGGAAAACGTGCTCTGATCAACCAATCGTCCAGGTAAGGGTAGATGTGAATTCCCCCTATCCTGAGACTCGCTGCCACAACCACCATCAGTTTGGTGAAAACCCTCGGGCGGAGGTCAGCCCAAATGGCAGAACTCGAAACCGATAGCGAGAACCGCCAACCGCAGGTACTTTCTGTGCTTGGGATGGATTGGCACATAAAAGTAAGCATCCCGAAGGTCCAATGATACCAACCAGTCTTGGAGTTGGAGAGCCTGAAAGATCTGAGAAAGGGTTACCATCTTGAACTTGTCCTTCCTGAAGAACTTGTTCAAGTTTCTTAAGTCCAAGATGGGTCTCATTCCTCCGTCCTTCTTTGGGATGAGAAAGTAAGGGGAGTACCAACCCTTGTTCCTCTCCGCTATAGCTACATGTTCTATTGCACCTTTCTCGAGCAGGGTTAGAATTTCCTGCAACAGGAGCAGATCTGGAATTATGACAGATTTGGTTCCCGGTGGATGGTCCTGAGGCCTTTTTGAGAAAGGGAAGGCAGTAACCATGAGCTACTGTGTCCAGTGCCCAAGCATCTGAAGGAATGCCCTGCCATTCTTTCAGATGCTGAGAAATTCTGCCTCCCACCTGGGTTTTGTGTGATAAGGCCTCAGAGTGACTTGGAGGCGGCTGCAGGAGCGGCTGAGGGCAAAGATGCTGTTCCTGATGCTGGTTTTGCACTTTTTCCTCATCCACCACGAGCAACATTTGTTTTGCCTCTTTGTATGGCCTGTCCTCTTCCTCTACCAAAAGAGGAGTAGTACTGAAAAGAACGACCTCTCCAGGAAGATGAGCCCGAATAAGGTTTCTGAGACTGTCGCATAGAGGTGCTAAGAGATTTAGCCGCCGCTTTTGAGGTCTGTAGTTTTTCTAAGCTTTCATCAGCTTTAATACCAAACAGCCTCAAGCCATCAAAAGACATGTTGAGCAGCCTGGCCTGCACGTCAGGTGCAAACCCCGACTTCCTCAACCTCGCAAATCTGTGTAACACTGTGCTTGCAGCCATGGATCTGCTGATACTATCAGCAGTATCCAGTCCAGACTGGAGACATTCCCCCATTGCCTCCTTTCCGTCTTTTACAATATTCAGGAAGCATTCCCGTTCCGGAACATGTTCAGCCGCTGCCGAAATGCAGTCCCACAGGGTATGGGTAAACCTGGCCAGGGTACAGGTGACATTAGTTGACTTGAGAGCCATGCTACCCGAGGTAAAGACCTTACGGGCCCAAACATCCACCTTCTTATCCTCTCTATCCGGGGGGATGTATAGGCTGTTTGTCTTGACGAAGTTGCTGCCTGAATAACCAGACTTTCTGGAGTGGGATGCCTACTTAAGTAATCAGCGTCAGAACTAGAAGTTCTTACTTTTTTGGAAAATTACTGTTGACTGCAGCAACAGCACCAGGAACCCCCCAGTTCTTTTCCACTGTTCTGTGAAGTGCCCTATGGAAGGGGAGAACTGGGTCCTTCTGGGGGCCCTGATGAAGTATATCAGTCATATCACCCTGATCAAAAGTGGATGAGGCTCTACCCCAGCCCATGTATTCAACAACCCTATTCTTTAGACTCCTAGACTCTAGCTCTGTGACGTATCAATGCCACTAGCAGAGTGAAGGGTGTCAACAGGTCTCTCATTTTCGATTCTGGATCGATTCATTCTTCTGGAACCTCTCTGGTACCATATTGTACTCCAAAAGGAGAAACTTCTTCTTCCTCAGAGACACTTTCTTCAAATATAGAAGACATTGGGCCTCATTGCAAGTATGGAGGTAGCCATGCCGCTTTTAGCAGAATGGCTACCCCCATTCCGGGTCCGGGTTCCCTGAATAGGGAAATACCGGGCCATTCCGACCTTGGAGGGCCCGGTATTTTCCTATTCAAGGAACCCAGACCCAGTACATCCCCATTCCCATTTGAGCCGTTGTTAGCATCCTGGTCTGCTCGCGGGACGTGCTAAGGACGCCTGGTTTTACCAGACTTCCTTAGCGGGTCCCGCAAGCAGACCTCGTAATGAGGTGGTAGAGGGTTACGAGGCCAGCAACTCTACCGGCGCCGTTAACCCTCTACCACCAGGGTCGTAATGAGGCCCATAGACGTAAAGAAGTCTGACTTAGGTAAAGGAGTAAATCTCCTTTCCTGTACTTGAGTTTGGGTCAAAGGAATCGAAGGAATCTTCGATGGTATCGAAGGAGTCTTCGAAGACACCGATGATATCTTCGACAAAGGTGTCGTAAACGCCTTTGGCTTCGATGTTGAGGGCTACAAGGACTTATGTTTTTAGTCGGTGTCGGGGAAACACTCGATTCTCGATGAATCTTCGACAATTTGACGTCGACTCGAGATTTTAGAGGTTCACCTTTACTACTGGATCTTTCCATAGTAGTTCCTGACTTCCCTGTGTCGTCCAATGCAGCGACTGGGGTCTGGCTCTTTTGAGGCCTCTTCTTCTTCATTCTCAAAGACCTTCATCATCTTCCTTCTAAATTCATCCCATTTTCTTAGGGAATCCTTACCAATTTGGTAGACGTATCATAGGACGAGGAGGGAGATCTACGTCTCTTCTTAACCTTCTTTGAAGAGGAAGATGAAGAGCGTCTCGATCTACTGCGCGATCGAGACCTCTTAGAATGTTTACGGCGATCCGATTCTTTCGAATCGCGGGATTTTCTATGCTTTTTTGACGAGGCCTTCGAGGAGGCCTTGGAAGCTTCCCGCCCAAACGCCAGTTTACCCTTCCTCTCACGAAGGGCCTTCTCCATCATCGACTGACAGGAGCCACACTCACCATTTCGATGGTCTGAACCTAGGCACCAAAGACAAACGCGGTGAGGATCTGTAATCAACATTTTCGATCCGCAGTCGATACATTTTTTGAACCCCGTCTTGGGTGTAGTAGGGGTAGAAGAAGACGACATTTTCAGAAGAAAATTTCAAAGCGCGCTGTTCTCGAGAGCGAAGCAATCGGAAAAACGGAACTGAGGCCAACGGGCGCGGCACAAGCTATTTACACTGATGGTGACGTTGACACAGTACGGAGCCCGTTGAGGGACATCGACGCCACAACCTCGTGCCCTCTGCCGAGAATGATTTTTTTCAAAGCAGCGAAGCTGGCAGGATACGAATATCATAAGATGAGGAATACGTGGGAGGACACAATCCATTCGAAAGGGGAAGGTCTGAAGAGATCAGAACATCCAGTGTGTGCCCTGCAGAGTGAATTCAGTTGGTTGGAGTTTGAGGTTTACGGGCCCCTGCGCTTACTGGTATGGTTAGTTAGTTGCTGTTTTGCAACCTGCGTCCTGGCACATGGTTTGTCTAGGAAAAGAAATTCCAAAGTTCCCAAAGAAAGTTTTACTGGGTGCTTAGACAAACCTTGTTAGTTGCTGGCGCTGGTTATTGCCCCTGTGTTGTAGCTATGAGTTTAGTTAGTTCCAAAGTATCATAATAGAGGAGCAAGGAATCTTGATTTGTTATCATCAGTAAAGGTTTTTAATGTTGTTTCATACATAGAACAATTGACCTAGTAAACATGCTAGGTACAGGTGAAAGAAGAAAAGGCAACACGTTTCGACCGTGGTCTTTGTCAAGGTAGAGCAAGTATAGGTGACCCTGTATAGGATTTAGGTGCCTGGTGCTGGTCTCACAATTATTGTGGGCGGAGGGCTGGTTAGCCAATCTGCGAAGCGGGCTGGTTGAGCTCTGTAGTTCTGTGGTCCGACTTGCTCTGCCTTGACAAAGACCACGGTCGAAACGCGTTGGCTTTTCTTCTTTCACCCACCAGTGCCAGCAACTAACAAGGTTTGTCTAAACACCCAGTAAAACCCTGCAGAGTGAGTCGGGCCAGAGGGGAGAATAGAGAGTGAGAGAGAGTTGCAGAGGTTGCAAAAGACTTCAGAGGAAGGACAGGAAGCATCCAGGTGGATGTTAAAGTCTCCAAGAAGGAGGAGTTGAGTGGTTGAGACCAGGAGGGAAGAGGAGAGGTCCACCCACTCAGAGAGGAAGGAGGAGATCTGACCAGGTGGCCTATAGATGGTAGCCACAGTTAGGGAATGGCCAGGAGAGAGACAGAGAGCCTGCAGACGAGGCATTCGAAAGAGGAGTAGGGGTGCATAGGAATGACAGAGGCAGGGATCCACTCTAGGAAGATCAGGGCTACACCCCCTCCGGAACATTTGGATCTGGGCGCGGAGAGGATCTTGTAGCCTTCAGGGAGGAGAGTGTCAAAGCTTGTGACAGAGCTGGCAGTGAACCATGTCTCGGTGAGACCGAGAACATCGCGTTCAAGTTCTTCCAGGAGGCAGCAGATGTTAGAGGAGTGTTTGACAGCAGAGCAAGAGTAGAGAGTGGCAATATGGAGAAGGTTGCCATCCTTGGAAAGACTTCCGGGGAGGGGTACAAATAGAGGTACGCCCTACAGAGGTGTAGCAGAAGAGGAAGGAGTAGAGGGCAAGGTAGTCAAGGAGGAGGCAAGGAAGCCGCGGGGGTAGAGAGAGGACAGCAGGAGAGGAAAGGAAATTTATGAGGCGCGGGAAGCATTTATCAAAGAGCAGAAGGTTGGCCTGAGGGCCTAGGACCAAGATGGTACCATTAAGGTAAAGATTAATGATGACCTTAGAGGAGTGGAAGTGGGCCAGGATGGCCTCCCACTGGGTGTGAAAAGAAGATAATGGGGAAAGCTCAGAGACCATATGAAGAGTCCATAGGTCTGGCGAGGGAACAACAAAAAGGATGTCGATGAGGGTTTGCCTGGAGGAGGCACTGGTATAGGTGTCAGCGATAGGGAGGCCTGGGTTGGAGACCTGGATGTCCTTTTTAAACTTCTTACTACCAGATTTAGTGAGGAGAGGGGGATAGTCGATAGAGAAGCAGTTAGAAAAGACAGGAGAAACCGAGCGCACCATAGAGTAGGTACGGAGAGTAGAGAAGAAGGGTAGAGAACACTAGGGAATGACACAGGGAGGGGCTCAAGCAGGCGAGACAGAGAGAGACGAGACAATAGTAGACAAATTGGACAAGACGACAGGAGCTCATATAATGGTAGAAAAGTTTGCTAGATGAATGCTTTCCTAAGAAGGCAACCAAAGCGGCACGACTTTCACAATGAAATTTTAAATACTGGAGAAAACACACCTAAGTCTGAGAGTCCTGTATCGTGGGAAAAAGGTCATGGGTTTCACAATGTAAATTTAAATACTTTCACACTCATCAACGATCTGATTGATCAACTCTGAGCAGTCTCCTTTCCATCGACCCTAGACTTAACCAAGGTGTACTGGCAAGTTCCCGTATATGGCCCAGACATGGAAAAGACAGACTTTTCAATGCTGCAAGGATTGTTCCAATTTAAAGTCCTTCTTTTTGGTTTACACAGTGCGCCAGCCACTTTCCAACGCCTCATGGATCAAAGTCTACAACCGTATTCTGATTTCTGTGGAGCTTACATTGATGATATCGTCATTTATAGTAAAACTTGGGAGGACCATCTCTTCCATCTTTATACCATCATGAAAGTTCTCAGAAACGTTGGCCTAACTGCTAATCCAACTAAGTGCAGATTGGCCAAATCAGCCGTAAAATATTTTGGCTTCTTCGTAGGGAACGGGAATGTACAATCCCAACATGAGAAGGTAAAAGCTGTCTTAGATACACCAACTCCCAAGACTAAAAGAGATCTTGGAGCTTTTCACAGGTTAATAGGATATTACCAAAGCTTTATCACTAACTTTTCAGACAAAACAGCCCGGCTGACAGATAAACTGAAGAATGAGAAACCCAGAAACTTCATTGGACGGACAATGATAAGATATGTTATAACACCCTGAAGCAGACCCTGTGTCAGAACCCAATCCTAAAGGTAGTCCACTTCTCTAAGGAGTTTGTCTTGCAGATAGATGCCTCCCTTACAGTGTTAGGAGCTGTCCTGTCCCAGGTTTGCGATGGATTGGAACATCCTATACTATTCACCAACCGCAAGCTGTTCCAACGTGAAAAAAATACTCTGTGTTGGAACTGGAGGCCCTGGCCATCAAGTGGGCCATTATCCATCTTAGGTATTACCAATTTGGGACGGAAGTTCACACTCATCACAGACCACTCACACCTAGTTTAGATTAACCAACGCAAAGACTCCAACCCTCGGATCATGCAATGGTTTCTAGACCTACAACCCTGTTGTTTCACTGTGGAACACTGAAAAGGAAAAGGCCACGGAAATGTAGATTTTCTTTCCCGGTTCCCCTGTGAAACAAATGGGGCTACATCGCATGGAGGAAGGGTATGTGATAAACCTGAAGGTGTCTCCCTAGATCTGTCATCCAGGTGGCCAGGACACGGCCGGCCTTCACTATTGAATCCTGTTCCTGGGGGTTAGACCAGTGAGGGAAGATCACCTGGATGAGCGTCCTTGGGGAGTGGGACACCAATGGGTGAGACACAGTATCCTCCTTCTTTCAACACCTTTTCCCCATCCTACCACATAGGATATTCCAAAACACTGCCCCCCTTTTCTGACACGAACCCTTTTGCACAACACGAAAGACAACAGACAAGACCATAGCCGTTCACCTGACCTGTCCCAATACACAGGTCAGGAAAAGTCAGGCAATTGACCAGAATCACACACACCTGATGGCCCTTTCCCTTCCCCACAGGGATAAAAGGTGGAGCGCGAGAGCACAGGACGAGCAAGGCATACTGCATGATGCGAGAGCTAACTCAGCACAGCAGTTCAAAAGGAGGTGAAAGACGGCACATACCGATGGGGTGACAAGGAGAGAAGTAATCTTGCCCTTTTCGACCAAGGCCTGTGAAACCTCTGCAGATGGAAACCTATGGCTGAGAACAATAGCCAGTGTGTATTGCAACAGATGTCTACGGTACACAAGACCCTCCTCTGCTGATAACTAACCCCAGGAGAGATGCTGGTCTCCATGGCACCAAGCTTAATTCGAAGGAGAAGAAAGCCAAGCAGTTCATCACAGTCGGTGAGTCGAGGGGAGAGTCGATAAGAAACCGAACTGTGTTGAACAAAAAGTAGCAAGCAGCTAAATTTGAACGATTGAAAGGTTGGAAGGAACTATTGGGAAAGAGAGAGAAAAAACCTGCAATAGAGGAGTCCGGCACCACATGGGTGCTCAAGCGGGAAACTCTGGGAGATTACCTGATGATAAGAGACTACCGTAACCAGAAGGTCTTGGGAAGAGGCGAAGAAAGGTCAAAGTGGTCATACAAGGGTCTTTTAAAATCCTCTGTACCGTCAAAAGTCTTTGAATGACAGATGATGTGGAAAGAAAGGGAAATGATTTCCGCTTTGTGATTTGAGCGCTTGAACAGAGTGTTGCAAAAGTTGGCGAGAGTGAACCCATCAAAGGGAAGCCGACAATCAGAGGTGAAGCCTGAATAACTGTTTAAAAACATATTAAGACTCTTGAAAGTAAGAAGCATTGGAAGACCAAGGAAAGTGAATGGTCCCCCTTGTCAAGTGGGTCTGAACCCAGTCGAGGGAGATCCAGGAGTAAAAAGTCCTCACTCAGAGTCCATTGAGAAAGGAACTTTTTGTTTGTTTGTGGTTGAATACATCAGGCCCTCGAAGGCAAGAGACTTTTTATTGAAAAGAGACTTAACCATTGAAGAACCTGGTAGCTGGAATAGAACTGTCAGCTAGTGCTGAGAAAGCTTGAGCCTGTGCTGTGCTTCAAGGTCCCACCTTGTCCCGTGCTAAAAATGTGGGGGAGACCCCTGGCAATCACATCCATTTGATGGTCGAAGCTTGCTCCCATTTTAGATTTAGGTTTAGGTTTTTCCACCCTGCATTTACAGTTTAACAAAGACCCTTGAACTGTGATCACTTGTGTCTGTCTTTACTGTTACCACCATGAGTTCCATACCCCACCCTCTGGAACTCGATCCCTGTATCGGCTCAGAATGCCCCAACAATTCTTCAATTTCACACATTTCTCAAAAATTTGCTTTTTCAACACCACATGACCAAAGACTTGTCCCAATGGATGCACATATCCACACACAGACCGCAACTCAAAGTACTGCACTAATGTTAAACAATGCCTGCCCAAAAGCTGCCCACCGGCACTCCGTACAGTGCCCTCCTACTCTCAAGCTAGTTCAGCGCTTTAAACAATAAAAGAAAAATGTAAAAATGCTCCCACAAGTGGGGATGTAAATTTGATGATGGGAATTGGAAGTGGTGACAAACACATCCCAGGCTCTAAGTCAAATAGACTTTTTATCACCATGAGTAGAACTAGCGGAAGATGTTCGGTAGCTTTCACGTAAGATGTGACTCTTCTCTATTTTTAAGATGCATATTTAAGGCTTAGAGGCTGAGGTAGCTGAGCTATTTGTCAAAGATGGATGAGGCTTAGAAATTGCATAGCTCAGAAGAACAAGTTACTTACCAACTGTAATGTTCTTTCGATTGGATGTTCCTCCCACGTATTCCTCATCTTAGATATATCCTTACCTTCAGCTTGTTGCTTCGGAATTTTTTTTCTTCTCTCCACCAGAGGGTGCTCCTCTCGATGCCATGGCATAGATGTCCCTCGGCGGCATCCGTCGAGCACCGACGTCATCCACTGTATAAGAGCCTCGAGCGTGCCCGTTGGCTTCAGTTCTGTTTTTTCATATATTGTATCCCATGGATTTTAATTAATTAATGACGTGCCTCTTTGGACCCAAGCCTTAAAATAATTTAGGGTGTAATTCACGTAAACTGTACTGTGGGGTTGGTTGGGAGGGTCGATGAGGAATACGTGGGAGGAACAGACAATCGAAAGAACGTTACAGTTGGTAAGTAACTTGTTCTTCAAATGGATTGTGTCCTCCCACGTATTCCTCATCTTAGATAGACTCCCAAAGCAGTTTTGTCTCGGAGGTGGGAGTACAGAATGTTTGTAATCATGTACAGAGTAGAGTACAGATTTGGCAAACAGATTTCCTTTAGAAGAATTTGAGTCCAGAGCATAATCTTTTATAGAGGTATGCATGGATGACCATGTGGCTGCTGCACAAATATCTTGTACAGGGACACCCCTTTTTAGTGCTGTTGAAGTTGCCATGCCCCTGGTTGAATGAGCTCTCAGTCCATCAGGTGGTTCTTTTCCAGCCAATCTATAGCATTCTGTTATGGCCAAAATTATCCGTCTAGATAATGTTTGTTTAGTTACCGCAAGTCCCAGTTTACGGCCAGTGTACCCCATAAAAAGTTGATCACACTGATGCTCTTTCGCCAATCTTTAAATGTAGAAACTAAGAGCTCTTCTGGGATCCAGTCTAGGTAGCCGCTCTTCTTCTTTGCTTGCATGAGGAGGAGGGTAGAAAGTAGGTAAAGTTATTGGCAAAAAAGATGGTTTAACTCTATCCTTATAAAAGATAGTGTGAGGAGGACCCCTAGAAAGCGCCTGCAACTCACTTGCCCTGCGGACTGATGTCAATGCTACAAGAAGTATTGTTTTCAAAGTAAGGAGCCTTAACCACCACGAGTGTAAAGGCTCAGAATTTCAAAACTAAGTTCAAATCCCACACTGGAACCTGAAAAGGTATTGGTGGAAAAACGTTATTTAAACCTTTCAAGAAAATGAATTATTAAAAGGTATCTTGAAGTAAGATTCCTCCTCTGAAGAGCGCTTAAAAATGGATAGCACTGCTATGTATCCCTTTATCGTACCAACCTGGAGGCCGAGATTAGCTAAATGTAATAGAAAAGATAACATTGTGGGGATATTACATTGAAATGGGTCCACATTCTTTTCTCTGCACCAGTTACTGAACTTGTTCCAATGACACCGGTACAGAGATTTGGTTGCAGGCCTCCTGTCCGAAAGCAAAATTTCCATCACGTCATCCGGAAGATCCCAATCCTTGTATCTCAACCTCTCAGAAGCCATGCATGAAGGCTGAGTGTGTTGAGCTCCGGATGGAGAACATGACCTTCCTCTTGCGAGAGAAGATCCTCTCTTCTTGGAAGACGTATTGGAGGGCAGATGGACATATCCAGAAGGTCCGGGTACCACGTTCTCCTGGCCTAATCTGGGGCAATTAGGATCATGGTTTTCCTGAACTTTCTCAGCCTCCTGATTACTTGAGGGATCACAGGGACTGGAGGGAATGCATACAGGAGTGGAAACTCCCAGTCAACCACAAACGTGTCCCATAGAGCTCCTCTCGTGGGAAATTCCCTTGAGCAGTACAGCTCGCACTTCCGGTTGGTACAGGTCGCGAACAGATCCACTTGAGGGGGTCCCCACAGGGAAGGACTCTTGAAGGACTTCCTGAGCTATCTCCCACTTGTGAGAGACTGTGCTCTGCCTGCTCAGAGCATCCGCTGCTGTGTTTTGCTCTCTGGCTAGATGAATTGCTGATAGAGAGATCCCTTCTTGTGTTGCCCAGACCCAGAGTTGCATCGCTTCTCTGCACAGTGGTAGTGACCCCACTCCTCCTCTCTTGTTGAGGTAGTACATGGCCCCTGTGTTGTCCGTTATTATCAGGACATTCTTTCCCCGTGCAGAGGGCAGGAAGGCCTTCAGTGCTAGTCTGATTGCCCTCAACTCCAAAAGGTTGATTTGTTGTTTGGACTCCGATGGAGACCAGCGACCGCTGATTGTCAGATCGTTGGTATGGGCTCCCCACCCCGTGAGTGAGGCGTCCGTTACTACTGTGATCTCCAGCTATGGTTGCCAAAAAGATTATCCTCTGAGGATATGATGTCTGCAAGCCCACCATTGTAGATCCTGTGCTACTTTGGCCGGAACCTGCAACAGATCTGACATTTTCCCTGAGAATTGGGACCATTGAGTTCTGAGAGCCCATTGAAGAGATCTCATTCTCAATCTGGCTTCTGGCACGAGAAAAATGCAGGATGCCATCAGGCCGAGCAACCTGAGAAAATCGAAGGCCGATAGATACTGGGCATTTTGGAATTTTGTTACCATCTGCAGAATGTGGTAAGCTCTCTCTTCGGGAGGCGAGGCTTTGCTCCAATAAACGGGAGTTTTTGTGATTGTATCATGTTTGACTTCTTTAAATTCAGAGAAAACGCTAGTTTGTGAAGGAGTGATAAGTCTTGGACCGATGATCCTGGGCTTGTTCTGGAGAACGTGCCCTGATCATCCAATCGTCCAGATAGGGGTAGACATGAATCCCCCCTGTCCTGAGACTTGCTGCCACCACCGCCATCAACTTCGTGAAAACTCTTGGGGCGGAGGTCAGCCCAAATGGCAGAACTCGAAACTGATAGTGAGAATTGCCAATCGCGAACCTCAGGTACTTTCTGTGCTTGAGATGGATTGGCACATGAAAGTAAGCATCCTGAAGGTCCAATGATACCAACCAATCCTGGAGTTGGAGAACTGAGAACTTGTCCTTCCTTAGGAACTTGTTCAAGTTTCTCAAGTCCAAGATGGGTCTCAGTTCTCCGTCTTTCTTTGGGATGAGGAAATATGGGGAATACCAACCCTTGTACCTCTCCGCTACAGGTGCATGTTCTATTGCACCTTTCTGTAGCAGGGTTAAGACTTCCTGCAACAGGAGTGGATCCGGATGTTTGGCAGAGTTGTATCCCGGGGGGTGATTCTGAAGTTTCTTTCGAAAAGGAAGGCAGTAACCTTGGGATACTGTTTCCAGTGCCCAAGCATCTGAAGTAACGCCCCGCCATACTTCTAGATGCTGTGAGATCGTGCCTCCCACTAGGGTCTTGTGGGTCAAAACCTCAGAGTGGTTTTGCGGCAGCTGCAGCAGCAGCTGAAGAGACAGATGCCGCTGCTGGGGCAGATCTAGCACCTTTTCCTCACCCCTGAGGAAATTTTCTTTGACCTCTTTGACTGGCCTGTCCTCTTCCTTTTCCAATTGAGGAATAAGAACAAAAAGGACAACCCCTCCGGGAAGATGAGCCTGTGTAGGCGTGTTGCTGAGGTAGTCTTATAGCGGCACTGAGAGATTTAGCCACCGCTTTGGAGGTCTGCAGCTTCTCCAAACTTTCATCCACTTTGCTGCCAAACAACCTCGAGCCACCAAAAGGCATATTAAGAAGCCTGGATTGCACATCCGGTGCAAAACCAAACTTTCTTTGCCACACAAATCTACGTAGCACCATGCTCGTTGCCAAGGACCTGCTGATACTGTCAGCTGTGTCCAAACCTGATTGACGGCATTCTCCTGAAGCCTCCTTTCCATCCCTTATTATGGCTAGAAAGCCATCACGCTCTTCACCTTCTGGGATGTGTTCAGCTTCCACTGACATGCAGTCCCACAGGGTATATGTGAACCTTGCCAAGGTACAGGTTACATTAGTAGACTTCAAAGCCATACTCCCTGATGTAAAAATCTTCCTAGACCATGCATCCACCTTTTTATCATACCTATCTGGAGGGATTGTAGGGTATGCAACATGTCTTGTGGAAGTGGCTGCTGTACTACCAGACTTTCTGGAGTTGGGTGTTTGCTCAAGTATTCTTGATCAGAATTGCAGGGTCTATATTTAGACACACATTTTTTATTTACTGCCGGGATGGCTTCAGGGTGTTCCCATTCAGAATTAACCCTTCTTTGCAAGGCAATGTGAAATGGAAGAATGGGGTCTTGCTGAGGTGTTCCTGATAGAATATCAGTCATGTCATCATCCTGACACACTGGTGAATTTCTACCGCACCCCATAAATTCTGTAACTCTATTCATATGTTTACCGTAACCCACATCAGCCTGCTCTGATGGGTCTGGCTTATCAAATTCGTATTCTGGGGAAGTGTCCAGACCACTTGCTGTTTGCAGACATTCTTGTAAATCTTGAATTTTTGACTGAGGATTAATTATTCCTCTGGAACAGATCTTGTGCCAAATTTAACACAAGCAGAGGTGACTTCTTCCTCTTATGATGATTTTCCCTCATAGATAGATGACATGGTCCTAACAAATCATGTCTATTCTCATGTTGAAAAACCTTTTCTGGTAATGTAGGTTTTTCCCTTATTAAAGGCTTGGGCGTCGTTGAAAACGTCGATGGCGTTGATGCTGTTACCACAGCCTTCGATGTCGTCAAGGGAACCTTTGATGACCTCGATGTAATCGTCGAGGGATTTGTGGAAACTGTCGAAGGAGCTTTCGAAGTTATCGATCGTGAACTTGACATAACTTCCTTCGAAAGAGTTGTCGACTCGAGAGCCTTCGAAGTCTTCGATGTCGACTTTGATGGAGTATGATGCTTTGACACCATTTTGTTTCCCTCTACCTTTGATTTATGAACCGGAAGGTCTTTTTCACAAGGTGATTGGGAAGAGTCCCTAGATGACACCCTTGACGACTTTTTGTCAGCTTTTCTTGTTTTGGACCATCCTCTGTCACGTTTTTCGTTAGCAGGGGCATGGTCTTCTTTAGCCTTTTTTGAGGGGGTCTGAGGCACGTTCTCAAAAATCTTTAGCATGGAAACTCGAAAGGCTTCCCATTTACTCAGGGAGTCATGCTTTGATGGACATGCTATCAACTCCTTCGAAGACGTCGAGGAAGAAGTGGGAGATCGATGCCGTCTTTTCTTTGTCTTCTTGGATGATGAATAAGACTTCCTCGATCTACTCCTCGACCTATGATTTTTACGATATTTTTTCGAACACTCGACCAAGTCTTTCCCCTTCGAAGTAGACTTCGATGAACCCTCCCGCATCGGCAGTTTACCTCTGCGTTCTTTTAAGGCCTTGTGGGTCATCGACTGGCACGAACCACAGTCTTCAATTCGGTGGTCAGAACCGAGGCACCAAAGACAATTCTTGTGTGGATCAGTCAAAGACATTTTCTTTCCACATTTTAGACATTTTTTAAATCCCGTCTTCGGTGTGGAAGGGTTCGATGAAGACAACATTGCTTTTCTTTTCACGAAAGACTGAAGCGCCGTTTGAAACAATCGGAAGCAAACCTCATGGAAAAACGGTACTGAAGCCAACTTGTGTGCTCGAGGCTCTTATACAGTGGATGACGTCGGTGCTCTACGGATGACGCCGAGGGACATTGACGCGGCGGCCTCGAGAAGAGCGCCCTCTTGATGAGAGAAGAAAAAAACAATTCCGAGCTGAAGGTAAGGATATGTCTAAGATGAGGAATACGTGGGAGGGCACAATCCATTTGAAGGTACGTTTGTTTTGTAGAAATCAAACTCAATGATTTTGTAGGAATAACACTTGCTTTGCACTTCTCTAAAACCTCATAGGTTGATGGGGTGAACAATGTCTTGCCATCAAATGGTAAATCGGAGGACTTTGTCCTGTATGCCCTGATGAAGGGAAGTAGCTGAAAGATAAGCAGGTCGGTGCATGAAAACAGCACAATTCATGGACCTTGCTTTGGTGTCAGTCATGTCCTTAATGACCGGAAGTAGCTAGAGCACTGCTTCCTTACCTTCTGCAATCTAGCAGGCAAGCTCTTCCACAACATCTTGATGAAGGAACTCAATATATTAACCTTTTTTTAAATTCTCCCAAGAGGAAATCCTGACAACAACGTAGTTGCATTCAGCTTCAGGGATGCATTCAAATAAGATGTATTTCCTTTATATTCCCAGGTCTTCACATTCTTAACCAAGCCAGAGGCCGGCGAGAGAGCTGGACCTTTGCTTTACTTACCCAAGGCTGCAGAGACTTCTATGGATTGAGCAGGCAAATTACCCATTTTGGTATTGCTGAATCTGAATGAGCCTTAGCCCAATGACTCAGGGCCTGCTCTAAAACAGAACTTTCTATAAGTAGTAAAGGTTTTGACAATTGCCTAGAAAGTTTCTCCAAGAACTCCACAACCTTCCAGTTTGTCTGCTGGAAAGATTGCCAGCACCTGCATGGCTTTAGTCAGTCCTTCCAAAAAGGGCATATAGATTGATGTTCTCCATCAGAGTCTGTATCCGGGTCATTCAACACCTTTTCTTTTTTATTTGAGGGAGCAGAACTTATGTCATCTTTTCTTACACCCTTACAGCAAATCCCCCCTAAAAGGGGGTCTGAGACCATACTTTCCAAGACAGTTGCAGTTATGTCCTTAGCCATAGTTGAATGTTCAGCCTGATAATCTACTGGCCACATGGGGAGTGAAGAAAAATCAACCCCATCAAGTAACTTAATAGAAACCAAGGAAGGTTGAGGAGTGTAGATATTAAACACTAAAGGCCTAGAGACCCGAATATTTGTCAAGACAACCTGATGGGGGACCTGCGCTCCTGACAAAGGGATCTCTTGGTTCTCAGGATAAAAACAAGGTGAAAAATCTGGAGTTTAAGGTCTAACTGAGTACTTAAAAAGCTTATCCAGAGGAACTGGAAAATAGTTGCTAGGATCAAAATCCTCAGAATCTAAAACAAAAGTTAGCAAGTCCGAATGGTCACTTAGTAACAAAATAGGTTCCCTATGTTTGTCCGTCAGCACTTTCTTTCTCGTAGAGTGTCTCTTCGAAATACTGGTACTGAACTCTGTATGGACCGAGAGCAAGACTAGTCTTTCCTGTAATGTGAGACCTTCTCTGTTTTCTCTGTGCAGATTACTCTGAAGAGGCACTAGTAACTGAGTGGGTTACGGATGATGCCACAATACCAAGTGTTCCGGTATAGATCGAATCAACCGTGCCGAAGGAAAACACTCCAGAGCTGTGCTTGCCTGATCATTGATGATCTGAGGCAGTAGAGCTTTTCCTCTGTACCGTAATGAACTTGTCTGGCTTGAATAGGGCTTCCCGTATTGAAGCGCCAGAATCCTGTCATGCTACTTTCCCTCCAGGGGGTCCTCACCTTTTTTCATCAGTTGTTGTGGACAATTTTCCACTAACACTCTCTATGACTCATCCCCTGATCCACAGAGATGATTAATTGCTCCAGTATGCATTTATCCATATTCTCTTTTACCACAGTTATGTGCTTCGTCTGTCCGGATTGCCATCTCCATCGTTTTTCAACTCAGATTACCCTCTCTCAATTCTTCCTTCCCTTTAGTTGACAGTTTATTCTCCAAAAATGTTTTATCCATAATCAGTTCGACAATTGGGCCTAATGTAGTATTGGTAGCAGCTGTTTTTTTGTTACTACTTGTATCTGAACTTTTAACGTTTCCTCAATCGTGAAGTTTCTAAGGAATTTTCTAGATGAATTTCTTTATATTTATTTCTTATTTTGTTTGCCTTTTTTTTCAGAGTCTTCCCTCTGCCTTTTTCTACTGGCTTAAAAACCTCCCCTTATGTACCTTCGAGAGAGTCGTTGATAGCCCCTATTGAGCTGGTTGTCGTGGTTAGGTTTGTTTATTACTACCAATTTTATCTTTAGTATTCTTTACACCTGCATTTAACACAATGTCAGCTGCCTCCAGTATATCTCTAGATGGAATAATAGTACTAGGAGGTATTACCCATGTTATTTATTTCAAGATCCGAGTCCATACTAGCCAATCTAACACCACTAGCTTGTTTTATTGCCTCAATTTTAGCACGATTTCTGCTCCTATCGCCCTCATCTCCGCCAAATGTCTGAAGATGACATATACTAGTCAATGTGTTTCTAAGTCCATTGTTCTGCATGGGATTTACCCCAGGTGTAGTTGTGTGTTCTAAATTAGGGTTTCTTGGGTAGTGTTGTGCAGTTTGAAGTTCCAATTTCAAATTAATTTCACTGAGCAGTATGGTGTGATCTTTTACATATTCGCATATGTTATTGTATAGGTCGATGAAGTAGCGCAGCACCATATTCAGGGTGGAAATGGTAGGTGAGGTAAGGCATAGCCAATCATCTATGTCATCTAAGGTATGGTGTAGTGAACCCCCTTCTCTTTGATGAAACCCTTCTATACTCAGACAAGTTGTTTTCAATTATGTTTGTTAATTCCGCTGGGGTTCCCACACTGCTTTCAACATTTTGAAGGGACACTACACTATTAGAACTTTCCCCACCTCAACTCGCTCCATCTTTCACTCCCATATCACACTCAACCATCTCCACAAACTATCATGCTCAAGTAATTTACATGCAAATTGTCATTACAAGCCATTCCACAAATGGAGTTTATGGTTTTAATGTCCGTGCTTGTGCCTGCATAAGGAAAAAAATCAGTTATTCTATTTCCTGCTATTGGAGACACAAGCCTTTCAATTCTCATCCTCACTTTGTCCGAGGTTGTAGTTTTGGTTATGTTAGAGTCTTGCCCATTACCCGGCTTTTCCAGTGTTCAGTCCTCCCTTGTATCCAAAAGCCATGGTTCCCTCAGATTTTGTTCGAGCTCCGAGACCAGTGCCTCCTCAGTTATACCTCCACTCAATATAATTTCCCAACTTTCTCCCTGGTCCTGCATCAGAGTACCTCTGAGCACCTCTCTGCCAATGTTGGTCAATGTGTCCCTTTGGCTTCATAGCAGGTTAAAATGATCTATTGGTCATATGCGAATGTGCGTTACTCTAAAGACACGACTCCCGATCAGTAGAGTCATTGGCAGCAAGAACTAAGTTCCCAAAAAATCTTACCGCCAGTCCAGCCTCCGCCTTTGTCACCTTGCCAAACTGCCCAACTGCCACACTTAGCTCATGTGCACTTTACGCTCCAGGTGGTTTTTGAATGGTCTCCCTGCTTCAGGATTGCAGACTCAAGGCTTCCAGACCAGACTAGGTGATCACTAGATGCAGCAATGTCAGGAGGTCCAATCAAGTGAAGATAGTTTTATCCTCTGTTCGTTTTCAAGCTTAAAGTCAGCAAAGACGGCAATTGATGAACAATTAGGACCCTGCCCAACTGCCACTCTTAGCACGCACTAGCTCGCCTGCGCTCCAGGCAGTTTTCTAATGTTCTCCCTGCTGCAGGATTGCCGGGCCTCTCAGGCCAGACCAGCCGATCGCTGGATGCACCAATGTCAGCAGGTCCAATCAAGTGAAGATAGTTTTATCCTCTGTTCGTTTTCAAGCTTAAAGACAGCAAATGATGAACAATTAGTTCGCTGCCCAACTGCCACACTTAGTATGCACTTCGTGCTCCATTTGGTTTTGAATGGTCTCCCTGCTGCAGGATTGTCGAGCCGAGGCTCCCAGGCCAGACCAGCCGATCGCTGGATGCAGCAGTGTCAGGAGTTCCAATCAAGTGAAGATAGTTTTATCCTCTGTTCGTTTTCGAGCTCAAAGTCAGCAAAAACAGCAAATGATGAACAATTAGGACCGTACCCAACTGCCACACTTAGCACGCACTTGCCTCACCCACAGTTCACGCTCCTTGCAGTTTTTGAATGGTTTCCCTGCTGCAGGATTGCTGAGCCAAGGCTCCCAGGCCAGACCAGCTGATCGCTGGATGCAGCAATGTCAGGAGGTCCAAATTAAGTGAAGATAGATGGACACCGTTTTATTCTCTGTTCGTTTTCAAGCTCAAAGTCAGCAACGAGTGAACAATTAGGATGCTACTCAACTGCCACACTTAGCACGCACTTGCCTCGCATTGTATTTATTGAGCGTGGACCTAGCATCGAGAAGCAATGGAGCGCTTTACAGAGGTATACAACAATACAGATACACAACAGAACGCTTTACAGAGGTATACAACAGTACAGATGCATAATGGAGTGCTTTTCAGAGGTATACAACCATACAGATGCATATTCGAGCACTTTTCAGAGGTAACAACACAGGTAATAATTATGATGTTAGAATTTATGAAGAACCAGGCCTTTAACAAGAAATGTGGTCTTTAATTTATTAGTAATGTGATACAGTTTATATATAAACTTTTCACATATCAGAAAAAGAAAAACTTACATATTAACAAACTTATCAATCACAAAATACGCTAATAAATTATTGCATAATTCTAAAAAAATTGCATAATTCTCAAAGAAATAAAACTGAAATGTTCACTAAACATATCGTTAACTATAACTATAGAATAAAATCCTAACTCTCTTTTTAAGATTGCTCAACAACTTGAGACAAGCAATACTAATAAGCATAATAGAAGAAATAAATAAGTAAGCTAAATAAAGGATCAGATAATGACATAAAAAGGGAGATTAAACATGAAAATAAAAATGAACAAGAAGAACCAGTTAAAATATTAAGGCGCCAAATGGCGCTATAACCAGAGGCTATCAGCCTAAATAGAAATGCTCAACAAGGTTTCAATCCTAAGCCAAATTCTATACATTGACATGAATATTTTTAGGCTGTAAGAGTTCACGCTGCGATACCAGAACATTAATTCCTGAATAAATGCAATGTCGTGGACATGATTACCATAGTGCATGCGATAAGATGCTGACAGAGATGGACAAGCAGTCAGCAAATGGCAGGCTGTCTCAGCGATAGCCAAGTTTTTACACGCCCAACAATATCTTTTGTTAGAGGGCAGTTGGCTAGAACATCCTTTGTTGGACAGTACTGGTAGATAGTCTATCCTCAAAAGGAGAATAAAACGTTCGAGTCTGCTGGAAGGGCACAGGTTCATGTAATTCTGGGGGTTCTTAAATGTGTATGGCATGTATGATACTTTTTTAATTTGCCCAGGTGCTCATAATTTTCCAGCCGTCCCAAAGATCTACCCTCTTAGACAAGGCTATTTTTGTTGAATCCCCGAATCCCCTCCATTTGCTGGACCAACATATCTCATTATAAAAGTGGTCCATGGTTCAGAGGGTATTCAGAGGTCTCCTTTGAGATTTCTTGGTAAATGGAGATTAAAAAATAGGCGAACCCAGTTTTTGTTGATACTTGCCAAACGGCAAATAGCCATTGCTTGGAAGAGGCACCAGGGGCCAGCGGTAGAAGAATGGAAGGCAGATGTTTGTAGGTGGGGGATTGCAGAATTAGATATATTGCAGACAAACAGCGACCCTGAGTAGGAGGCGGTGGTGATGGTAGACTGAACGCCTCCCTTTCCCTCACTTCCCAATCTCCCTCTCTTTTCTTCCATCATGGGGGTTTCAAATCTGTGCAGGAAGATAACTCATTTAGCATCCGGCTCCAGTCTACCGTCACCTTCTCCTGTTGCTCCTGCACAGGGTCGCTGTTTGTCTGCAATAATTCTAATTCTGCCACCCACCACCTACGAACATCCACCTTCCATTGTTCTAATGGTAGGACCCCATCTCAAGCGCCTTATCATATACTCTCTTAAGCCTTGGGATCACCAGATTCTCATAATCAGTGTAAAATTCAACATGAAAGCTGTCACTACCCGGATACATACCCTTCCTCATAGACTGCAACATACCCCATATGTCTCCCTCCATCAATTGGCCCCTCCTCCCTTCCCTAAAATCCGCCGCTAGGACAGGCAGCTGAACCAGCTTCAGCAATTTGTCTGCCTCCTCCGGAGAGTATGTCCCCTCACTTGTGTATAATTTCTGGTAGAATCCCTGAAAAGCGTCATTAATCCCCTCCTGAGTGCAGGTCAGTTTCCCTGCCTCCATGTGGATTTGAATAATGGTATGGCACAGTTGCTCCCTACGGATCAGTCAGTCAAAAGCATTCCTGCCTTATCCCCTTCCCTGTGAATCCGTACGTCCCGTCTACTGCTCTCAAAATTTGACAGCAAAGGTCATACCCTTACAATGACTGGCTAGCACCTGGCCCAGCTCTTCCCCCCTCTGTCTCCCCTCTGCTAGGTCCCTTTCTAAATCTGCTATCAGCCTGTCAGTTCTCGTCAACACTTCTTGTAGTTCCCTCCTGATCCCTGTAACCTTGGAAATATAGACTCACCTAATCGTTGCCTTAAATGCCTCCCATGGAGACCATGCTGTCTTCACCAACCCTTAATTAAATTAAAATAAATGCTCTATTTCCTCTCGCAGCACCCCCTGGGACCCTATATCCTCTAAGGCCGTAACCTGCAAACGGCATAACGTTCTCAGGGGCCTCTTTCGCATCTCCACAGCCGTGTCACCAGTGGGGAATCGTCCGATGGGGTGCGTCCCAAGTACTCTGTGCCATCAAAGGAGTCGAAATCCTCCATTCCCATAAAAATATAATCACGGCTGGAATGAGAGCCATGCACCCCTGAAAAGTAGGAATATCCCCATTCTTGACCTTGCATCTCACGCCATGAAACCACCAGGTCCAAACCCTCCTCCACCTTCCGCAATTCCGCTGCCTGTCGTTTCTGAAACCCCGCTGTCCGAGTTAAGCAGTTAAACTCCTCCCCCACATATAGACAAGCCCCCCCTGTATCCACCCACCAGATTCACCAGTGCCGGGAAATAACGTTTATCATCAATATCCGGCAGATACAAGTTCACTACATACATAGCCCTCCCCTGCAGCATCCCCCTGAGCACCATCGTCCTCCCAACCTCATCCATCAGGACCTTCTACCACCCACCCACCCCACTATTTCTAGAGCACTTCCATCATTTTTCCAAACCATATGGGTTTCCTGAAGTAATGCCACATCAACCCTGTGTCTTTTAAGGAACCCCCCACTTGCTGATGTTTGAGCCGCTTTCCCAACCCCAGGACATTCCACGTCCCAATCTTCAAGCCGTCACTCCCCATTTAGAAAGACCATACATATCTCTCCCATGCCCCATTCTTCCCCCAACCTTGGCAGCTTGCCCCGCTTGTGTCACTAGAGTTGCCCACACTCTCCACCATTTTACCTCCACACTTCCGATCTCCTCTGCGGCTACCTCCCACAATAGCTCCCTGGAAAAACAGCCCCCAAGTCAACTACCATTCTGTACCAGAACTCTCACCATAGTCTGCATTGTCAACTCGATCAATAACCATGCCAACCTGCTAACTGAACAAACACACCCCAACTGCCTGCATGGCCACTCCCCCTACCAGAACCCTGATTTCCCCCATCCCTCTTCTCACAACTGTCAGCAACCCCCCCCATGCTCCACCCCAACTCTCTCCAAACCAGGCCGTAGCTGACTCCCTCCCACATCGCTCCACCCCCACCCAAATAAAAGAACCCTCATTACACCCCTCAATACACTTGACCCACCCGGCCAATCCCTCCACGTGACTCCTCCCTTCCGTGGATGAACTACCGTAGGTTGGGGGATACTTTCCTCCTTGCCACCATCCCACCCGTTACTATGATCATATCTCGCTCCCATCACCACCAATCACACACCACTCGCGTTGCAGCCCATGTGTGCAACTGCAAATTGACTGCAGTCCCACCTCACCCCCAACCAAGGTCAGTCCCCTGACTTTGCAGATCCCGCCTGCCCCTCACCCTGTGGGCCGGGGTTCCTTGTCGTCGAGTCCAACCAGTTCCACACTTCTATGACTTTTAACTAAGCTGGGAAAAACATGATGTACTTGATAATTATATCTCTGAGGCGCCGTCGCACTGCGCCATAGGTTCTCCACCGCTGTTGCACCTCCATTATGAAGTCCGGAAAAATGTGCAGTTTCGTATTGCCAACCTCATCATAGCCAACCTTTCAGGACTCCTGCAGGATAGCGTCTCTGTCCCTGAAATTCAACATCTTAGCCACTATCACTCTAGGTTGCCCCCATGCGGTGTGGCTCTGCCCGACACCCTGTGTGCCCTCTCATCTGTAAAGAATTTCAAAATCCCCATCACATGCAGAGTATCCAGGATAAGATGTTCCACAAAGAGCTCCACACTGGGTCCTTCCTCCCTTTTGGGGTCCCCCACCGGTTGAATATTACAGCGCCTGGAGCAGCCCTCTGCATCCTCTGCTCTTGAGTGCCCTAGTTGCTCCCACAAGGCACGCCACTTGGTTCTTGAGGTGTTGCAGATCATCCTCCTCCGTGCTCACCCTCTGTTCCACTTGACCCTTTCACACACTTTTCATAGGTCAGCCCATACCAAGGACACATGCAGAAGAGAGCTTTGATATGTGGAGGTGACGGGTGAGGTTGGGAACTGGGTCAGAGTCAGTGAGCATTGTCCCCTCTCAACCTCCCCCCTGAAAAAAGTTTAAATTAAGAAGCGCTTTTACTGGCATTCGGTGTGGTCAAGGAAAGGCGTGCATGCTGAAGTATGTCAGCAGGAGAATGGGGCAGGGAGCAGTGGAAAACAATGGGTACCTGCGGCTAAACAGAGGTAAAAAATCCAGGCACTAAAAGAGAGTAGTGCATGGAATTCTAGATTGATTGGCCGGGCCACACCATACGCTCCATAAAGCATGCTAAAACACATTTGTGGATCTCTCCAGGGTTTGACTATGTTAATAGAAGTACTCAGTCTTTTATACCAGATCAGAAATGTGTGCCATGAAAAATACTGATTGAGTTGCATGAGGAGATTCAATGTGCTGTTAGATTCGGGATTACAGGTGAGCTCACCCTGTTTTATGATCATCCAGGAGTTTGTATTAACACCCCTTCTTGTGTGATGACAATGTCATTGCGGACACTATTGAAGAGACCTGCATTGTTTCCTGTAACCTGCATTAATGCAAAACACTGGTGAGCTAGAATGCTGACAGTGTGCAAAGGGAGTAGTTTCTTACCTGTAACTCAATTTCTCCAGCGTTGGTATGTTTCATGGATTTACATGCTGTGACTATTCCCTGTCGCGCACACACATATCCACATATGGCAGGGATAAGCATTGCAGACTGCTTAAAAAAGAACATTCTAAAAATGTATATTTTATAATGTTTACATTGTCTACACCATGGAACCTATCCAAATGCCACATTTCAGGTTTGTAGCATGTTGGGAAGTATGTTGAATATATTGAACAGACAGACAGACAGACACACATATCCACACATGTCAGGGATAAGCATTGCAGATTGCTTTAAACTTTTTTTTAGAAACATTCATATTTTATACTTTTTACATTGTCTACACCATGGAACCTACCCACATGCCAAATTTCAGGGTTTTTAGCATGTTGGTAAGTATGATGAACATTTTGAACAGACACACACATACATATCCACATATGGCAGCGGTAAGCATTGCAGACCACTTATTTTTTTAGATGTTTTACATTGTTTACACTATGGAACCTGCCCACATGCCAGATTTCAGGGTTGTAGCAGGTTGGGAAGCATGCTGAACATTTCAAACAGAAACACACACACATATCCACATATGGCAGGTGTAAGTATTGCAGACGCTTAAAAAGCAAAACAATTTGAAAAATGTGTAATTTATACTTTTTACATTGTATACATCATGGAACCTACCCACATGCCAAATTTCAGGTTTGTAGCATGTTGGGAAGTAGGCTGAACTTTTTTTTTTACTTTATTGATTAATGGTCATGACATTAACGTACAGCACAGTTAGATATAGGGATTGTGCAGTGGAATGTACAAAAACACAGTATGATAGGTTAAGCATAATTAGGGCGTGACGTGGGAGAGTCTTCATCTTCAGATATCATATCGCATAAGTATAGTCCGAATGGATTCCAAATATCTTTGGTGCGACTCGTTCTGGGCAATGTCATTACATATTGCTCCTCACATTGGTTCACATATGTGAGTTCCTTAAGGAAATGTTCGAAATGTGGCGTGTGAGGACTTTTCCAATTCTGGAGGATACACTTTTTGGCTACTATACAGGAAACATTAAAGAGTCTTCTCGTGACTTCTGCTATTTTCCCAATGTCTCCAAACATGTACTTTTGGGGAGCGAGCGTGGCAGGGAGCTGCGTTGTATCTTCAAATAACCTGATGACCTCCCTTCAGAACCTGGTAATCAACGGGCAGGCCGAGTACATATGATACTAATCTGCTTGTGGGTCCCCACATTTCTGGCATTCCCCACCACTGTCCTTGGTAAATTGACCATCTTGGCGGTGTATAATGCAGTTTCAGAATCTTAAATTGGATCAATCGGAGACCAGCATTCTATGACACTGACTTGGTCAGTTGACCGTACTTGGCCCATTTCTCCTCTGTAATTGTTGTCCCCATGTCTGCCTCCCAGGTTGCTTTAACTGTGTTCAAGGAGGGGGAGTGTTCTTGTATTACAGCGTATAATTTAGATATAACTGGTCTGGTCCCGGAGGTTAAGGCTCGCAGACATTCGTGTGAGGGCAGCTCGTAAGGGAATAGCGGCCACCTGGCGTTGAACGCTGCTTTCATGCAATGGTATTGGAGCATTCTGAGCTGGCCACCCCCAACAGTGTTAACAAAGTCTTCAATGGACACATATTTCCCGATTGGAAAAATATCCTGCATTTCTATCTCCCCGATAGTGTCCCGTATTTTCCGTATATCTGTGTTGAAGGAGGGTGTCATGTCAGGGAAATTCCACAAGGGAACATCTGGGTCAGAGGGTGTTTCTATCTTTAGTCGTTTATAGATCAAGGTCCAGACTTGGACCGTGGTGCTAACCGGGTCAAAGTTGCATGAGTACCTGTGCCGCGTGCTAAATAGGATGGATCGGAGTTCGGTCGGGGATGCAGATCGTCGTTCTATCGGGATATGTGGTGAGGTATCTAGGGGATCGTACCAATACTTCGCAAATTGAGCTTGTGCAACCAGGTAATACAGCTCGAAATCTGGTGCTGCAATACCTCCAGTATCATATGGTTCGACTAGTTTTTCCCACTTCATCCTGGCCGCTCCCGCATTCCGTATAAACTTGGTGGTCATGGCTGGGAGCGTGTCAAAAAATGTCCTGCCCGGCCAGATTGGGATGTTTCGGAAAAGTTACAGGAGTTTGGGTAGGACCACCATCTTTAGTATAGCAATTCGACCCAATAATGAGATGGGAAGCCCAGCCCATAACTGTAGTTTGATAGCGAGTGTATGTAGGATCTGGTTATGGTTGTTGGTGTAAAATGACGTTTTGTCTTTGGATACAATGATGCCCAAATATCGAATTTGTGTGGGTGACAATTTAAGTCCATGGTTGTTGGTTGGTCACGTGGTGGCAGGCGTGAGTGGGAATATCTCAGAGATTCATTGACCTTACATCCTGAGTACCCGGCAAACTCGTGTATGTCAGCCATGATGGGACCCAAGTTTTCCTCCGGTTCTCGGATGTAGAGGAGTGTGTCATCTGCATATAGCGGTATTTTCACAGGTTTCCACCCTTCTCACCTGTCTATGTTGCCTGATGTCCTCCTTAGGTGGAGTCTTCTTTCATATGGTTCGGGACTTAAATAAGCCCGCTCGGCCGTCCTCGGCTTCCAGATTACATTCAGCTTCGATGTCCAGGATCACGGGAAACTCCAGGAGTATTCAAGAAGGTGTTGGGGGCACGCGTAAGCAGCACAGGGATTCCGGGAAGTAGAAAAGAGGGAAGAAGTCGGAAGAAGGGAATCCAGGGGCCAGGGGATAGCAAGTAGCACTAGAGAAGGTTCGGAACACGCGTCCAATCACAGCTAGTAGCAGCGTTAAGACGCGCGGGGCCGCTGGGGTGTGGCTTCTTTATAGAGGACGCTGCGTAGAACGTGAAGACTGGCGAGCAGCGTGCTAAGCTTGCCGCCATGTTGGTAGTATTATTGAGTGTAAGACCTGACGTGACAGGGACCAGGGAGCCCAGAAGGGGCGAGTTCGATCGTTCATGACAGTATTCCTCCTCCGGAAACTCGTTCCACCGGGTTTGCCCGGGTGTATGAGATGGAACCTTCTGTGTACCCTGGGGGTATTTAGATTTGAGATAGGTTCCCAAGTGTGTTCACTGGGGGGATAACCTTTCCACTTCACCAGGTACTGGAGTTTGCCACGTCTATATCTAGAATCGCAAATCCTGGAGACCTCATACTCCAGTTGGTCATTGATGAGTACTGGTTTGGGCCGAAGGTTAGTTCGGGAGGTCTGAACATATGGCTTTATTAAGGACGTGTGAAAGACTGGGTGGATTTTCTTCCAGGAGTCTGGAAGCTTGAGTCGGTAGGCCACTGGGTTGATGATTTCCTTTATAAGGAATGGCCCATAATATAGAGGAGCCAATTTATTTGGTCGCAAATGCCGTGGTAGCAGTTTCGAGGACAGCCAAACCTTATCCCCTATTGTGCAGGAGGGGCTTGGTCTTCGTTTGGAATCTGCATACAGTTTGGTCTGGGTCCTGGCCTTTTCTAATTGTTCTTTGGCTTCTCTTTGAACATTAATGAGCATTTCAATCCAGGAATCGACTGTTGGAACTGGTGTAGGATGAGGAAGGATGGAGAGTAGAACCGTAGGGTGGAATCCTTGGCTACAGAAAAAAGGACTGGTCTTAATAGCAGAGTGGTCCGAATTATTATAGGCAAATTCTGCCACTGGTATTAAGAGGGACCAATCGTCCTGGACCTTGGTAGCGAAACAACAGAGGTATTGTTCCAAGGTTTGGTTTACGCGCTCTGTGGCTCCATTGGTTTGGGGATGATATCCTGAGGAAAGAGCGCGTTGGATTCCTAGAATTTGGCAAAGATGTTTCCAGAACTGAGAAACGTATTGGGGACCTCTGTCTGATATGATCTTGGAAGGAAGTCCATGCAGTCGGAATATGTGTTCCAGGAAAATTCCAGCAAGTTCTGACGAGGATGGCAGTTTAAACAGAGGTGTAAAATGGGCCACATGGGTGAACAAATCAATGGTGACCATGATGGTTGTGTATCCCCTGGAAGGTGATAATTCCACAATGAAGTCTGTTGCTATGAATTCACAAGGCCTTGTTGGAAGTGAAGGTTGCTGCAATAGACCCGCTGGTCTCTTGTTGTCATGTTTGTTTTGATTACAGACAGAGCATGCCTGGATATACCTTTGTACATCAGTTTTCACTCCAGGCCACCAAAATTGCCTTTGTGTTAATCGGTGGGAGTTGGTAATACCACGATGCCCGGAGTAAAGAGTATCGTGACAGAGATTTATTATCCTTTGCTGTAGTTTTTGTGTTGGGATGACCAAGGCATTGTCTTTGAACAAGTATCCATCTTTGGTCTTCAGCTTCCACTGGTTCCTGTCCGAGATACCTTTCCAGAGTTCCGAGGATTGAGTCTGACTGCGGACTTCATCTAGGAGGCTGGTCGCCTGGGCTACAATTATTGTGTGGGGAAACATCTTGGGAAATACCCGGTCATCAGGAGGTTTATAGTCAGGGCGCCGAGACAAGGCGTCAGCAATTACGTTTTGTGTTCCCGGAACATGGTGAATTTGGAACTGGTATTGAGCAAAGAAGAACACTCAACGGGCCTGATGGCTTTTCCTGCATTCCAGGGCCTGTAACACTGGAGATTTCGATGGTCCGTCCGAACCTGGACAGGATGTTTAGCTCCTAGAAGTAAATGACGCCACTCGGTGAAGGCTTGACGGATGGCTAGAAGTTCCTTTTCTAAGACTGAGTAATGAGTTTCACTGGAGGTCAATGTCCATGAAAGATAGGCAATAGGATGTTCCAGCCCGTCATCTAGTTCCTGTTTCAGAACTGCTCCGATGGCATAGTTAGAGGCATCTATTTCCACTAGGAATGGTCGATTTATATCAGGTTGAACCAGGATGGGGGCTTGTGTAAATTCTGTTTTTAGGCGTTGGAAGTCCTTCTCCTGGGCTGGGGTCCAACGATAGGGAGTATCTTTCTTCAAAAAGGAGATGATCGGTTGGACAATCTCAGAGAAGGATGGTATAAACTTCCGATAGAAATTGGCCAAGCCCAGGAAAGATTGAATCGGTTTTATGGAGGTCGGAGTTGGCCAGGATAGTATGGCTTTAACCTTGGATTGATCCATGCCTATGCCATCTGGGCTAAGGACAAATCCTAGATAGTGAACAGTGGAAACATGAAAAAGGCATTTCTCTGGTTTTGCTAGAAGCTTGTGTTCGCGTAGCCATTGTAACACTGATTTAACATGTTCTTCAGGCTTGAGAGGATCCTTAGAGAATATCAAAATATCGTCCAAGTAGACGATGACGAAAAGAAATAGCATATCCGAAAACACCCAGTCCATGAAGCGTTGGAAGATTACCGGAGCATTAGAGAGTCCAAAGGGCATGACCAAGTATTCGTAATGACCAAAGGGTGTTCTGAAGGCTGTCTTCCATTCGTCACCTTCTCTAATACGAATCAAGTGATAAGCACCCCTAAGATCCAATTTGGTGAATATTACGGCTCCTCTTACGGCTTCCAGGATATCCGAGATCAAGGGTAATGGATAACGATCTTTAAGGGTGCACTGATTAAGACCTCGATAATCAAGACAAGGTCTGAGTTCCTTGGTGTCTTTTTTAGGAACAAAAAATAATGAAGCTCCAGCCGGAGACTTGGATGGGCATATGGTGCCATTTTTTAGGTTAGTATCTAGGTATTCACGAAGGGCCTTTTTCTCTGGTTCAGACAGGATGAACATCCTTCCAAAGGGAATCGCGGCTGAAGGTTCAGTTTCAATAGCACAGTCCTCAGACCTATGGGGTGGCAGGGCTTGGACAATAGCAGAAGAGAACACATCAGCATATTCCTAGTAGGTTTTAGGAACCTGGATGATGTTGGAGACCATAAGAGGATCTTGCTGAGTTGTTGAATGTTCTTCTGATGTTGTCAGTGAAGGATCCTGGAGCAGACAATGGGACATGCAAAATTCGGAACCTAGGAACAGGGAACCAACTGTCCAATTGATGTATGGGTTATGTTTTTGTAGCCAGGGCATTCCCAATACCATTGGGTAATGGGCAGATTTTATGATGTCAAACTTTATCCTTTCTTGGTGATGGTTTATAGCAAGCTCAATTTCCTTAGTCTGAAGGGTTATGGGTCCAGGAGAAAGAGGTCTTCCATCAATTGCTTCTACAGGTTGCTGGATGTTCCGGGATTCATAAGGAATATGGTGTTTAAGGACCCATTCCTAATCTATGAATATTCCCATGGCCCCACAGTCCACTAGTGCCAGAATGGGGTAGGATTCCTTCTTAGATGACGATATAAAAGCCTGTAAGACTACCAGGGAGTTTTGTCCAGGAGAGTTCAAGGATGGTATTGATGTGGAGCCTGCATCTCTCTCCTGAAACAGAGCTCCATCTAGGAATCGGGAGCTGGCGTTTCCCGAACGCTGTGGAGGGGCTAAGGACATTCTCTGACTAAATGCTTGTCCGAGGCACAGTACATGCATAAGCCAGTATGGATCCTTCTCAGCCTTTCTTGGGGGGATATGGGTCCATGGAAGGCCCCTAGCTTCATGGGTTCGGGTTCATTTGTAGGAGCAGGAGAATCTTCGGATTTTTAAGGGCTCACAAGAGGATTTTTTTGGATGGTTGACATCAATTTGTAGAGCAAGATCCATAAGTGCCTGGTAAGAACTAGGACGTGCTACCCTGGCTAATTCATCCTTAACATCTTCATTTAGCCCTCTTCGAAAGTGGGTGAAGCAAGCTTCAGAAGGCCAACCCGCTTCTTTAGCAAATTGCTTGAATCGAGTTACGTAGGTGAGCATGTCCTGAGAGCCTTGCTGGAAATCGAGTAAACGTTCTTGAGCACTAAAGACCTGTTCTAGGCGGTCAAACATAGTTTTTAGAGCTTGAATGAATCCATCATAATCATCCAAAAGAGAATCTCCGGTGTTAACTAATGGTGTGGCCCAGGCTAAGGCATTCCCGGAGAGGTGAGAAATAATAAAGCCCACTTTAGCCCTGGGGGTGGAAAAATAATAAGGTTTAAAGGTAAAGTGGACCAAAAAAGAATCCAGGAATCCTTGGAGGGTTTTGCACAGCCGTCATATTTGTCAACAATGCCGCCCAATAGCACGCTGTCTTTTGAGGCAGAGTCGCGTGAGAGTACCAATTGTTTCAGCACAGCGTTCTCCGCTTTCAAGTTCTGTACTTCGGTAGATAGTTCTTGCATGCCACGCATAAGATCCTGGATGGCCGCCTCCATGTCTGTATCGACTTCGGTCAGGTGGCGTCTCAATCTGTCACACGTTTCCCCCCTTCTCACTTGTCTATGTTGCCTGATGTCCTCCTTAGGTGGAGTCTTCTTTCGTATGGTTCGGGACTTAAATAAGCCCACTCGGCCATCCTCGGCTTCCAGATTACGTTCAGCTTCGATGTCCAGGATCACGGGAAACTCCAGGAATATTCAAGAAGGTGTTGGGGGCGCGCGGAAGCGGCACAGGGATTCCGGGAAGTAGGAAAGAGGGAAGAAGTCGGAAGAAGGGAATCCAGGGGCCAGGGGATAGCAAGTAGCACTAGAGAAGGTTCGGAACACACGTCCGATCAAAGCTAGTAGCAGCGTTGAGACACGCGGAGCCGCGGGTGTGTGGCTTCTTTATAGAGGACGCTGCGTAGAACTTGAAGACTGGCGAGCAGCGTGCTGAGCTTGCCGCCATGTTGGTAGTATTATGGAGTGTAAGGCCAGACGTGACAGGGACCAGGAAGCCCAGAAGGGGCGAGTTCGATGGTTCTGTTACACCCAGATTTCGGCATCCCACTCTCTGGCATCGTTGGCGGTTACAGCCGCGGATGCGATTTCATACCACCAACAGGGAGCCTCCAGCTCAGAGGAGCGGTCTAGTGGTTCGTGAGAAGGACGAGAGCGAGACTCCTCCTTCCACTCCGGAAGTACGATATGAACGAGAATTGGCAGGAGTACTACGCGTTGCTACGATTCATCACAGCTCCGCTCCGTGAGTTACTGAAACTGTGATACGTGCCTCTCATTGAGTTGGATTTAGGGAAGCCTTTCTTTACTTTACTCTGCTTACATTTCCTGCAGGACTTTCCTTCATATACCCCTATTCAGTCCGACCCAACCGCTCCACCCGGCTCAGATTTACGGACGAAATTCTCAGCGGTCTTATTAACCTTTGGTCGATCCCACCTCGACACTACCCTCGAACTCCCAAGACTCAACTCGTGATCTCTGCATCCTTGCCTATCCAACAGGTAGGGATCTAAACATTCAGGCTTTGTCCCCCTTCACTTCTCTTCTCACAAAACCTTATGCAAACACTTCCCTTCTGTTTTTCTTTAACCTATGTTAGATCGGACCGCATCACCAGCCAACAGAGACTCTCCATAACTTCTCTTTTCACAAAACCTTATGCAAACACTTCCCTTCTGTTTTTCTTTAACCTATGTTAGATCGGACCGCATCACCAGCCAACAGAGACTCTCCATAACTTCTCTTTTCACAAAACCTTATGCAAACACTTCCCTTCTGTTTTTCTTTAACCTATGTTAGATCGGACCGCATCACCAGCCAACAGAGATTCTCCATAACACTCCTTGGGATTCTCCCACAGGTACATCTCACTCATTCAACCTTGAGTAACCATAAGACGAAGGGTGCTACAGATAGTTAATTCTACCTATTCTAGTCCCACAGAAGAGTCTCACCCAAGCCAATTCATCACGACTCCATCTGGTTAAACTTCCTACTCCAGTCGTGAGGGAGCTACGCGAACCACCTACAGGACAACATCCGCACCGGGTTTTTGTCCCTCTAAGAGGGTTTCCCGGAGAACCCCTTTCTGGCACCTTTGTTGGAAGGTTGGGGAAGGGGTCTCTGGTAAACTTTCACTCCTTCAGGAGATATCGAAGACAAGGTAGGACTTTTCCATTGTTGCCTGCAAAGTGCTTCGGAATTGTATCGGCAGTCGTTACAGGTTCATGACACAGATGGACTGGGTTTTGCCTGCCATTCTGATTCCTCTTTGTTTGTGGTTCTGCCTAACGAAGGCCGCTACTGGCTTGATTGTTAGGCTGAATAAAATGGATGAAAACGGGCAACCTTGCCTAGTACCCCTTCCCAATGGAAACATTTTGGAAATTTTGCGGCGTATAATATCTGGACGCATCTGACAAGATAGGGGCCCATTCCAAAATGTCTAAGATCAGCGAATAGATATTCCCAGGACACGGAATCAAAAGCCTTCTCTGCATCCAAGGATATCACTGCCGCTCACACCTCTGGATTAATCTGTGCCATAGTCCCGAATAACCTTCGCAGATTCAAAGCAGTCGATCTAGTTGGGATAAAGCCGCATTGGTCCGGGTTGACCAATTTGGGCATATGTGGCAGGAGCCTGGTGGCAAGGACTTTAGCGAATACTTTTGCATCCGAATTTATTAACGAAAGGAGTCTGAATGAAGATGTGTCGTGGGACGGGCGTCCAGATTTTAATAACACTGTTATTATTGCTTCCCTCGTGGAATCAGGCAGGATGCCCCGGGGAAAGTTCAGCACGGTACTCCTTGTACAGCTCACCCCCATGCCGTCTGACCCCGGTGCCTTCCCTGATGTTAGGGATTTTATTGCTTCAACTATTTCCTCAATAGTGATCGGTCGTTCTAGGTCCAGGTTGTCTTCGGATGGTAATTTGGGATGTTTCCAAGACCTTATGTAGTTGTCCACTGCTGAAGTGGAATGCACATCCCGGTTAGCATACAATTCTGAATAGAACCGCATGAACTCTTGGTTGATCTTGTCTTCCCCCGTGAGCACTCTGCCATTGGCATCATGTATGCTAGCAATGGGGGTATATGATATGATATGGCATTTATAACGTGCCAATACACAAGTATTTGTATTTATTACGTTTTTATAGCGCTTTACACCAAAGCGCTTTACAATATAACAAGAATACATAGCATATATAAACCAGAAGCATATTTGCAAACATGACAAGCCTTTAAAAAACAGTAAGTAGAACATTTTTCCTAGGATAAAGAGCGATTGAAGGAGGGTGAAGGACAGAGGGTGGAAGACAGAGGGAGAGATGAGGGGAGGAGATGGAATAAGATGGAATTTCAAATGAGCAAGGGAAGTATGAGAGGGGGGTGAGGGAGAAGTGAAAGAGAAGTGAAGAAAGAAATCAGGTCGGGAAAAGAAGAGATTTTAAGGAGGCACGGAAGGAGGAGTTGGAGGTAATGGAGTGGATAGAGAGTGATAGAGAGTTACAGTCTAGGGGGCAAGGAGTTGAAAGAAACAAGAATTAGAAGAGGCACAAGGGGAGAGAGGAACAGAAAGCAAGAAGCGATCAGCTGAATGGAGGGAGCGGGATGGAGTGTAGAAAGAGAGGAGAGAGGAAAGATAGGGGGAGCGAGATCATGAAGAGATTTGAAGACAAGACAGAGGAAGTGAAATTTAAGTTGGGAGTGAAAGGGACGCCAGCCAAGGTAAAGCCAAGGTAAGAGAGCGAAGAGGAAAAGGAGTCGTGAGGGGCAAGAAGACAGAGGGTACGGATGGCAGAGTGAAAAAGGGATTTAAGGGGAGTGAGATGAGAGGCAAGGAGTCCAAAGAGGAGGGACGAGCAATAGAAAAGTCGAGAGAAAATAAGGGAGGAAATTTAAGAGTTTAGTTGCATGGAAGGTGAGGGAGGAACAGATTTTACGAATGTTGAAGAGGTGGTAGCGACAGGCGTGAAAGCTAAGAGAAATATGGCGGGTAAAGGAGAGAGAGGAGTCGAAGTGGAGGCCTAGATTGCGAGTGTGGGCAGAAATGGGAAGATTAGAAGGGGGGAAGTGAATGAAACGAGGGGGAGGGGAGGGGGAAGAGTGCTGGAGGGAAAGAATAGGACTTCAGTCTTATCAGAGTTGAGGGAGAGAAGTGGGATGACATCCAGTTTTTAATAGCAGTAAGACAAGAGGAGAGATTAAGATGGAGGTCAGGAGTGAAGGAAGAGAAGGAGAGGAAAGGCCGGGTGTCAACAGCGTAGAAATGGTGAGAAATACCGAAGGAAGAGATGATGTGGGCAAGAAGGGAGGTGTAAAGTGAGAATAGGAAAGGGCCAAGGACAGAACCTTGGGGAAGAGTAGAGGAGGTGCGACCGCCCCAAGAAACAGCGAAAGAACGATTGGAGAGATAAGAAGAAAGCCAATTGTGAACAGAGCCTGTTAGGCAGAAACCTGTGCAGTTCCCCTAGGGACCACTGCAAAACGCTTAAGACTGCAGGTGTTGGCAGTAAACCCAATTGGTAGCAGTCTGTACCACCCAGATTTACCTGGTAGCTGTGGCTGAGCAGCCAGACTTCTCTCAAGAAGAGTTAGACAGTATATAGAGTATACAAGTTAGGTACCAAAATACAGTAGCACAAGCAAACACGGACCAGAGCTTTGGTATCAAAGTATATCATTATTTATTTAAAGACACACTCAGAAACACTCCAGCACTATTATTGTAAGCACGTTCAAAACAGTCACTATTAATATATATACAACCCTTATTCCTTATTAGACAAGTCTTAGTTAACACCACTTATTTTCAGACAGAAGAACAAGTTACTTCTTACCTTGTAACGTTCTTTTGACGGGATGTTCCTCCGACGTATTCCTCATCTTAGATATCTCCTTCCAGCTCTGCTGGCCTCGGAAATTTTTTTCTCTAGAGGGCGCTGCGCGTCGACGTCCTCCGAGTCGATGTCCCTCGATAGCCGCCGTATCGACGTCGACGTCATCCTGCCTATAAAGGCCGCGCGCAGCGTCCGTTGCTCAGTTCCGTTTTGTAGCCCGCAATAATACTTTCTGGACTAGACTAATCCCCCTGAAGGAGCGTAAGCTGCAACAACACGGGAAGTAGAACTGCGGGGATGGATGGGAGGGCCGATGAGGAATACGTCGGAGGAACATCCCATCGAAAGAACGTTACAAGGTAAGAAGTAACTTGTTCTTCGAAGGGATTGTGTCCTCCGACGTATTCCTCATCTTAGATAGGCTCCCATAGCAGTATTCTATTATTGGAGGAGGGAGTACTGACTTCACGCTGTCTTCTATTGATGAATAGAATGCAGTACAGCCCTTCCAAACCTAGTCTCTTGACTGCAGGAGGAATCCAAATTGTAAAAACGTGTAAAGGTATGGACAGACGACCATGTAGCGGCCGCACAGATGTCTTTAACCGGCAAGCCTCTTTTGAGGGCCGATGAAGCTGCAATACCTCTGGTCGAATGAGCCCTAAGGTTTTGAGGGGGCTCTTTCCCTGCCAGTTTATAACATTCCAGAATGGCTAGAATGATCCATCTGGAAATGGTCTGCTTAGTTATTGGTAACCCCAGCTTGTGACCTGCGTAACCTACAAACAGCTGGTCTGCCTGTCTTATCCTGGCTAGTCTACTGATGTAAAAACTTAAAGCCCTTCTAGGGTCTAGCCTGTGTAACCTCTCTTCCTCTTTCCCCGGGTGAGGAGGAGGATAGAAAGATGGTAGGGTAATCTTCTGAGTGATATGGAATTCAGAAACCACCTTTGGGAGGAAATTAGGCTTCACTTGCAGGACAACTTTGTCTTTGTGAAATATTGTGTGAGGGGGTTTACAAGAAAGAGCTTGTAATTCGCTCACCCTTCTAGCAGATGTAAGTGCTATTATTAAAACAGTTTTAAGGGTAAGGAATCTTAACAAACAAGAATGGAGTGGTTCGAAAGGTGTGCCCATCAGGAAAGTTAGTACTAAGTTTAAATCCCATAGGGGAACTTGGAATGGTCTTGGGGGATAAACATTGGTTAACCCCTTTAGAAACTGTATTACCAAGGGTAATTTGAAATAGGATGGTTCTTCCGCAGTGCGCTTTAAAGATGGATAGCGCTGCGAGATAGCCCTTAATGGTGCCAACTTGAAGGCCTGAATTTGCCAAATATAGTAGGAAGGACAAAACCATTGGTGTACCACATGAAAAAGGGTCGATATTCTGTTCTCTATACCAGCTGCAAAATCTGTTCCAACGGCAGCGGTATAAAGACTTTGTTGCTGGCCTCCTTGCCGAAAGCAACACCTCCATAACATCATCAGGGAGGTCCCAATCCTTGTACCTCAGCCTTTCAGAAGCCAAGCGTGAAGGTTGAGGGTTTTGATGTCTGGATGGAGAACCCGACCTCCCTTCTGTGAGAGTAGGTTCTCTCTGAGTGGAAGTCGAATTGGAGGGCAGATGGACAAGTCTAGAAGGTCCGGGTACCACGTTCTCCTGGCCCAATCCGGGGCAATTAGGATCATGGTTCTCCGGAATCTTCTCAACCTCCTGATCATTTGAGGAATGACAGGGACCGGTGGGAACGCGTACAGAAGCGGAAACTCCCAGTCCACTATGAACGCGTCTCCCAGAGCTCCTCTCGGGGGAAATTCCCTTGAGCAGAACAGGTCGCATTTCCTGTTTAGGCTGGTGACGAACAGATCTACCTGAGGGGTTCCCCAAAGGGCGAAGATCTCTTGAAAGACTTCCTGAGCTAGCTCCCACTCGTGGGAGACTGTGCTCTGCCTGCTCAGAGCGTCCGCTTCAAGTTCTTCTCTCCGGCTAGGTGAACTGCCGATAGAGAGATTCCTTCTTGGATTGCCCAAAACCAGAGCTGCATCGCCTCTCTGCACAGGGGTAGTGATCCTACGCCTCCTCTTTTGTTGAGGTAATGCATGGCCACCGTGTTGTCCGTCATTATCAGGATGTTCTTCCCTTGTACAGCTGGCAGGAACGCCTTCAGCGCAAGTCTGATGGCTCTCAGCTCTAACAGGTTGATATGTAGTCTGGACTCCGATGGAGACCAACGACCGCTGATGGTCAAGTCGTTGGCGTGGGCTCCCCACCCCTTGAGTGAGGCATCCGTGACTACTGTTATCTCCGGCCAGGGTTGCCAAAACTGTTCTCCTTTCAGAATGTTCTCCTGACAGGCCCACCACTGAAGGTCTCGAGCTACTCTGTCGGGAACCTGAAGAAGATCTGTCATTCTCCCTGAGAATTGTGACCACTGAGTCCTCAGTGCCCACTGGAGGGATCTCATTCTCAGGCGAGCCTCTGGCACTAGGAAAATGCAGGATGCCATGAGGCCTAGCAACCTCAAAAAGTCGAAGGCTGGGAGACGTTGGGCATGTTGGAACTTGGTAACCATCTGTAGAATATCTTGAGCCCTCACCTCTGGTGGCGAGGCTTTTCCCAGGGAAGTGTCCAGGATCGCTCCTATGAACTGGAGTCTCTACGATGGTATCATTTGTGACTTCTTTAAATTGAGGGAGAAGCCCAGTCTGTGAAGGAAGTGGCACACATGATTTAGCTGGATCTGAGCTTGTTCCGAAGAAACAGCCCTGATCAACCAATCGTCCAGGTAGGGGTAGACGTGAATCCCTTCCCTCCTTAGACTTGCTGCCACTACCGACATTAACTTGGTGAAGACCCTCGGGGCGGAGGTCAGCCCAAATGGCAGCACTCGAAATTGATAGTGAGAGTTGCCAATTGCGAACCTCAGGTATTTCCTGTGTTTGAGATGGATAGGCACATGGAAATAAGCGTCCTGAAGGTCCAGAGATACCAACCAGTCCTGGAACTGAAGGGCCTGGAGGATCTTGAGAAAGAGTGACCATCTTGAATTTGTCTTTCCTGAGGAATTTGTTCAATTCTCGCAAGTCCAAGATGGGTCTCAGTCCTCCGTCTTTCTTCGGAATGAGAAAGTAAGGGGAGTACCAGCCCTTGTTCCTCTCCGCTACAGGTACCGGTTCTATGGCACCTTTCTCTAGCAGGTCCAAAATTTCCTGCAAGAGGAGCGGATCTGGAGCTTTCTGAGAGCTGATCCCCGGTGGATGACTCTGAGGTATACGTAGGAAAGGCAGGCAGTAACCTTGGGTAACTGTTTCCAATGCCCAAGCATCTGACGTGATAGCCTGCCATACCGCCAGATGTTGAGTCAACCTGCCTCCTACAGGTGTCCTGTGAGGGAAGTCCTCAGAGTGGTTTTGGGGCGGCTGATGCAGATGCCGATGGTAAAGAGGCACCTGCTGTTGCTGCGGCTTTTGAATATCTACCCCGTCCACCTCGGGTAGTTCTTCTTTGTCCCCTTTGAGCCCGTCGTCCTCTAGCTCTTCCGAATGCGGAGTAGAAGCGAAAGGACTTGCCCCTCGCAGAGGTTCCTGTGGGACGAAAAGGAGTCTGACGGATTTTAGCTCCTAGGGATTTTGCTGCTGCTTTTGAAGTTTGCAGTTTCTCTAAACTGTCATCCGCCTTTTTCCCGAACAAAGAAGAGCCATCGAATGGCATGTTCAAGAGCCTGGCTTGCACATCTGGGGCAAAACCAGACTTTCTCAACCAAGCGAATCTCCTGGTTGATGTACTTGCCGCCATTGCTCTGCTGATACTGTCAGCCGAATCAATGCCCATCTGGAGGGATTCGCACATAGCGTCTTTACCGTCCTGTATAATATTCAGGAACGCATCCCTTTCTTCTCCCTCCGGGATGCAGTCAGCCGCTGTAGAAGCACACTCCCAAAAGTGTATGGCTGAACCTAGCAAGTGTGCAAGTAGCATTCACAGATTTTAACGCCATGCTACATGCTGAAAAGACTTTCTTTGCCATAGCATCATATTTTTTATCGTCCCTGTCCTGTGGGACGGTAGGATAAGCCGTCTTGACATCGGTAGAGGATGCTGCCTGTACCACCAGACTTTCTGGGGATGGGTGTTTAGACAAAAACTCCGGGTCTGTAGAGGATACCCTGTACTTTGTAGACAGTTTTTTATTTACTGCTGGTACGACATCTGGGGTTTCCCAGTTTGTCATGATCTTCCTCTGAAGAGCTTTATGAAAAGGCACCACAGGATCCGCCTGTGGGCCTTTGTCAAGAATATCCGTGAGGTCATCTTGTTGGAAAGATTGTGAAGGTGCAGACCACCCCATAAACTCTGTGATCCTGGCCATTAAGGCTCTATAGGGGGTTTCAGCATGTTCCCCCGGGTCTGGTCTAGCAAACTCCACCTCAGGGGAGGTGTCTAACCCACTTGCCTCATGTAAGGAATCATGAAGATCCTTTAACCTGCGTTCTTCAGAGGAAAATTCCTCTCTAATTGGGGTTACAGGTCCCTGCAGCTCAAATGTATCTTCCTGTTCAGACAATTCACCCTCTTCCAATATTGAGGACATAGTCCTCAATTGTTCTGAACTCATAAAGGGTGTAAACCCCATTTCCAAGGCTGAGGGTGCCGAACTTGTCATAATCGGCCTCGAAAACGTTGATGTCGTCGGCGCCGACGTCGAAGGCTTCGAGCGTGGAGTCGAAAACAAAGGCGGAGGCCTCGAAGACCTCGACAGAATTGGGATTCTACTCGACGATCTCGAAGCCATCGATGTCGAGGACCTGGGGATAGACACTGGGTGTGTCGTAACCGTGACTTTTCTTGGCGTCGACGCTGGCGTCGAGTCGACAGACTCGTGTGTCGAAGGTCCCTTCGACAACGGCGTCGAAGACATCGACCTCGACGTTGACGGAACCCTCGTCGACGGCGTCGACGGAACCTTCGAGGAAGGTTTGGAGGTCATAGTCCTACTCGAGGGTTGGAGACGCGCTCGAGAGGTTTCCTTCGCTGGGTACTGCGACTCGCGGCGTTTTTGACCTTCGGGTCTTTCGACTAGAGCATCGCTCTCGGCAGTCTTCGAGGGGGTCGAGGCCGCTTTCTCGAAGACGCTCATCATATTTTTGCGAATTTCCTCCCATTCAGCCCGAGAACTATGTTTCGTGGGGCAAGGGATTCTTTCTGGCGAAACAGAGGAAGACGGAGAAGGGGATCTTCGACGTCTCCTCTTCGAGTGCTTCGATCTCGAGGAGTGATGGGACCCACTCCGAGACCTGGAGTGCGAATGGTGACGAAGAGACGAGTGTCTCGACTTCGTCGACAAAGAAGAAGCTTTAAAAGTCTTACCTTTCTCCAGCTTCCCCCTACGCTCCTTCAGGGCCTTAGCTGTCATGGACATACGGTCCTCGCACTCCGAACAATGGTGTTCAGCTCCCAAACACCACAGACAAACTCTGTGAGGGTCAGTCAGTGACATCTTTTTTCCACAATCTCTGCATTTTTTGAAGCCGGATCGAGGAGTTGTCGGTTCCGACGAGGAAGCCATCGAGTACGGATCGAATAACTCGAGGTAAATAGGATTAATCTGACAAGAACTGAGCAACGGTATTCCGAGGCACTGAGTAAGCGTGGAAAAACGGAACTGAGCAACGGACGCTGCGCGCGGCCTTAATAGGCAGGATGACGTCGACGTCGATACGGCGGCTGTCGAGGGACATCGACTCGGAGGACGTCGACGCGCAGCGCCCTCTAGAGAAAAAAATTTCCGAGGCCAGCATAGCTGGAAGGAGATATCTAAGATGAGGAATACGTCGGAGGACACAATCCCTTCGAAGTGAGCGCTTCACTAAAGATGGCACTCCAATAAGTTATCAAAAAAGGGAGGGAAAAGGCAGAAATTAGAAAAGCACATAACACAATACTTTAGAAGCACCCAGCAAGGCAGGATAGTCAAAGTCTACTTGTGAGCAAAAAGTTCAGAGGCCAGGCTCCCTCTTAGAGAGAGTAGAATACCAATGCGCCCAAGATCACACAGTTTAAAAGGCTTGAAAAGTCTTGCAGAGAGTTCAAAAACGAATTAGTTCAGCTCAGAAAAGTTCAGTTATCCAGCCTAGGGCCAAACCAAGTGGTAAGTTGAGGATTTAAGAGACACCCCAAACAGACCGTTGCGAGGGAGGCCAGGCGGACACAGTACCTTGAAAGTGGAGAGAACCCTCCGGCGGGGGCAGTTGTTCCTGGCAGTGGGTGCAAGTCACGGCGTCGTCCAGAGGAAGAGAAGATCTCGTCGTGGAGGAAAGCTGAAGGTCGTTGCACTGCCAGGGAAGAAACCAGCCGCAGAGTTCTCCGGTTAAAAGGTACTACACTTTTATTTGCGGTAGTGGTAAAACGTGGTATCCCGGTTGCCGGGGTGCTTGGCACAGGCATGGCGGCCACGAGATGATCCAGGAAGGCGAAAAGGCGGGCAAACTGGTTATCCCCACCAGTCAAAGGAAGAGGACTCTTCGGGATGAAGATCTCGTCTGTCGTTGGAAGAAGTGGTGAGTCGGTTCAGCAGGGCTCCACCGGTGGTGTCGTCGTTGCAGGTCGGCTCAGCTTCTCCCTCTTCGGATTCTTTGGTCCTGTGGCGACGTCTAAAGTTCCAGTCCCCAAAGCCCTGCTTTTATGCAGAAAACCCCCATTCATCAGTCCTAGCTGTCACTCAAACATGCTAAGTGGTGAGCCGGGCGGCTCACCACTTGGGCCAATCACACAAGAGTGCGAATTGAGTTGCTGAGGCAACTCAGTCCAGGGTGCCTAAACCCCCCCTCCCACACATCCTATAGACCGAGACAGAGTGGCACCACTTTTGGAGGCTTCTGTGTATAAAAAAGTATAAAATATGCATTTTAATTTTATTTTGTTTAAGCGGTCTGGAATGCTCACCCTTTCCATATGTGGATATGTGTGTGTCTGTTCGAAATGTTCAGCATACTTCCCAACATGCTACAAACCTGAAATTATGCATGTGGGTAGGTTCCATGGTGTATACAATGTAGAAAGTATAAAAGATAAGCGGTCTGCAATGCTTGCCCCCTGCCATATGTTGATATGTTTGTGTGTCTGTTCAAAATGTTCGGCATACTTCTGAACATGCTACAAACATAATTCAGCATGTGGGCAAGTTCCATGGTGTAGAAAATTAAAAAGATATAATAGATAAGCGGTCTGCAATGCTTACCCCTGCCATATGTGGATATTTGCATGTGTGTCTGCTTGAAATGTTCAGCATACTTTCCAACATGCTATAAACCTGAAATTTGGCATGCGGGGTAGGTTCTATGATGTAGACAATGTAAAAAGTACAAAATATACAAATATACATTTTTAGATGATATTTTCTTAAGCGGTCTGCAATGCTTACCCCTGCCATATGTGGTTTTGTGTGTGTGTGTGTCTGTTCAAAATGTTCAGTATACTTCGCAACATGCTGCAAACCTGCAATTTGGCATGCAGGTAGGTTGCATGGTGTAGACAATATAAAAAGTATGAAAGATAAGCGGTCTGCAATGCTTTCCCCCTGCCATATGTGGGTATGTGTGTGTCTGTGTGTTTATTCGAAATGTTCGGCATACATCCCAACATGCTACAAACATGAAGTTTGACATGTGGGTAGGTTCCATGGTGAACCCAATTTAAAAAGTATAAAATAACCTTTTTCTAGTTCATTTTTGCACGCGTTATGCAATGCTTACCCCTGCCATATGTGGATATTTGCCTGTGTGTCTGTTCGAAATATTCAGCATACTTTGCAACATGCTACAAACCTTAGATTTGGTATGTGGGTAGGTTCTTTGGTGTAGACAATGTAAAACGTATAAAAGATAAGCGGTTTGCTATGTTTAGCCCTGCCATATTTGGATAAGTGTGTGTGGGCCTCATTACGACCCTGGCGGTAAGGGGTTTACGCCAGCGTTAGCTGCGCCGACCCCTTACCGCCAATTACGAGGTCCCCTAGCGCCATGGTGCTTTTAACACCTGCTTTTAGCAGGTGTTAAAATCCATGGCGCTAAGGGACCATGGAGTTAATTACGCCACCGTAATTTACGGTGGCGTAATTAACGCCTTCCCCACTCCCATTATGCCCTATGGGGCAAAAATGGGAATGGGGAAGGGTAAATGGGGATTGGGGACTTACCGCCCCGCCAAGGTCGGAATGGGGCGGTAAGTCCGCCAACCACCATGGCGTAAACGTAGTTTACGCCATGGTGGTAAAGTCACGGCCCAGGCGGTAACTTACCGCCTGGGTCGTAATGAGGCCCACATCTGTTCCAAATGTTTAGCATACTTCTGAACATCCTGCAAACATGAAATGTGGCATGTGGGCAAGTTCCATGTTGTAGACAATGAGAAAAGTATAAGATATACATGTTCTTCTTTACTTTTTAAAGCAGTCTGCAATGCTTACTCCTGCCATATGTGAATATGTGTGTGTGTCTGTTTGAAATGTTTTAGCATACTTCCTAACAGGCTACAAACCTGAAATGTTGCGTATACAATGTAAAAAGTATAAAATATACATTTTTCTAGTTTATTTTTTGTACGCCTTCTGCAATGCTTACCCCTGCCATATGTGGATATTTGCCTGTGTGTCTGTTTGAAATATTCAGCATACTTTGCAACATGCTACAAACCTGAGATTTGGCATGTGGGTAGGTTTTATGGTGTAGACAATGTAAAAAGTATAAAATATACATTTTTAGATTATATTTTTTTAAGCGGTCTGCCCTGCCATATGTGGATTTGTGCGTGTGTGTGTCTGTTTGAAATGTTCAGCATACTTCACAACATGCTACACACCTGCAATTTGGCATGCATGGGTAGGTTCCATGGTGTAGGCAATATATAAAGTATGAAAGATAAGCCGTCTGCAATGCTTAACCCTGCCATACGTGGATATGTGTGTGTGTCTGTTCGAAATGTTCAGTATCCTGCCCAACATGCTACAAACATGAAATTTGACATGTGGGTAGGCTCTATGGTGTAGACAACATAAGAAGTATAAAATATAAATGTTTCTAATTTGTTTTTTTAAGCATTCTGCAATGCTTACCCTTGCCATACATGGATATGTGTGTGTGTCTGTTCGGAATGTTCGGCATACTGCCCAACATGCTACAAACATGAAATTTGACATGTGGGTAGGTTCCATGGTGTACACAATGTAAAATGTATAAAATATAAATGTTTCTAATTTTTTTTTTTTAAGCGGTCTGCAATGCTTACCGCTGCCATATGCGTGTGCGTGTGTGTGTGTGTGTGTGTGTGTCTGTTGAAAACGTTTAGCATACTTCCCAAAATGCTACAAACGTTAAGTTTGACATGTGGGTAGGTGTGATGGTGTACACAATGTAAAACGTATAAAACATAACTTTTTTCAATTTGCCTTTTTTTTAAGCATTCTGCAATGCTTACGCCTGCCATATGTGGATATTTGTGTGTCTCTGTTCGAAATGTTCAGCATTCTTCAGGACATGCTACAAACCTGCAATTTGGCATGCAGGTAGGTGCCGTGGTGTAGAAACTATAAAAAGTATAAACGATAAGCGGTCTGCAATGCTTACCCCTGGCATATGTGGATGTGTGGTTTTGTGTGTGTGTGTGTGTGTGTGTTTCTGTTTGAAAGGTTCAGCATGCTTCCCAACATGCTACAAACCTGAAATGTTGCGTATATAATACAAATAAAGAACAAGTTACTTCTTACCTTGTAACGTTCTTTCGATGGGATGTTCCTCTGACGTATTCCTTATCTTTGATAGATAGATAGATCATCTCCCAGCTTGCTGATAGATAGATCATCTCCCAATTTGCTGGCCTCGGAAAAAGAAATTCAGTAGAGGGCGCTGCGTGTCGACGTCCCTCGACGGCCCCTGTATCGGCGCCAACGTCATCACGCGTATGAATAGATTCGCGCAGCGTCCGTTGCTCAGTTCCGTTTTGACGTTAACAGTTGTTTTACATGAATTGGTTATTGACCTTGAAGGAGCGTGAGCTGCAACCACAAGGGAAGTATTACTGCGGGGATGGATGGGAGGGGCGATAAGGAATACGTCAGAGGAACATCCCATCGAAAGAACGTTACAAAGTAAGAAGTAACTTGTTCTTCGAAGGGATTGTGTCCTCTGACGTATTCCTTATCTTTGATAGACTCCGATAGCAGTGGTGTGTAATTGGAGGTGGGAGTAAAACTCCATGTTTCCTTTTAGGCATGAACAGAATGCAATACGGCTTTGCGAAACCTAGTCCCTTGACTAGACTAGGAATCCAGGTTGTAAAATCTTGTGAAGGTATGTGTGGACGTCCATGTGGCAGCCGCACATATGTCTCGAACCGGAACCCGTCTTTGGCGGGCCGAGGAGGCTGCGATACCCCTGGTTGAATGAGCCCTAAGATTTTGAGGAGGCTCTTTCCCTGCTAGTTTGTAACATTCCAGGATGGCCAAAATAATCCATCTGGAAATGGTTTATTTTGTTATCGGTAGTCCCAACTTGTGCCCTGAGTAACCTACGAACAGTTGGTCTGCTTGCCTCATCCTAGCAAGTCTGCTGATGTAAAAGCTTAAAGCCCGCCTTGGGTCCAGCCTATGTAGCCTTTCTTCCTCTTTCCCCAGATGGGGAGGCGGATAGAATGAAGGTAAGGTAATTTTCTGAGTGATGTGGAATTCAGAAACCACCTTTGGGAGGAAATTAGGCTTCACCTGTAGGACAACTTTGTCTTTATGAAAAATTGTATGAGGGGGTTTACAAGATAGCAGATGTTAAAGCCACTAATAAGACAGTTTTAAGGGTGAGAAATCTTAGCAAACAAGAGTGGAGTGGTTCGAAAGGAGTACCCATCAGGAAATTTAAGACTAAATTTAAGTCCCATAAAGGAACCTGGAAAGGTCTTGGAGTGTAGACATTAGTTAATCTCTTTAGAAATTGTATTACTAAGGGTAATTTGAAATACGAAGGCTCCTCTGCAGAGCGCTTGAAGATCGATAGCACTGTGAGATAGCCCTTGATGGTGCCAACTTGAAGGCCTGAATTTGCCGAGTAGAGTAGAAAGGATAACACCGTTGGTGTACCACATGAAAAGGGGTCGATATTCTCTTCTCTACACCAGCTGCAAAATTTGTTCCAACAGCAGCGATATAAAGACTTTGTTGCTGGACTTCTGGCCAAAAGCAACGCCTCCATGACGTCATCAGGGAGGTCCCAATCCTTGTATCTCAACCTTTCAGAAGCCAGGCGTGAAGGTTGAGGGTTCTGATGTCTGGATGGAGAAGCTGACCTCCCTTCTGTGAGAGAAGATTCTCCTTGAGTGGAAGACGAATTGGAGGGCAGATGGACATGTCCAGAAGGTCCGGGTACAACGTTCTCCTGGCCCAGTCTGGGGCAATTAGGATCATGGTCCTCCGGAATCTTCTCAACCTCCTGATCATTTGATGAATGACAGGGACTGGTGGAAACGCGTACAGGAGTGGAAACTCCCAGTCCACTACGAACGTGTCTCCTAGAGCTCCTCTCGGGGGAAATTCCCTTGAACAAAACAGATCGCACTTCCTGTTGATACTGGTGGCGAACAGATCCACTTGAGGGGTTCCCCAAAGGGCGAAGATCTCCTGAAGGACTTCCTGAGCTAGTTCCCACTCGTGGGAGACTGTGCCCTGCCTGCTCAGAGCGTCCGCCGTCAAGTTCTTCTCTCCGGCTAGGTGAACTGCCGATAGAGAGATTCCCTCTTGAATTGCCCAAAACCAGAGCTGCATTGCCTCTCTGCACAGTGGCAGTGATCCTACGCCTCCTCTTTTGTTGAGGTCGTGCATGGCCACTGTGTTGTCCGTCATTATCAGGACATTTTTCCCCTGTACAGATGGCAGAAAAGCTTTCAGCGCTAGTCTGATTGCTCTCAGCTCTAACAGGTTGATATGTAGTCTGGACTCCGATGGAGACCAACGACCGCTGATGGTCAAGTCGTTGGTATGGGCTCCCCATCCCGTGAGTGAAGCATCTGTGATTACTGTTATCTACGGCCATGGTTGCCAAAACAGTTCTCCCTTCAAGATGTTTTTCTGGCAGGCCCACCACTGAAGGTCTCGAGCACCTTGTCCGGAACCTGAAGGAGGTCTGTCATTCTCCCGGAGAATTGCGACCACTGAGTTCTCAGTGCCCACTGAAGAGATCTCATTCTCAGGCGAGCCTCTGGTACAAGGAAGATGCAGGATGCCATGAGGCCTAGGAACCTCAAAAAGTCGAAGGCTGGGAGACGTTGGGCATTTTGAAACTTGGTGACCATCTGCAGAATATCTTGAGCCCTCACCTCTGGTGGCGAGGCTTTTCCCAGGGAAGTGTCCAGGACCGCTTCAATGAACTGGAGTCTCTGTGATGGTATCATCTGTGACTTCTTTAAATTGAAGGAGAAGCCCAGTTTGTGAAGGAAGTGGCAGACATAATCTAGCTGGATCTGAGCTTGTTCCGAAGATACAGCTCTGATCAGCCAATCGTCCAGGTAGGGGTAGACGTGGATCCCTTCCCTCCTTAGACTCGCAGCCACTACCGACATTAGCTTGGTGAAGACCCTCGGGCGGAGGTCAGCCCAAATGGCAGAACTCGAAATTGATAATGAGAGTCGCCAATTGCGAACCTCAGGTATTTCCTGTGTTTGAGATGGATTGGCACATGGAAATAAGCATCCTGAAGGTCCAGAGATACCAGCCAGTCCTGGAGCTGGAGGGCCTGAAGGATCTGAGAGAGAGTTACCATCTTGAACTTGTCCTCCCTGAGGAACTTGTTCAATTCTCGTAAGTCCAGGATGGGTCTCAGTCCTCCGTCCTTCTTTGGTATGAGAAAGTAGGGGGAGTACCAGCCCTTGTTCCTGTCCGCTACAGGTACCGATTCTATGGCACTTTTCTCTAGCAGGTCTATAATTTCCTGCAAGAGGAGCGGATCTGGAACTTTTAGAGCGCTGTGCCCCGGTGGATGACTCTGAGGGATGTGTAGAAAGTGTAGGCAGTAACCCTGGGCAACTGTCTCCAATGCCCAAGCATCTGATGTGATAGCCTGCCATTCCGTCAGATGGTGAGTTAACCTGCCCCCTACAGGTGTTTTGTGTGGAAAGACCTCAGAGTGGTTTGGGTGCGGCTGATGCAGATGCGGAGGGTAAAGAGGCACCTGCTGCTGCTGCTGCTGCGGCTTTAGTACTTTTGACCCGTCCACCTCGGGTGGATCTCCTTTAGCCTCTTTGAGCCGGCTGTCCTCTGCCTTTCCCGAATGCGGAATAATAGCGAAAGGACTTTCCTCTCCCAGAGGTTCCTGAGGGGCGAAAAGGAGTTTGGCGGATTGCAGCTCCTAAAGATGTTGCTGCTGCTTTAGATGTTTGCAACTTTTCCAGACTGTCATCAGCCTTTTTACCGAATAAAGAAGAGCCGTCAAAGGGCATATTCAAAAGTCTGGCCTGTACATCTGGAGCAAAGCCAGACTTTCGCAACCACGCATGCCTGTGGATTGTCATACTTGCCGCCATGGCCCTGCTGATACTGTCAGCGGAATCGATGCCAGTTTGGAGTGACTTGCACATGGCATCTTTGCCATCTTTGATGATGTTAAGGAAGGCTTCCCTTTTCTCTCCTTCCGGTATGCAGTCAGCCGCTGATGAAGCACACTCCCACAGTGTGACTGATCCTGGCGAGCGTACAGGTGGCGTTGATGGACTTCAACGCCATACTACAAGCAGAAAAGACTTTTTGCCATAGAATCATACCTTTTGTCATCTCTATCCTGTGCTGCTTGATGACGTTGCCGCTTGAACCACCAGGCTCTCTGGAGTCAGGTGTTTTGATAAGTATTCAGGGTCAGCCGCAGCTACCCTATACTTGGCTGACAATCTTTTATTGACTGCAGGGATAACCTCAGGAGTTTCCCAATTAGATGAAATCTTCCTTTGCAAGGATGCATGGAAGGGGACCACAGGATCCTCCTGTGGACCTTTGTCTAGTATGTCTGTCAGGTCATCCTGTTGAAAAACAGGTGAAGGCGCAGACCAACCCATAAATTTAATAATCCTTGCCATTAGGGTTCTATAGGGTGTTTCGGCATGTTCCCCATGGTCTGGTTTGACAAATTCCACTTCCGGAGAAGTGTCCAGCCCACTTGCCTCATGTAATGATTCCTGTAGGTCTTTCAACCTTCTTTCCTCAGAGGTAAAATCCTCTGAAACAGGTAGTGTGGTCCTCTGCAACCCAAAGGTTTCCTGGTCAGAATCCTCCCCTTTTCATAGATTGAAGATAATCCGGGTACTCTGACCTCGGAAATGGTGTAAAACCCATTTCTAAGGCAGAAGGAGCCAAACTCATCATTATTGGGCGAGAAAACGTTGATGTCGTCGACACCGATGTGACAGGCTTCGAAGGCGCTGAGAAAGGCGTTGAGAAAACTGGAAGAGGCCTCGAAGAACTCGAGAGGATCGGGATCCTACTCGAGGATGTCGACGACGGTCTCGGCGTCGTGCCGGAGGCTCTTGGTATCACTGTTGACTGTGAAGTAGCCGTGGTTTTCTCTTTCATCGGCCTCGATGTCGGCGTCGACGATGGCGTCGATTCGATCGACCAATGCGTCGAAGAACCCTTCGACTTGGCGTTGATGGCGCCGATCCATGCGTCGAAGGGATCTTCGACGACAGCGTCGAAGATGGTGCCTTCTTACCCGATGGCCCATGGCGCTCTCGGGGGAATTCTTTCGCCGGGTTCAGCGGCTTGCGGCGTTTCGATTTTTTGGGTTTTTCACCTGGGGTATCACCCTCAGCTGTCTTCGAGGGGGTTGAGGCCGCTTTCTCGAAGACGCTTAGCATTTTCTTCCTGAATTCCTCCCACTCAGCCTGAGAGCTGTGCTTTGTGGGACAGGAGACCCTTTCTGGGGAAACAGAAGACGACGAGGAAGGGGATCTTCGACGTCTCTTCTTTGAGTGTCTCGATCTCGACGAATGGTGGGAGCTACTTCGAGACCTAGAATGGGAATGCTTTCGACGGCGAGGAGACGAATGCCTCGACTCAGCCGAAGAAACTTTCGAGGAGGTTTTGACTGACTTACCTCTCTCGAGCTTCCCCTTGCGCTTCTTCAAGGCTTTCGCCGTCATGGACATGCAGTCCTCACACTCTGAACAATGGTGCTCGACTCCCAAGCACCACAAGCAGATCCTGTGTGGATCTGTTATCGACATTTTTTTACCGCAGTCTCGAAATTTTTTGAAGCCGGACCGCGGAGTTGTCGGTTCCGACGAAGAAGCCATCGAGAACGAGTTGGTATTTCGAGTAAATATAAGAGTTTTTTTCTGACTGAACTGAGCAACGATATTCCTAGGCCCCACGAAGCGTGGAAAAACGGAACTGAGCAACGGAAGCCGCGCGTGGCTATTTATGGGCATGGTGACGTCGGCGCCGATATGGTGGCTGTCGAGGGACATCGACTCGGCGGACGTCGACGCGCAGCACCCTCTACAGAGAAAAAATTTCCGAGGCCAGCAAGCTGGAGATGAATTATCAAAGATAAGGAATACGTCGGAGGACACAATCCCTTCGAAAGGAACAGTTCACCGAGTTCTTCAACTTGCAAATTGCTCGGTGAACTAGAGGCAGAGGCGGGAAGGCGTAAGCTCTCATGTTGTGCCATGGCATCTCGAGAGCATGCCCCAGAGAGGAGGCTCCCAGCCCCCCTCTGGAGGCATACTGAGGAAGCTTCTTGTTTACCGCCGTAGCGAAGAAGTCCACTTCCGGTGTGCCCCAACGCAGGAAAATCCATGAGAGGACCTCCGCCTTCAACTCCCACTCGTAGCTGACCACTGTCCGCCGGCTGAGGGCATCCGCTGTAACATTCAGCTGACCCGGGATGTGCACTGCAAGCAGCCAGACACCATGAAGTACAGCCCACTCCCAAATCTGGATGGACAGGTCCACGAGAGGGGGATGCTTGGTTCCACCTTGTTTGTTGATGTAATACATCAACACCACATTGTCCGTGCATATGCGGACCACTTTGTTGGCAATGATTGGTCTGAACGCCCTGAGTGCTAGGAAGATCGCCAGAAGCTCTAGATGATTTATGTGGAGGAGCTTGTCCTGAGGCGACCAGAGATCCCAGACCTGAAGATGATCCAACGTCGCACCCCACCCCAGAAGGGAGCAGTCGGTCGTGATCGTCACCGTAGGGGCTGGGTCCTGAAACCCCGCACCCACCAACAGGTTGCTGGGAGATGACCACCAGTCCAAGTCCACTGTCATGGAAGCTGGAATCGTTATCAACTTGGAATCCGGATCCACAGCCTGACGCCGAGAACTCCTGTTAGGCAGAATCCTGTGCAGTGCCCTTAGGGACCACTAGACACAATTAAGACTACAGGTGGCAATACAAGTTTTACCTTTGGTACAAGCCTGTACTACTATGTCAGAGTGGTAGCAGTGGCGGAGCAGCCAGGCTTATCTCAAGAGTATATGAGCAGTAGCAGAGATTACACAAAGGGACCACAATTACTGTGACTCAAGCAAACACTGACTCAAGGTTTCAGGTAAAAAATATAAGTACATTTATTTTTAAACCATTTGTTATAAACACAACACTTCTATTAAACTCAAATAAAAACCACACGTTAAATATACTACAACAAACCAATTCACTTTGCACAGTAAGTCTCAAGGTAAGTACCCTGTGTTTGAATGAACCGGTGTTACGAACAAAACACGTTACCGCGAATACGATTGCGATCACTTTTTGACAGTTCCGTCTACTAAATAAACACATATCCGTGACATGAAATGCTACCGGGGCAAAAGCACACTTGGCACCTGAGATACCCAGAGGGAGTTGTAGGCAAAAATCACAGGCAATATTTTGGTTAGGCAGGCAGAAACAAGAAACATTCAGAGACAGGAGTTCAAAAGTTAAAGGGCCGGCCCCAGGTTCGAAAGACACCGGGGCCTGTTGCCGAAGATCACGCGGTCAGACAGTTCACGATTCAACGTAGCCAAAAGTACTTCGATATTGTCAATGTTCGGAAGCAAAAGTTATAAGAAGGAGGGAAGACAAGGGCAAGCCTTAGAAAATGAAGAAAAGGGATTCACCCAGTTTCCTCAAGTACAACACAGTACCTTGTTGCAATGGTGCAGCTGGTGCCTTGGCAGTTGTTCCTGTTGGTTTCACCCAGATCCACGATTCCTGGAGCTTCGTTGTGAAGGAGGACGTCTGAAGGGGGGTCTGCACCACACAGGGATGAAGCTGGCAGCAGCGACGAGGAATAAAAGGTGCGCTCCTTAAAAACAGGAGAGGCTCTTCAGGTGGCTATCCGGACCACTACAGCAGCGTGCAGCGATTTCGACCAAGGAAGAGGATCCTCTGCCGGTGGAAGATGAGCTGGTTATCCCCACCAAGCTCAAGGGAAGAAGACTCCGGAATGGATCTTCTCCAAGTCGTTGAAGGGAAGATAGCTCAGGACAGCAACAGGGCTTCACCAGGACGGGGTAGTTGCAGCAGCCATCGTTCTTTCCGCTTCTCTTCGGTTCCTTGTAGTTCCAGTGGCGACTTTCTGACTTCTAGCCCAAGAGACCTGCCTTTTAATGCGAAAAACCCCCATTCACACAGCCTGGCTGTCCAACTACCCTGGCCAATCATGACAAAGTGTGACTTGGGTTTCCTAGGATACCCTGTGCATGGGGTGACTACACCCCTCCCTCACATTCAGCCCAACTAGACACCCAGGCACCTTGAGGAGGGCTTCTGAACAAAGAGGATGGGGGTCCGCCCTCGCAAAACGACGGTGACACGATGAACAATCTGGAAAGTCTAGCTTGAACAACATAGACGGATTAGTACACGACCGCTAGCGAGAGCCAGAGAGGAAAAAAGGGAGGAAAATCTTCCGCGGATGCAAGTGCGTCCAGTCCCGAACGAGCGGAGAAAAGGACTAATGGGCGATGCGCAGGGCGGAGCCAATGTGGGCGGGGTTACGGCCGCGTGCCGGGCCCCGCGCAAGAACTACCAGGTTACTCACCGTAGTGACCACCTTACTCCTAGTCCATAGTCCCCTTTCGTCCATACTTATGGGACATCTCTCCGTCCTGTGGGACGGGACCAGAGCACTTTTGTAAAAAGCATCACATTTTTTAAAAAAAAAATGTGTCCCTCCTCTCTTTCCTGCGAGGACGGGTGGATCCGGAGGCGCGGGTGGACATATCTCCTTGAAAAGCCCCTTGAAATATTCCCTCATAGGGTCGGTGTGCATAAGCGCTTGAAATTTATTGAAAAAGGCTTCCTAAGGAGATTGTTTCGGAACCTGAGGAGGCCTCTCATGAGGTGGACAAATCCAGGGACGCAACGGGGAAGGGTGCCACACAGGCCCCTCCGCCGACGTATCCACATAAATCAAGGGAGCCATCCCAGCGGGCAACGAAACATTGTGCGGAAGAGGCATCCGGGCGTTCCAATCATAAACGGGCCGGTAAGGATGCGCACAAGGGACCTTAGGTTCAACCGAAGGACCGAACCCTACACCAGGGGCCAATGGCGTAGTTGTAGGGGTAGTACCTAAAATGGCCGCCGTGGTTGTGGCGGGAACGGGCGCCTTTTTGTCCTCATCTGAGGGGAACTGCAGCACGTGAGGAAGTGAGGCAGGGGTCCCCGTTGATGGATCAGGGGTCTTAATTTTAGCCTTAACGTAAGGAACCTCGGCAGAGCCGGTACTATGAGGCCTGGAATTTTTCTGCGACATACCAACCGCCAACTGAGCCTTCTTCTTTGCCCTCTCAACAGATCTGGTGTCACCACAAGAGTGGGAATGGTTCGCTGTCACTGACAGGGCCTTGCCCGGCCCCTCAGAATTTTGGTAGCCTTAGCCTCTGTACGAGGGACCTTGGACCTAGGCCCGGTAGAAGCCTTATCGGCACGGGCCTCGAACATGCGTTCGGTAACCTCAAGCCCAGCCAAGACCTCGGGGCGTACCCCGGTTTTGTTTTTGAGGGAAGCCGAAAGAACGGCCTCAGAGCAAGCTCCGGTACCCCACGACTCAGTAGAACTGGGTCTACACACAGCCCCCACAGGAGGGGCCTCGGAGTGTACTCCGGTGATCACAGGCCCCTTACGGAGACCCTCGGAGAAAACTCTGGTAGAATTATTAGGCCCGACAGGCACCTCAGGGCGAACCCCGGTAACAGAGCGATCAACGCCCCTCCCGGCTCGAGAGGTACCCAGGAAGGTATCCCCTGGCCGGGGTGCTCTGAAAATCAAAGAACTTACCGGGCGTTTTTTCTTCTCGTCGATGAACGCTTGAAAATGCTAAGGAGGAGTTCCGTCCGAACACCTCCTCCCACCGCTCCAACCGACGTTGAAGAGCCCGGACCGAAAGGGAGGCACAGTAAAAACAGGAGTCCCGACGGTGTTCTGGACCCAAACACTCTAAACAAAGAGGATGGGGATCCGCCCTCGCGAAGCGACGGTGACACAATGAACAGTCTGGAAAATCTAGTTTAAAAGACATAGACAGACTAGTAAACGAACGCTAGCGAGAGCCAGAGAGGGAAAAACAGGAAGAAAACCTTCCGAGGATGCAAGTGCGTCCGGCCCCGATCGTGCGGAGAAAAGGACTGATGGGCGATGCGCGGGGCGGAGCCAAGGTGGGCAGGGTTACAGCCGCGTGCCGGGCCCCGCGCAGGAAAGAGAGGAGGGACAAAATTTTGGATGCTTTTTACAAAAGTGCTCCGGTCCCGCCCCACAGGACAGAGAGATGTCCCATAACTATGGAGGAAAGGAGACGGGACGTAGGAGTAAGAGAGGAAGGACACATTTTTGAAAAATGTTTTGGATGCTTTTTACAAAGTGCTTCGGTCCCGTCCCACAGGACGGAGAGATGTCCCATATGTATGGAGGAAAGGGGACGGGAGGTAGGAGTAAAACCTTTAACTCTGATTCAGGATAACACAGTTATTCTAGGGGAGTTGGACCCTAGGGTGCAATATTCAATTGCAGTTGCTTTTCAGTTGACAGACTAAGGGAAGCAATAACTTGCTAACATATTTTTGGATGGCACACAGCTATGCAAGGTAAGTAAAACCTTGATTTACTTTTGTAAGGAGCTACCAGCAACTTAAAAGTTACGTATGACCTAGGCAGACTTATTCTGGACAGGCTAACAGCAAGTCAGGGGAAGCAAGACCCAATTGGGGAGACTCATACAATTATCCTAACAGGAATAATAAAGTGAAACCTGCAGCATTACTTTTGGGAAGAGGGGAACCCAATTCACAGATAAGTTAACCTTCTACACACTTTCTGTTAGAGCGTTGAAACAGTTTCTAAGGTAACTAAATCCTAATATATACTTTTCAGAATGGTAGAACATATCTAAGGTAAGTAATACATTTTTGTGCCTATTCACTCAGAGAAGTTTACAATTAGCAACTAACTTATTTTATACGCAAGAACACTTTTCAACACTTGTTCTACTTTTCAAGGCAGACCCTTTAAGTTATCTTGCCCTTCTCAATTCTATTACATGAGTTCTCTCAGAGGCAGAAGAGGGACCTTAATAGTCTAGGAGCCAGCAGTAGGCAGGGCGAGATAGGGCTAAGTTGCAGGTAAAGTCAGAGTTCCTGAGGAAGACTGGGCAAACAAGTAGTTCACTTTGAAAGTTAGTTAGGGTCCAGGGACTTCAGAAAAGACACCCTAAGGATTACAGCAGTGGGCCTGGGTGAACTGGACGAGGGACCTCGCAATAACAGTAGCACACCAAGGATACACAGGAATCACAAGAGGCTGAAGGTAAGTAAATACCCCAGCCAACACAGTACCTCAGCACAGAAGAAGTGATGCAGAAGGAGTTCAGGATATTAAGCCAAAATCCTGGTGGATGGATTCCTTTGTCTAGAAGACAGGACTTTGGAATGACCTTTGCAGTAGTGATCATTTAAAAGGCTCCAGGCAAGATTTTCCTTGCGGCTGTATGCGGCTCTGTGGATTTGGCACCTTTTTCATGAGCCAGGAAGAAGACTGAATATCGATGGTCGGATTCTCGTTGTTTGCAAGGTCCAGCACTGTAGTGAGGGGACTTTCCGGACTTGATTAAAGTCTCTGGAGATCCAACAGGGTGCCCACAAAGTTTCAGCAAGATTCGGAATTCGGATGACCATGCACCGCACAATGGCTTGAGGTCCCAGGGTATTGGGCTATTGCAGCCTGCAAGGTCGCAACACAACGTGGAATGGCTCACAATGCAGGTCCTCATGACTCTAGTGAGTCCCACTAGACTCTTGGTCAGCATCATCTGTTTTTGGATCCCCAGGTCGGTTGGAAGGAAGGGTAACAGCAGGCTCTGGTTACACAGCAGGCTCTCTGTAAATCACTACTGCCTTTGTTTTTTCATCATCCTCTTCAGTTTCAGCTCCAGTGGTTGATGTGTCAGCAGCTTCCAGGTTCAGAGTTTCTATCAGGAACTACAGCACAACCTCTGCATTCTCTCCTTGCATTTTACAGAAAGGGCGGTCTGGCTGTCCAGTCGGGACAGGCAGCCCACCACTGGAAATTGTTCCCTTTCAAGTAAGATGGAAGACAAAGGGCTACAGAGTTGTGGGCAGGCAATGCACAGGGTTCCCAAAGAAGACAAAACAGCCACTGAGGTTGTTCCCAGCTATAATGGCCTGAAAGGACATCAGAAACAGCAAGCACACAAGAAATGGCAAAACAGGTGCCCATCATTTTAGAAAAATGGTGGCACTTCTGTGCTTTACCGAGGCTGAATTAACATCCTGAGAGTAATGAAGACTAAATGTCATGAAGGTAAAACCACTGCCACCAGCCATTTATGTAAAAGTTGCAATTGTAACAAAATGTTACCAGTTAAGTAAGAAAGGGGATACATTATATCCCCCACAGCACTCCACATAAGGTGGGGTGTGCTGGCTCACTATACAAAATGTAAAGGATGATGAAAATCCCTCTTTACTAATTGGCAACTGTAGTTCACCCAAGTACATGAAAGAGAAATTAGCAGGGCAGCCCATAGGGGCAACCCAGCCTAAGCCCAAAAGTTGTAGGAAACTATAAACTTCAACCATACACTATGCAGACACATGGAAAGGGCACCCATAAAAAAGAGTAAAATACTAGGTGAGAGGGGAAAAAAATTCCCCTTCACCTAGTGATAAGGTAAAATAGTTACATAGTCAAAGTAAAATGTTCTGGAAGATTTATCATGGATTTGAAAATCTTACCCAACAATATGCGTGTTATAACTGATGGTTGATGTTAGGCAGAATCCATTGCAGTTCCCTTAGGGAGCACGACACCAGATTAGGACTACAGGTGAGAGCAATAAATCCCCTTTGGTATCAGTCTGTACCACAAAGATTTAGTTGGTAGCTGTGGCTGAGCAGTCAGACTTATCTCAAGAGAGAGATGAGCAGTATTCAGGGTTTACACAATAGGTATCACAGTACTAGGGAACAAGGAAACACTGACCAAAGCTTTGTATCAAAAAGAGAATATATTTATTCTATACACATCTAGTTCAACACATAAATCACAGTTCATAAAGTAAGTTCAATTTAGTCAAGTAAAAGTATATAGAACTCCCTATTCAATTGTAGACAAGTTTGCGGTAGAGTGAAAACTGAGCAAAACAGCACAGTGAAAACCAACTACGAATGGCACTCTAACAATTTACCGAAAGGGAGGGAAAGCACAAGTTAACCTGAAATATCTTCAGACAACCCCTAGCAACACTTCCCTTAAGTTTTGTGAACAAGTAATGCACAGTGACACTTTAGCAGAAAGATAAGTTAATGAAAACTGAGCAAAATGGAACTCCACAAGTTAAAACAGTAAGAAGGAAGAGGGGTCTAGAAGATTTAGGTGCATCAACACATTTCTCATTGAAAACCAATCTAGTGAGAGCAGATCTAACAAATCAGCCGGAGTCAATAGGCCTGAGCCAGAGTCAGTGGTACAGGACTAAGAGCTTAGGAGCAAAAATGTTCTTGTAGCTGCAGTCAAGTCTTTAGTAGAAAAATATTGAAGAGGTAGATGCGAGGCGAAAGACAATGTTAAGAGAGAGGGGGGCCAACCCAACAAGTAGATAAAGGATTTAAAACACCTTTAGGGCTACCACGGGAAAAGGGAGGGCTGGCGGAACAATGTACCTTAAACGTGAAGAAGTGGCTCCTGCAGTGGCGGTTGTTCCTAGTAGTTCCTGCAGTTTGACGGGTCCAGCAGAGGAAGAGAGGCTCTCATCGTGGAGGAAGGTTCGAGTCACTGCACTACCCAGGGATGAAACCAGCCGCGGTGCTGCCAAACGAAGTTTAAAAGGTACGCTCCTTTTAATCGCGGTCCTGGTCGATAGCTGCCTGGCTATCCGGTCTCCAAGTGCAGTGCACTGTCGATTCGACCAAGGCAGGTCCGGAGAAGCGATGGGTGAACTGGTTGTCCCCACCAGCTCAAGGGAAGAAGGTCTTTCGATGAAAATCTCCTCTCGTCATGTGGAAGAAAAGTGGTGAGACGATCCGGCAGGGCTTCACCGGTGGTGTAGATGCTGAAGATGTCTGTGGCTTCTCTCCCCTTCGGTTCCGTAGTTCCAGTGGCAACGTCTTGCTCTGCCAGGACCCTGCTTTATGCAGAAAGAGACCCATTCATACAGCATAGCTGTCACTCACACACTGGAGTGGTGTTCTTGGCGGGAGACCCTCCAGCCTATCAGGTTAGAGTGCGACCTGAGTTGCTGTGGCAACTCTGTCCAGGGGTTCTACTCACCCTCCCAAACAGACCCACCCCAGACTCAGAGGTGCCGAAAGGAGGGCTTCTTGGCAGAAGCCCGCCAAAAGAGCGAACAAAGGATCCCCAACCTTGGTTAGGAGTATGGAGTAAGACTTGAGAAAGAAGTTATATTAAAGTTCTGGCAAATAAAACCTACCGGAGTAAAGTTAATCATAAAATAAACCGGCGGTATGTTAGAGGCTGTCAGTAAAAGTATTAGCCTCGAACAATGGGAAAATCCCATAGGAAAATATTCGCGGTTGAATGGTTTTGGTAGTAACCACTGCCACCAGCCAGAAACTTTAGAGAGCGGGATTTTAAGGTACCCCCTCGAAAATGAACCTAAGGGAAAAACTATTAACCCTTTTCAGTACCTCCATAGTAAGATGGGTTGTACTGGTTTAGTTCGTAAGATTTGACTAGTAAAGTCAATGGAGACTTTACATGCTCTGGGAGACAGTAGTCAGTCCCAGGGTATGGAGTCTATCTTTGGGAGTCGCTACGACACCCCTGTGTCACTGCAGGGAGGGTGCTGTGTAACACATGTGCATAAAGGGGGAGAGAAAACCCCATAGGCATTAAACACAAAAAATAGCCTACAACACACATAGCAAAAAATGCCTAAGAGTGGGAAAAAGAGTCTCACTCTTAGCAGGTAAAAATAAACAAAACCTTCAAATCCAGAAAAGCTTCTGGGGGACTCTATAGGTAAGGGAAATTAGCCATAAAATGAGAATTCTCCCTAACACTCGCCCGCCCCTCCCCCCAGACTAAGGGACAGGAGGATCTAATCCACTCCTGGATTAGTCTCATACCTCTAGTCAGTTATAAACATCCTAGAGAGACCCTCAGCATTTTGGTGGTGACATCCTGACCTGTGCTCAATGGTAAAATCAAACCCTTGGAGGCAGATTGACCATCTTTACAGTTTTGGGTTTTCCCCTTTCATTTGCATCAACCATCTCAAGGGATGGTGGTCTGTTTGAATGATGAAAGTAGATCCATACAAGTATGGTCTAAACTTCTTCAAAGCCTACACAATAGGAAAACATTCTCTCTCAATAGTTGCCCACCTTATCTCATGTTCCTTCAGTTTCCTACTGATGAAGCAAATGGGGTGCTCCCTAACATTCTCATCCAGTTGACTGAGTACTGCACCTATACCTACATTGGAAGCATCTGTCTGTACAATGAAGGGTTGGTGGTAGTCAGGAGCTCTGAGAACTGGAGCTTGAAAAAGGGCTTTCTTTAGGCTTTCAAAGGCCTGATTGCACTCCTCATTCCATATGACCTTTTTAGGGAACTTAGAAGAGATTACATTCAGTGGAGAAGCTATGGATCCATAGTTCTCAATGAAATTCCTGTAGTACCCAGTGAGGCATATGAAGGTTCTCACTTGGGTTTGAGTAGAAGGGGTTGTCTAATTTTGCACAGCTTCAATTTTGCTGAGCAAAGGCCTTAATTCAACACCTCCTACCTCATGCCCAAGGTAGACCACTTTACTCTGACCAATTTGACATTTGCTTGCCTTTATGGTCAGATGGGCCTGTTGCAGAGCCTGCAAAACATATCCTAGGTGGTCAACATGTTCTTTCCAAGTAGGGCTGAACACTGCAATGTCATCCAAGTATGCCATGCAGAAGCCCTCCATCCCGTTCAGAACCTGATTAACCATCCTTTGGAATGTAGCAGGTGCATTCTTTAGTCCAAAAGGCATCCCCTTAAATCGGTATAAGTCAACTGGGGTGGAGAATGCAGTTTTCTCCTTGGCATGGTCAGTCAGGGCTATTTGCCAATAGCCTGATGTGAGATCAAATGTGCTGAGGAACTTGGCTGATCCAAGTCTATCCACCAGCTCATCTGTCCTTGGCAAAGGATGGGCATCAGTATTAGTGACTGCATTTAGAGCTCTATAGTCCACACAGAATCTCAACTCCTTGGATCCTGCCTTTGGTACTAACACAACTGGGCTAGACCATGGACTAGTAGAGGGCTCTATTACCCCGAGATCAAGCATCTTGCTGACCTCTCCTTTGATGTGGGTTCTTACATTTTCTGACACCCTGTAGCCCCTGCTTTTGACAGGTAAACATTCATCAGTTTGAATATCCTGCTGGCCACAAGGGGTCAAGCCTGGTGCTAGAGAAAACAGGGAGGCAAATTGATTCAACAAAACTTTGCACGCTTCCTGTTGCTCAGGTGTCAGATTAGAAGAGAGATTGACTCCTTCTATTTTCTCATCTAAAGGTTTGCCTATGGGGAGGTCAGGTAGAGGTTCACTCTCCTCCTCCTCTTGAGCTGAAGCTAGAAGCAAAGCTCCCAGTTCTGGTCTCGAGACATAAGCTTTTAGACGGTTGATGTGAAAGACTCTAGGAGCCTCCTTAGGATTGCCTGAGTCCACCAGATAGTTCACCTCTCCAAGTTTTCCCACAACCTTGAAGGGTCCCATCCATGTGTCCTGCAATGCCTCTGCCTTGTTGGTACCATAACAAGAACTAGCTGGTCTTGAGCGAAATCAACCATGTTGGCCTTCTGCTCATGCCAATGCTTGACCAGAGCCTGACCTGCTTTCAAGTTATCACTTGCTTCAGCCATCAGGTGTGACATTCTCCTCCGGAGTCCTATCACATAGTCAGTGACTCTGACTGGCGTGGGGGAAGGAGCACTCTCCAACCCCTCCTTGATCAGGGCCAATGGACCTCTGACCGGATGGCCACAGAGAAGTTCAAAGGGACTGTAACCCACTCCCTCCTGAGGGACTTCTCTATATGCAAAGAAAAGGCATGGCAGTAAAAGATCATACTTTTTCTTAAGAGGGTCCTCTAAAGCTCCTATCATGCTCTTCATGGTTCTGTTAAACCTTTCTATCAACCCGTTTGTCTGCGGGTGGTATGCTGTTGAGAACTTGTAGGTAACTCCACAGTTTTTCCACATGGCTTTCATGCAGTGGGACATAAAATTTGACCCCCTGTCGGATATTACCTCCTTAGCAAACCCAACCCTGGTAAAAATACCAAGGAGGGCCTTAGCTACAGCCGGAGCTGTAACAGTCCTCATAGGAATTGCTTCAGGGAACCTAGTAGCATGGTCTACTACACCAAGTATAAACCTGTGCCTGAAGAAGTTGGAGGATCAAGGGGGTCAACAATGTTGATTCCTACCCTTTCAAAAGGTACTCCCACCATAGGGAGAGGCACTAGAGGTGCCACATTCTTGGAGCCACTTTTACCAGAGGTTTGGTAAGTGTGGCAACTCTTGCAATACTTATCTACCTCAGCCCCCATTTTAGGCCAATAAAAGTAGAGAGAGAGCCTTTCAATGGTCTTCTTGAAGCTCAAGTGACCAGCCAAAGGTATCTCATGGGCTAGTTGCAAGAATTGGAGTCTGTTTGCTTGGGGTACTACAAGTCTCTTGTAGTCCCCAGGGAGTGACTCGGTTGGTTCACTATAGAAGAGGCCATCTTCCCAGTGTAACCTATACTTCCCAGGCTCTTGCCCTTCAAGCTGAGAAGCTGCCTGGTGGTGAAGACCTTCCAGAGTTGGACATTCTCTTTGTCCCTTACTGAAATCTACCCTTTGGGGTCCACCTTCTGCCAGTAACGACTGCAGCTCAGGATGGTACACAGGGTCAAGATCTCCAATGAGTTCCTGGCTTCCTACTAGATCTGAGTCTTCAGGCTCTAGCTCAACCACACAGGGTTGTACCTCACTCTCAGCCTCAGCTGGAGGAGGAATCACAGGTGTGATTTTTGCTAACCTAGGAGATTTCCTGGTTGGCAGTAATGTAGTGTTTTCTGCTGTCTTTTTCCTGGAAGTTTTGGGTTTCCCCTTTGCTTCTGGTTGCTTGGAAATGGCAGTTAGTAACTCCAGTGGTGTAGGAGTGATTTCTTTTTCTATCATCTCCTCAGTAGAGCCCCTCAAGGGCCTCTCCCTTGCAGGTCTGGTAAGCTCCTGTAATCTCTTACTAGGAGGCCTGGGAGTACTTGACACTATTCCCAGGTCTTTCAGATCATTGCCCAACAGCACCCTCCCTGGTACTTCAGATTGTACACTTACAGGTATCCTAACAGTCATTTCATTGCACTGGATGATATGATATGGCATTTGTAACGCGCCTATACACAAGTGTTTCAAGGCGCAACGAGGCGGGGAACAAGGGGAGACAGACAACGATCCTACTAGGCCAGGTGTCATTCAGATTGTGCAAGTGCAAGGGTAGAGGGGAAGGGAAAAGTGCAGGGGGGGAAGGTAGAGGGAAAAGTGCAGTACAGGGTTATAGCATACAGGATAAATAACAAGGGCCAGCTGGTGGCAAGTGCGAGGTAAGTGCAGACAAGTGCTGGGAAGGGGGGCTGTAGGGATGAGAGCTGGTAATTGGGGAAGCATATGCAAAGGCCCTCCAGCTAACTTGGTGAGGCGTTTGGGTGCCTTAGCAACATCTTCCACCCTGAAAAAAGATTTGTCCACCACAGTTATGCTGGCCCCAGTGTCTCTAATGGCAGGAGTCTCCTGACCATTGACTAGGACACTGTCTTTATAATACTCTTTAGTATTAGGAGGGATAGAATTATACAATTCTACACATCTAAATTATGTTGTTCCCACAACCCTAGAGATACTAAAGATACACTAGCTGAGACTCCAATGGGATCATCAGCCAGTAATTTAAAGTTTCCACTGGCCATCTGTACTTCCTCCTCTGGAGCGAAGGCTAAGGAGACAGTGTGGACCCCTAAAGGTTTACCATTACATCTGGGTTCCCCTTTCACATGATCAGTAGAGCCACAAACATAACATTTTCCAAATGTCTTTATGAATGGTGGCTTGTTCTGACCTTCTTCTGGTCTGGGACCAGAAGGTTCACTAGCCGATTAGGTTTCCCTTGTGGCTTACCCTTAGAATTTTGTTTGTGGCCCTCTTTGGAATTGAAATTATTTGAATTCTCTTTGTTGTCTTTCTTTGGCTGCTTTCCCTCATCCTTTTTCTGAGTTACTCCTGAATCCTTGTGAGTAGCCCTGTTGGCAATCCACATGTCAGCAGCCTTAACTAATTTCTTAGAATCTAATTCCTTTGAATCAGCCAAGTGCTGTTTGAGCTCAGGAGAGCAGGCATCATAGATAGACTCCATCATAACAATATTTCTCATTCCTTCATAAGTGTTAACTCTATAACCCTTAATCCATCCCTCTAAGTTCTTCAAACATTCATTCACCCAAGTAGCCCAAGGGGTACTATCATGCTTTTTGCGGGTCCTAAACCTCTTAAGGTATTGAGAAGGGGTCTTCCCAAATCTAGCTATCAGAGCTAGCTTTACAAATTCATAGTCCATCCTATCCACCTCCCCCAACTCCATTACCACATCAGATACAACAGGGGGAGCCTAGAGAATAACCAGGGGATAAATTGATTCCCTGTGATATCCTGGAGCCCATGATGATATTCAAACATAGTGTTGGGGAGAATTCTCTCTTTAGACTGAATTTCCTAACCTAATGAGTCCCCCAGCAGCTTTGCTGGATTTCTGGAGTTTGTTTTTGTCTCCTGCCAAGAGTGAGACTCTTTTTCTCCCACTCTTGGGCATGATTTATGGTGTTCTTTTGACTGTTAATGTGTTTTATGGGCTATGGGGTCCTTTACTCCATAGGGTCTCATGTGTTTTTACCATGTGTGTTACACAGCACCCTCCGTGCAGTAACACAGGGGTGTCATAGTGACACCCCACCATAGACTCCATACCCTGGGACTGACTACTGTGTCCCAGGGCATGTAAAGTCACCATTGGCTTTACTAGTCCCAAATTATTAACGGACACCACTACAAACCATCATATTGTGGACGTACTGGTTGGGGCAATTCGATTGCCCCAGGTTCTGTTAGTCGAGGGGGCACGTCTCCAACCCCCCGATCGAGTTTTGGCTGGTGGCAGTGGATACTACTTTTTATATTCGACCGCAAATATATTCCTATGGGATTTTCCCATTGTTGGAGGCTACCAACTTTAATTATTTAATTCTCATAGCCTCGAACATACCGCCGGTTTATTTAATTAATATTAATTTGCCGGTTGGTATTTTTTGCCAGGACTCGATTCTAAAATGGCATTTGTGTTCTCTTCTGTGACTCCAACCCAAGTCGAGCCCTTTGTTCCACTTTTTGGCGGGCTTCTCCACAGAAGCCTCCAAAAGTGGTGCCACTCTGTCTGGGTACCACAGGGGGTATGGGAGGGGGTTTAGGCACCCTGGACTGAGTTACCTTGGTAACTCAAGTCGCACTCTTGTGTGATTGGCCCAAGTGGTGAGCTGGCCGGCTCACCACTTAGCATGTTTGATTGACAGCTAGGCTGAGTGAATGGGGGTATGCTGCATAAAAGCAGGGCTTTGGGAACTGGAACTTCAGAAGTCGCCACAGGACCTGAGAATCCGACGAGGGAGAAGCTGAGCTGACCTACCACGACGACACCACCGGTGGAGCCCTGCGGAACTGACTCACCACTCCCCGACGACAGAGAAGATCTCCCGGCTCGAGAGGCTTCTTCCCCTGACTGGTGGGCACAACTAGTTTACCTTCTTCTCTTCGCACCCCCGACCGGCTAAGTGGTCGAATTGCCCGTGTCAAGCACCCCGGCAACCGGATAGCCACTTAACACTGGACTGCGAACTAAAGGACCGCTCCTTTCACCTGAGAAATTCCGCGGCTGGTTTCTTCCCTGGCAGTGCAACAGACTCCTGTCTTCCTCCTCGACGAGATCCTCTCTTCCCCCGGACGAAGCACCGATTTGCATCCGCTGCCAGGAACAACTGCCCCCGCTGGAGTATTCTCACCACTTTAAGGTACCGTGTCCGACAGACCTCCCTTTCTAAAGATTGCTACAAGGTAATAATAACACCTTAACCTCCTGGACTGGGCTGGTCGCCTTGACCTTCTAAATGGTCCCTTTCTTTCGTCCAACTCCTTTTTGAACCTTTACAAGACTCTTGTGCACTGCAACTGTGTGACCTTGGACACAATTGGTTTGATCCTCTAAAAGTGGATCCAGCCTACTGACTCTAAACACACGGTGTTACTTGCCTTCCTCTCTTGTTGTGTTTGTGAAAAAGTGTTGGGATCTGTTCCAATTTATTCTCTGCTTTTCTCTCCCTTTTTTTAAAACAAATTATTAGAGTGCCATCTACGTTAAGCGCTCACGCTGTCTGAAAATAAGTGGGGCTTTACTTAAGACTTGTCTAATATTCTTTTAAGGGAGTATATATCTTTTAGTGACCGTGTTTTTGGATTGCTTACTATTAGTGCCTGTGTGTTTTTCTAGATGTGGTTTGAAATAAATAATTATATCTCTTTTACACCAAGTCCTGGTCGGTGTTTACTTGTTCTATTGTGTTCTTTTGACCTATTGTGAATACTCTGTATACTGCCAAACTCTTCTTGAGGGAAGTCTGACTGCTCAGCCACAGCTACCAAGTGAATCTGTGTGGTACAGACTGCTACCAAGTGGGTTTACTGCCAAACACCTGTAGTCCTAAATCTTTTGCAGTGGTCCCAGAGGTATCAGTCTGTACCACAAATATTTAGTTGATAGCTGTGGCTGAGCAGTCAGATTTATCTCTAGAGGGAGATGAGCAGTATTCAGGGTTTACACAATAGGTATCACAGTACTAGGGAACAAGGAAACACCGACCAACGCTTTGTATCAAAAAGAGAATATATTTATTCTATACACATCTAGTTCAACACATACATCACAGTGGATAAAGTAAGTTCAGTTTAGTCAAGGAAAAGTATATACAACTCCCTGTTCAATGGTAGACAAGTTTGCGGTAGAGTGAAAACTGAGCAAAACAGCACAGTGAAAACCAACTACAAATGGCACTCTAACAAATTACCGAAAGGGAGGGAAAGCACAAGTTAACCTGAAATATCTTCAGACACCCCCTAGCAACACTTCCCTGAAGTTTTGTGAACAAGTAATGCACAGTGACACTTTAGCAGAAAGATAAGTGAATGAAAACTGAGCAAAATGGCACTACACAAGTTAAAACAGTAGGAAGGAAGAGGGGTTTAGAAGGTTTAGGTGCATCAACACATTTCTCATTGAAAACCAATCTAGTGAGAGCAGATCTAACAAATCAGCCAGAGTTAATAATAGGCCTGAGCCAGAGTCAGTGGTACAGGACCAAGAGCTTAGGAGCAAAAATGTTCTTGTAGCTGCAGTCAAGTCTTTAGTAGAAAAATATTGAAGAGGTAGATGCGAGGGGAAAGACAATGTTAAGAGAGAGGGCGGCCAACCCAACAAGTAGATAAAGGATTTAAAACACCTTTAGGGCTACCACGGGAAAAGGGAGGGCTGGCGGAACAATGTACCTTAAACGTGAAGAAGTGGCTCCTGCGGTGGCGGTTGTACCTGGTAGTTCCTGTAGTTCGAGGGGTGCAGCAGAGGAAGAGAGGTCTCGTCGTGGAGGAAGATTCGAGTCACTGCACTACCCAGGGTTGAAACCAGCCGCGGTGCTGCCAAACGAAGTTTAAAAGGTACGCTCCTTTTAATCGCGGTCCGGGTCGATAGCTGCCAGGCTATCCGGTCTCCAAGTGCGGTGCACTGTCGATTCGACCAAGGCAGGTCCGGAGAAGCGATGGGTGAACTGGTTGTCCCCACCAGCTCAAGGGAAGAAGGTTCTTTCGATGAAGATCTCCTCTCATCGTGTGGAAGAAAAGTGCTGAGACGGTGGTGTAGATGCTGAAGATGCCTGTGGCTTCTCTCCCCTTCGGTTCCGTAGTTCCAGTGGCAACGTCTTGCTCTTCCAGTCCTCAGGACCCTGCTTTTATGCAGAAAGAGACCCATTCATGCAGCCTAGCTGTCACTCACACAGTGGAGTGGTCTTCTTGGTGGGAGACCCTCCAGCCTATCAGGTTAGAGTGCGACCTGAGTTGCTGTGGCAACTCTGTCCAGGGGTTCTACTCCCCCTCCCAAACAGACCCACCCCAGACTCAGAGGCGCCGAAAGGAGGGCTTCTTGGCAGAAGCCCGCCAAAAGTGCAAACAAAGGATCCCGACCTGGGTTAGGAGTATGGAGTAAGACTCGAAAGAGGTTATATTAAAGTTCTGGCAAATAAAACCTACCGGAGTAAAGTTAATAATAAAATAAACCGGCGGTATTTTACAGGCTATCAGTAAAAGTATTAGCCTCGAACAATAGTAAAATCGCATAGGAAAATATTTGCGGTTCAATATTTTTGGTAGTAACCACTGCCACCAGCCAGAAACTTTAGAGAGCGGGACTTTAAGGTACCCCCTCGAAAATGAACCTAAGGGAAAAACTATTAACCCTTTTCAGTACCTCCATAGTAAGATGGGTTGTACTGGTTAAGTTCGTAAGATTTGGCTAGTAAAGTCAATGGAGACTTTACATGCTCTGGGAGACAGTAGTCAGTCCCACGGTATGGAGTCTATGTTTGGGGATCGCTACGACACTCCTGTGTCACTGCACGGAGGGTGCTGTGTAACACATGTGCATAAAGATGGTTCCTATGGGGAAGAGAAAACCCCATAGGCATTAAACACAAAAAATAGCCTAGAACACACATAGCAAAAAATGCCTAAGAGTGGAAAAAAAAGAGTCTCACTCTTAGCAGGTAAAAAGAAACAAACCCTTCAAATCCAGCAAAGCTGCTGGGGGACTCTATAGGTAAGGGAAATTAGCCATAAAATGAGAACTCTCCCTAACAGCTGAGAGATGTGTGAAAGGGGAATCCCAAAGTGATATTTCATATGGACCCCTGTAGTACATGACACATGAAGTTATTTCAGTGAAATACAACCATGTTGTTCATCAGTGTGCCTTAACGTCATGAAGATAGTGTTCATGAACATGCCATGAACAAATGCCACCCGTTTTTATTTTACGGTTACTACCATCTTTGTCCTTGCAGGTGGATCTGGATACTGTGACTAATCAAAGGCATTCGTCCCTTCTCCTCAGGGGGCGCCTCCCCCTTTGAGGTTAGGTGTGAGCCCACTTCGCAAGACCCTCTGCAGGTGTCTGGGCAAGTGGTACCTCACTGGCAGACTCCTCCTTAGTGGACAAGGGCTCCCGCTTCTGTGAGGAATGCCCTAAACCATCCACCATGGTAGCCTATAGGGGACTATCAGACATGAAGAGTATTATCAGTATTATAAGATCCAAAGATTTTGCTGAAGAACAAGATTAAAATACCCTGTTTAGACCAAAGAGGAGAATCTGTCTCTTTAAGAAGAGAGGAACATTTAATGGAGACGAGAATGCAAAGCACTGAACCAGAGAAGAGAGCGTAAGCAGGGGAAGCCCCCCTAACAAGGTGAAGCCTGGAGGAGACGTAGTCGAGGAAAGCCACGGTGCCTGTGACTTTCAGAAGAGTCCAAAGAAGCCAAGGGAAATGCTGTAGACCTGGTGTTTCAAAATAGAAAGGGCACAAGGAGAATGGGATTCTTATCCCAGTAGTGGCGTGACCATGACGACTTTGTGGTGGGCTATGCACCCATCGAACAGCGCCAAAACCGCCCAGCTGGGAAGTCACAAGACACCCTACATTCCACATTCAGACCTGGTCGCATCGAGAGAGGACGGACCAGGGGACTCCAACCATAAGGAGAAACACGAAACCTGCAGCAGAGGGAGTGGCCCCAAGTGAGTGCAGATCCCAATAGCATTCCCCTGCAGAAACAGAGGCAACTGGGAGAATGGGAGACCGAGGAGTCCGTCAGAGTATCGTTATGGAGCAGGAGAAACTCGTCCCAGTGAAACGGGCGAGATACTAAAAACAAAGCCATTTAAGTGGAATTGTGCGACTATGGTAAATAGAATAACGAATAAGCCTGAAAGCGGAGGTATTAAGAACTTGACACAAACACCCTACGAAGAGAGAGAAGAGTTTATAAATGTGAATGGGAAGTGAAGTGATCCAAATAAGAGGAACGATAATCCAACTGAACAACACCAGCAGAGGGGGGATGTCAAGTCCCTACAAAGGTTACCCAACCCAGAGAGGCCTGGGTTACAAGAAGCAGAATGGCATATATTGTGATATGTGGAGGCCTGACCCTAACTACTAGGAAGTGGGATGCATAACTCAAACTGCATAGGTAAGATGTTCCTAGGGTGATGATTAGTATTTCACTTACATAAGCTGTTAGGAAAGATTTCCATTCCATGTGTAATTTTTCCACCAGT